>NC_090394.1:56046913-56349057 GCF_036365525.1 Heterodontus francisci
TTCCCAATCTTTATTTTGTTCTCTGTAATATGAACAAATTAAAAGTGAAGTAAAAAGTGCTTTTAGCTTCTTGGTTTGCAGTCTGTAAGAATACTTCAAGGTGACTGGCTGTTTACCCTGCTTGATGACATTACTGTTGCTGGAGACCTGAAGATCCCCTTGGTGGCAGATTCAAACTGACACCAGGAAGGGGAAATCTACACCACAGCGATCACTAGATATTTGTGGGCAGATCTCTTCGAGGTCAGTGTGAGCACCGTTGCTTTGTTGCTGACTGGGAAATTGTGGGCCACTGACTCCGTGTATTTGTAATGGTATTACAATTCATGGATTCAATAACAATCACATTGTTGACACAATACTTCATTGGAAAGAGTGGAAAATTCATTTTTATCATGAAAAATCTAAATCTTTCATTCAGCAGGTTTTCCTAACTCTTGGGATAGATGCATATTTATTTGGGCCCAGGAGGAACCCAGTGGAATTACGATGGTCTTTTAGACAACTAAAATACTTTTGTATTCTAATTTCACAGCAATGAATGTGAAGTACAACCTATAGTTCATTCAGCAGTACTGCCCATGTTACAAAAAGACTGCCCAAGTCCATATAACAATAACAACCTGCATTTATATAGCACCTTTAACGTAATGAAACACCCCCAAGCGCTTCAGAGGAGTGTTATGAAGCAAAATTGGACACTAAGACACATTAGACAATATCAGAGCAGATGGACAAAGGCTTGATCAAAAAGGTAGGTTTTAAGAAGCGATTTAAAAGGAGGAAAGAGAGGCAAAGAGATTTCGGGAGGGAACCCGACAGCTTTGGGCTTTGATACAGCTGCCAGTAGTGGAGTGATTAAAATTGGGAATGCTCAAGAGGCCAGAATTGGAGAAGCACAGATATCTTGGAGGGTTGTGGGGCTGGAGGAGATTACAGAGATAGGGAGGGGCAAGGTCATTGAAGGATTTGAAAACAAGGATGAGAATTTAAAAAATTGAGGTGTTTTTTGACTCAGAGCCTATGTAGGCCAGCGAGCACAGAGATAATTTATGAATGAGACTTGCTGCAAGTTAAGACAGAGGCAGCAGAGTTTTGGATGACCTCAAATTTATAGAGGGTAAAATGTGGAAGGCTAGCCAGGAATACATTGGACTACTGAAGTCTAGAGGTAACAAAGATATTAATGAGGTTTTCAGCGGATGAGCTGAGGCAGGATAGAGTCAGGTGATGTTATGGAAGTGGAAATCGGCAGTCTTAGTGATGGTGTGAATATGTGGTGAGAAGCCCATCTCAGGATCAAGGTTATGAACAATCTGGTTCAGCCTTAGAAGGTTGCCAGGAAAGAGATGAAATTAGTAGCTAGGGAACAGAGTTTGTAGCAGGGACCAAAGACAATGGCTTCTGTCTTCCCAATGTTTAGTTGGAGGAAATCTCTGTTCATCCAGTACTGGATGTAGGTCAAACAGTCTCAATTTAGCAACAGTGGAAGAGCCAAGTGGTGAAGTAAAGCTGGGCGTCATCAAAATACACGTGAAAACTAATGCGGTGTTTTTTCGGAGGTCGCTGAGGGAGAGCACGTAGGTGAGAAATAGGAGAGGGCCAAGAATAGATTCTTGGGGGACACCAGAAGTAATGATGCGGGAGCAGGAAGAGAAGCCATTGTAAATGATACTCTGGCTATAATTAGATAGATAAGAATGGAACTAGGCAAATTGCAGGCCACCCATTCAGACACCAATGGTGAGGCATTGGAGGAGGGTGTGATCAACTGTGTCAAAGGTTGCATAAAGGTCGAGAAGGATGAGAAGGGATAATTTACCTTTGTCATAGTCACATAGGGTGTAATTTGTGACTTTGAAAGTCTTTGAAAAGGGCGGCACAGCAGCACAGTGGTTAGCACCGCAGCCTCACAGCTCCAGCGACCCGGGTTCAATTCTGGGTACTGCCTGTGTGGAGTTTGCAAGCTCTCCCTGTGTCTGCGTGGGTTTTCTCCGGGTGCTCCGGTTTCCTCCCACAAGCCAAAAGACTTGCAGGTTGGTAGGTAAATTGGCCATTATAAATTGCCCCTAGTATAGGTAGGTGGTAGGGAAATATAGGGACAGGTGGGGATGTGGTAGGAATATGGGATTAGTATAAATGGGTGGTTGATGGTCGGCACAGACTCGGTGGGCCGAAGGGCCTGTTTCAGTGCTGTATCTCTAAACTAAACTTTGATAAGAAGTATGCTTCAAAGGCTTCCCAAGTCAGTTTCTCCCCTCAATCACTTTTCCCAACTGTTAAATCAGGTACATCTTTTGAAGTCCTGCATCTCCCTACCCATCTACCTGTGGAAAAAGTTACCAGCTGGCCTTTCAATTGGGAAGCATTCTACTCTGTTCACTGACACTTCAATTTAAGACTCTAATTTTAAAGTCCTGGCCAGCGAAGCAGATTACATATTGAAAAGTCCAGTTGGTTACTTTGCTCACTGTCAGGTAAAGATAAACAAAATACCGCGGATGCTGGAAATCTGAAATAAAAACAAGAAATGCTGGAAATACTCAGCAGGTCTGGCAATATCTGCGGAGAGAGAAGCAGAGTTAACGTTTCAGGTCAGTGACCGTTCTTCAGAAGATAAACAGAGCACTGCAGTGGCATTCAAGCATGCTTGTGATTAGAATTGCTGTACTGAGTACAGATGCTAGTTGAGCCTCAGTACTCAAGATATAAGCAGCCAATGGGAAATTCAGCATATTCTATGCTCAGGAATTTAGAAGGATGGGGTCCAATGTAAAACTAATAAATAGGACAAAGTGGCCGTATTCAAAATTAGATAATCACATTTGCCTATAAGAGAACTTGGAATTTTGCATACCAATTTGCAACTCCAAATAATTTACATTTCTACAGGCACTTTCATTTTTTCCACTGTCAGCCCCATTCAGAATTGTTGCGCAGATGAAAAATAAACAACCTTTCAGAGTTAGGTAAAAGACAGTTAGATCCTCCCAAATTTGAGGAACACATGATGCAGCCTTGAGCCTCAATACTTACTAACAGCTGCCCTTCTTGTTGACAGGAAGGATTGTACCCTGGATTCTTTTGTTTAGATCCTTTGCAAGATTCTTTGAAGACAGCTTTACTGACAGGGGTGCTCTAAAATCAGAAATCAGAATTAAAATGAAGCTATACATAAGATATTGCTTTACAGAATTGCATTTGTGAGCCTGTAAAAATTGCCAAACAATAAGACAGCCTTTTTTTGTGCATTTGCTGACATACATTTTTTTTAAATTTTACTGTGATAACAAAGAGTGCAGAATCAGGAGGGACCCCCAGCCTGCAAGGAAACCGCCATGTTTGACTAGGCAGCCCAGTGAAATGTCTGTTCGCTGCTGGTAATATATTAGTGGTGGCAAGAAGAGGCCCTTAAGTGGCAATTAATTGTCCATTTAAGGACCTCAATTGGCCTAAGGGCAGGCGGGTCATCTGCCTTCTCCGTCGCTGCTGGTAAAACAGCAGTGAGGATGGGTAGGTGAAGGGCACAGCAACCTTGCCACCTCAGAGCCCGCTTCAGGGGGCGGCGGTGGTGGGGAGCTTGGGGGGGGGGGGGGGGGCAAAGTATGACTAACTTCAATACAGAATGAGCACTTGAGTCAGACTTGGCTCACTGGTAGCAACATCACCCGAGTCTAAAAGATGGGGACCTCACACTCACTCAAGACTTTAGTAAATAACCTAGATTGACACTTTAATCTAGAGGGATTGCTGCATTGCAAAAGGTGTTGCCTTTCAGATGAAAAGTTATTGCTCTGCCTGCCCTTGATGTAAAAGATCCCATGACACAATACAAAGAGGACCAGGAGAGATCGTCCACTCTCTTGGCCAATATATATCCCACAACCAACCGCCTTAAAAACTGTTCATTTATCTTGTTCTGTGCAGACTGGATGCTTCATTTCACAACATTATAACAGCAATTATATTTCAAAATTCATTGGCTGCAGAGCTGCGAGATGGCCCAAGGTCGCTCGTGGGATGTGAGCTTTGCTGCTAAGACAGCATTTGATGTGCATCCCTAATGGCCCTTGATGTGGTGGTGGTGAGCCACCTACTTGAACCATTGCAGTCGATGATGTAGTACTATTAGGGAGTTCTAGGACTTTCACCCAGTGACATTGAAGGAGGGGCAATATTGTTCCAAGTCAGGATGGTGTGGGGCTTGGAGGGGAACTTGCAGGTGGTGGTGTTCCCATGTGCCTGCTGTTCTTGTTCTTCTAGCTGGTAGAGGTCGCAGGTTTGGAAGGTGTTGTTGAAGGAGCCTTGGCAAGCTGCTGTAGTGCATGTTATAGATGTACACACCGCTGCCACTGTGCGTCAGTGGTGGAGGGAGTGAATGTTTAAGGTGGTGGATGGGATGCCAATTAAGTGGGCTACTTTGTCCTGGATGGTGGTTGAGCTTCCTGATTATTGTTGGAGCTGCACCCATCCAGGCAAGTGGAGAGTATTTCATCACACTCCTGACTTGGGCCTTGTAGATGGTGGACAGGCTTTGGAGAGCCAGGTGGTGAGTTACTCGCTGCAGAATTCCCAGCCTCTGACCTGCTCTTTTAGCCACACTATTTATATAGCTGGTCCAGTTAAGTTTCCGGTCAATGTTAATGGTAGGGATTCAGCGATGGTAAAGCTATTGAAGGCCAAGGGGAGATAGTTAGATTCTCTCTTGTTGGAGATGATCATTGCCCGGTACTTTATCTGGTACAAACGTTACTTCCACTTATCAGCCCAAGCCTGAACGTTATCTAGGGCTTGTTGCATGCAGGCGTGGACTGCTTCAGTATCTGAGGAGTCGCGAATAGTACTGAACACGGTGCAATCAGCAGCGAACATCCCCACTTCTGACCTTATGATGGAGAGAAGGTTATTGATGAAGCAGCTGAAGGTGGTTGGGCCTAGGACACTACCCTGAGGAACTCCTGCAGCAACGTTCTGGGGCTGAGATGATTAGCCGCCAGGAATCACATCAATCTTCCTTCGTGCAAGTGCTTTCTTTCACAGGAATAAAATCTTATTGTATTGATGTAACTGCACATCCAATGAATAGTACTTTTACCCTTGGTCTCATTAAAAATCTAAAAGTACTCCCTACCACAATGGCAGTATACTATTTCAGTAATTATTCGGTTGTGGTTCAGTGCTGAAGTTGATGCCCAGCTCACCCACCTTATCATTTGAATATTGTAAGATTGAACAAGTGATAGTGAAAATTAGATTATTTTATACTGGCAACTCAAGGATTAGAAAAGGTCAAAAATATTATGAGTCATCTCTAAAGCATTTGCTTAATTAATAAAAAATATTTCATGACAATATATTTATATTACTTACTTTTTAGAATTGTAAAAATGTTTGCCTAAGTGAGAGGGTAAAAGTCGTCTGATTCGGTCATCAGCCAGGAACAGATCAAACCTGCTCAATAAGCGACGCTTTGCTTCATATGGCTTGTATTCGGTTTTCAGTACCTTATATGGAATGATCTAATAAAATAAAATTTAGATTACAAAGTGATTCCTGACAACGCACCAGCCCGTTGACGTCATCAGAGTGCACCAAGCTGCGCAGCTACATCTTGCCAGGACTTAGTGGAGCAAGTGTGGGATGACATCATCACCCAGTGCTAACGTCATCACATATCCACGCCAGATCCATCTTCGCGCATGCGCGATAAAGCATCATAGAGTATCCAGCTCATTCGTCTGGAGGAAGCAGCTGAATGAGGCTGGAGCTCTCCCCCTTCGGCAACTCGCTCTAGGCCTCGACCCTTCCTCCCCTCAGCCTCTCACTCCAGACCTCACTGCTCCCCTCCACTCGCCGATTGTTCCTTGCTTTGCGCCACTCCGGCCACTTCTCTCCCCACCCCCCCCCCACCAGTCGCCAGCTTTAGGCAGTGCTGCTTCCCTCCTCTTGGCCAATTGCTCCTACGTCGCCCCGTCACCCCTTGCTTCCTCGGGCGGCGTGCGGAGACTGATGAAACGTGGGAGCGAACTGGTGAGAGGAGGGAAGCGGCACAGCCCAAAGCTCGTGGCTGGGGGGGGGGGGGAGCGAGCAACCGGAGAATGGGGTGGTGCGAAGCAAGGAACAATCGGCCAGGGGAATGAGGGGGGGGGGGCGGCGAGGGGGAATACAGGGAGGTCTGAAGCGAGCGGCTGAGTTGGGGGGCGGGAGCTAGTAGTTGCATTCAGGTGAAATCAGTCCTGGTCAGTCATATAAACATAGCACAATAACAAATTGACAGCACGTTTTATACTCTGCCCGATTTTCTTTTCCATTGATCGGGGTGCCAATTCACTATCTTCCAATGGAAATTCAATCATAAAATTCCTTTTGTATTTAATGGGATTACTGGAATATTAAATGGATCTGAGGATTAGAGTTAGTATCCTATAACTACATAGTAGCATATTACTGGGCTTCCATCCAACTTAATGTAAGATTAGTTTGCTAGAACGATCTAGCCATGAGCATTTCCTGTGATAAATTGAGCAGCGCCATCTTTAATCCTGGCAGCTGCCTGAACGTCTCAGACACTGACGTTCCAGTTAAAGAGCCCGTTTTTGCGCAAGTACTCCGCCGCCTAGTGGTTGCGTTGTCAGCAAATGCAGCCTTTAGAAGAACACTCCACCATTTTGCCACTGAAGAGGTCAATTAATGTTTTTTGCTCAATCAGATCCTAAAATCAAATTGTGTTGAAAGTAAACACAAAGATCTTAAAATATACAGTATTAAATGCAATTTTATAGCTTGTCTAATCTAGAAGCCTACCTGTGTTATCTTCTCAATTCCATGCTTGCTCAGAAGCTTTTTATAGAATCTTTCTGTCTGATCTGCAGTCATGTTTGGTTCATCTTTTGTGAAGAGACAAACTTCCATTGTCTCTAATCGAATTCCATGAGGCAAGGTTCTGCAAGAATAAAAATAAGGTTTCCTCAGATTGAGAGTTCAAAATTAGCCACAAAAATATTACACAGCCTCCTTCTTCGATTATTACTATCGTTAAATTTCAAATAAAGCAGTATGGAGTTACAAGGTATTAAAGTAATCAAACAGAAAATTAATTTCTACACTTCTCCACTATAGTTCTATAACTAATTTTTCATATATTGCAGAACTCAGGGTGCAAATACAGATCCTTCTACCCATTAATGTACGAGTACATTCACAAGCTCTTGTTCAAGCGTTTCAATCTATAATTATATTCGGGTTCTGCCTGTCCTGACTGTTTTAATTGGTCAGTTTAAGGGGTGTGTCTGTTGGTGGGCGGTGCCTGGCATACACAGAGCGCACAGAGGATTGGAGTGCGTGACGCATGTGCAGCTGCCAACGGTTGGTGACGGCAGCAGAGTGGAGGGGTTGATCAGAACAAAAACAGAAGGTAAGGGGAACCAACAACGAATTTACTCTAGCTGGAGAGATTGTCCCCACCATGCTCTCGCCGAAACAGAGAGCGCGGGGTGGAATGGCTTGGGATGATAGAATTGGTTAAGTGTGGCAAAATGAAGCG
The DNA here is from genome assembly GCF_036365525.1 of Heterodontus francisci. Lineage (NCBI taxonomy): Eukaryota > Metazoa > Chordata > Chondrichthyes > Heterodontiformes > Heterodontidae > Heterodontus > Heterodontus francisci. The sequence goes on from NC_090394.1 coordinate 56,054,457, forward strand.
GACAATCCTTTAATACAAGTTATTATTTGAAAGTTATTCTTTGTACTAAACATGAAGATTCACGAGATTTGAATGAAAAAGTTAATTCACCTAACAGGTTTTCTAAAAAAGAATACATTGTCCATTGACAAAGCTAAGTCCATTCTTCCAGAGTTTCTACACAGTCTAACTTCAACTACACAACTTAGACTCAAGGAAGAAACAGTTACAATGTTGCTACAAAACTTTAATCCTAAAGAAGGACTTTGTCATGGAATAAAAAGAAGAAATGCTGGAACCACTCAGCAGGTCTGGCAGCATCTGTGAAATGAGAAGCAGAGTTAACCGGAAGCTCAGGGTCCTGCTTGCGGACTGAGTGGAGATGTTCCGCAAAGCGGTCACCCAGTCTGCGCTTGGTCTCCCCGATGTAGAGGAGACCACACTGTGAGCAGCGAATACAGTATACTACATTGAAAGTACAACAAGTAAATCGCTGCTTCACCTGAAAGGAGTGTTTGGGGCCTGGGATAGTGAGGAGAGAGGAGGTAAATGGGCAGGTATTACACCTCCTGCGATTGCAGGGGAAGGTGCCATGGGATGGGGACGAGGTGGTGAGGGTAATGGAGGAGTGGACCAGGGTGTCGCGGAGGGAACGATCCCTTCGGAATGCTGACAAGGGAAGGGAGGGGAAGATGTGCATTACGCTGGAGGTGGCGGAAATGGCGGAGGATGATCCTTTGGATATGGAGGCTGATGGGGTGGAAAGTGAGGACAAAGGGAACCCTGTCACGGTTCTGGGAGGGAGGGGAAGGGGTGAGGGTAGAGGTGCGGGAAATGGGCCGGACACGGTTGAGGGCCCTGTCAACCACAGTGGGGGGAAATCCTCGGTTGAGGAAAAAGGAGGTCATATCAGAAGCACCGTCATGGAAGGTATCATCAGAGCAGATGCGTCGGAGACGGAGAAACTGGGAGAATGGAATGGAGTCCTTACAGGAGGTAGGGTGTGAAGAAGTGTAGTCGAGGTAGCTGGGGGAGTCAGTGGGCTTATAATGGATACTAGTAGACAACCTATCCCCAGAGATGGAGACAGAGAAGTCGAGGAAGGGAAGGGAAGTGTCAGAGATGGACCATGTAAAGGTGAGAGAAGGGTGGAAATTGGAAGCAAAGTTGATAAAGTTTTCCAGTTCGGGGCGGGAGCAGGAAACGGCACTGATACAGTCATCAATGTACCGGAAAAAGAGTTGGGGGAGGGGGCCTGAGTAGGATTGGAACAAAGAATGCTCGACATATCCCACAAAAAGACAGGCATAACTAGGACCCATGCGGGTACCCATAGCGATACCTTTTACTTGAAGGAAGAGCGTGGAGTTGAAGGAGAAGTTGTTCAATGTGAGAACAAGTTCAGCCAGGCGGAGGAGGGTGGTGGTGGATGGGGACTGGTTGGGCCTCTGTTCCAGGAAGAAGTGGAGAGCCCTCAAACCATCCTGGTGGGGGATGGAGGTGTAGAGCAATTGGACGTCCATAGTGAAGAGGCGGTGGTTGGGACCAGGAAACTGGAAATTGTCAAAATGACGTAGGGCGTCAGAAGAGTCACGGATGTAGGTGGGAAGAGACTGGACCAGCGGAGAAAAGATAGAGTCTAGATAGGAAGAAATAAGTTCAGTGGGGCAGGTGCAGGCTGACACAATGGGTCTGCCGGGACAGTCTTGTTTGTGGATTTTGGGAAGGAGGCAGAAGCGGGCTGTCCGGGGTTGTGATGCTATGAGGTTGGAAGCTGTAGAGGGAAGATCTCCAGAGGAAATGAGGTCAGTGACAGTCCTTTGGACAGTGGCTTGATGTTCGGTGTTTGTCATGGAACCAGGTTAGTAATTAGGAAGGTGTTTTCTTCGATGATAGATGCCAAATTATAACAGGCAGATTTCAAGAAAATAGAGTATTTATTTCTCGAATAATATTGAGCCCATCAGATGTAAACCTGCCTTTTCAAATGGGAGAAAACAGTTCCCAATTAGACTTTCATATTCTATAACTATAAACAAATCATAAGACCAGACTCTTGACAAAATCTGTATTTATATTGCTCGGCCTGTTTTCACACATGGGCAGCTTTATGTAGCTTTTTCCAGAGTGGGAAGTTTTGATTCTGTTCAAGTCTTTTATGAAAGATTAACCAGAAATCCTGTATTTAAAGAAGTACTGTTGCAATAAAGATGCTATTTTGACTGCAAATGTTTTGCCGTTCTCTGCTAGTTAGAGGATTAAGTTGAAGAACTAAACTGCCTTGTTGAGAGCAGGGTGGAGTAGCAAAGCAACAAAATCACTGACCATTTTATGGTTAACAGTGTGCTGCAGTCAGCCTCCATATTTAGTAGAACCCAGTTATACTGCCAACGTTCTTTCTTGAAATATGCTTCTGGAAAGTGTTTGCAGAAACATTGTTTGTGGCCTGTCACAAAGTGTGAATTCACTCAAGTGAGAACCAGGCCATATACAATAGGTTGAGAGGGGAGGTGAAGAGGAAAATAAGACTGGTAAAGGGAGAATATGAGAATAGACTGACAGTTAACATAAAAGGGAACCCAAAAATCTTCTTCCGGCATGTAAATAGTAAGCAGTGGAGTGGGGCCTATGAGGACAAAGAAGGTAACATATACTTAGAGATGCAGGGCAAGGCTAATATACTTAATGGGTATTTCGTATCAGTATTTACTAAGGAAGTGGAATCTGATGACAAAATATAGTAGAAGTGGAGAGAGTAGAGGCAATGGATACGGTAAAAATTGAGAGAGGGGAGGTACTGCAAAGGCTGGCTATGCTTAGGGTAGATAAGTCACCTGGTCTGGATGGCTTACATCCCAGTTTGCTACAGGAAGTGGGGATAGAGCTAGCAGAAGGGCTTGCCTTAATCTTCCAATCTTCCCTGTATACAGGGGTGGTGCCAGAGGATTGTAAGGACAGTCGTAGCAACTACAGGCCAGTTAGTTTATCAGTGTTGGATAAGGTTTTAGAAACAATAATCAGGGAAAAAAAAAAATCAACACACTTGGAGAGGTTCAAGTTAATTAAGGATAGCCAGCACAGATTTGTAAAAGACAGATCATGCTTGACTAATCTAATGGAATTTTTTGAAGTAACAGAGAAGGTTGAAGGGAATGCGATGGATGTTGTCTATATGTATTTTAAAAAAGTGTTTGATAAGGTACCATATAAAAGGCAGGTTATCAATATTGAGGCTCATGGAATAGGAGGGTCAGTGTCCTATTGGATTAAAAAAAAAAATTGAATTAAGTACAGAAAACAGCGAATAGTAGTAAATGGTTGTTTTTCAGACTGGAGAATGGTAGACATTGGTGCTCCCAGAGGGTCAGTGCTGGGACCACTGGTTTTTTTGCTCTACATAAATGTCTTGGATCTTGGAATGCAGAGTAGAATCTCAAAATTTCCCAATGACACCGAACTTGGAGGCGTGAAAAACAGTCAGGGTGATATGAACGTCCTGCAACAGAACATAGAGAGGCTAACAGAATGGGCAGAGAGGTGCCAGATGAAATTTAACACTGACAAGTGTGAGGTAATGCATTTGGCAGAAGGAATAGGGAGGGGCAAAATATACCTAATAGCACAGTTCTAAAGAGTGTGCAGGAACAGGGGGACCTGAGGGTGCTTGTGCTTCGATCTTTGAAGGTGGCAGGACATATTGAGAGTGGTTTGTAAAGCATATGGGATCTTGGGCTTTATGAACAGAGTACAAAAGCAGGGAAGTTATGCTGAACCTTTATAAAGCTCTGGTTGGGCCCCAACTGGACTATTGCATCCAGTTCTGGTCACCACACTTTAGGAAGGACGTGAAGGCCCTTGAGAGGGTGCAGAGGAGATTTAACAGAATGGTTCAAGTGATGGGGGAATTTAGTTACAAGGTTAGGTTGACAAAACTGGAGTTGTTCTCCTTAGAACAAAGGAGATCGAGGGAGATTTAATAGAAGTGTACAAGATTATGATAGGCATAGAAAAGTTAGACAAGTAAAAACTGTTCCCATTAACAAATGGTACAAGGACGAGGGGATACAGGTTGAAGGATTTGGGCAAGAGATGCAGGGGGAATATGAGGAAGAATATTTTTACCCAGTGAGTGGTAACAATTTGGAACTCGCTGCCCACGAGGGTGATGGAAGCAGAGACAATGACTTCAAAAGGAAATTGGACGGCCACTTGAAAGAAACAGACTTGCAGGGCTACAGGGATTGAGCAAAGGAGTGGGACTGACTGAATAGCTTTGTGGAGAGCCGGCATGGACTCAATCGGCCAAATGGCCTCCTTCTGTGCCGTAAATGACTATGAAGTGTTTGATTGTGCTGCTTTAAAAAGGAGAAACAGTTTTAACATGACTTTTGGAAAGCAATGGGTTAGGTGCTTCATGTAGTTACATTTGAGAAGTGTATTCCAATAATTTCTGATATTATTGACACCCTACAGAAACAACTAGCTCAACTATATCAATATTTTTAAGAATACACTGCAGCATTGATTGATTTTTACTAAAAACTTAAGATGTATTTACAAGCTGGTAGCATGGTGCGTTCACAGCATTTAAATGCTTTAAGCATTAGCAGAATAAAAGTCTGTCTCACAGCAAACCGGATAGTAATTTAAAATCTAGTAATATTAAATGATTTACCCAAGGGCAGAAAGACCAGCTATTCATCTAGCAACCAGAACATCTCGTATACAGATCTCTTTTTGGCCTGATACCAAAGAGCATTAGTATTAAAAGTAATTATCTCATATTCCAACATCACAATATTGCAGGCACGCCATGAAGAATTGGTAGAGATGTATATTTGTACCCATCAATAAGCAGTGAACAGCACCCTGCAACCTCCACCATATTTGCCACCTCAGCCCATTGTTAGCCTTTCGATATCCCCAAGTCTTTTACTATCTTCACTATTTGCCATGCCCCCTACTTTTATGCTGCCATCAAATTTTGAGACTGTGCTCCAGCTGCTTACATTCAAGTCACATGAATATATTGTGAATAAAAATGGACCCAGCATTGATCCTTAAAGTACACCACTTTCACAGTTCCAACTGTTCACAAATCCAAGCAACACCCATTAACCATAACCCTTTGTTCCTGTCAAACAATTTTCCATCCATGCAGCTACATTTCATCTTATATAATACACCGGAACTTTTGTAAAAAGCTTCCTGGGACATTATTGAAAATCCATATACACCACAGTTACTGCTTTCCCTGCATCTATCCAATCAGTCACCCCTTCAAAAAGCTAGTATGAAATTTCTCAAACACAACTTGCTTTTAGCAAACCTGCTCAGGTTGTTCTTGATTAACCGAAGCAGTTCTCAATGCTCAATTTTATCTCAAATTACAGACTCTAATATATTTCCACCATTAGATTAACAAGTCTACAATTGTCTTCCTTCTTGATCAGAGGTTTTAAATTAGCTACCCATCAGTTCCTCAAGTAGTCTGCATGCCTAGAGAGGATTGAAAAATTGTGGTTGGAGGCCCTACCATCTGACTTCCTTCATTAGGTTGAATTCCAGCAGGTCCCAGTACTGATCTACTGTGAGTTCTGCTAATCTGTGCCTTCACCATCCCCCCAACCCCTGACTTCTCCCTAGCTCAATGAAACGGAGGCCAATTAGGTTTCCTCCTCTTACACATCCCGAAGCGCTCATGTAACTTTAATTCAGAAGTGTATAAGAGGCGAGGCGAGGCAGGGGGGGGGAAGGAGTAAAGTTTCACTATTTTGAAACAACAAAATAAATCATAAGAATCTTTAAGAAATCTCAGCGAGAGTCATGGAGACAGCGCATCTTTTGCGTCCAATTTCATTTTGGTTCACTTACATTTTTATTGTTTTCTCCTGTTCTGGAATCTTCCATACTGTAACATTCAGCATAATATTCTCATCTTCATTCAGAAATACCTTTGTGTCATTCCTGCTTTTCTTCACATACGCCTGCAAGGCCTTCACGGCCTTAGCTACCTGGTGAAATTAGGTGGTGGGGGTTGAGATAAAATAAACCAGCAAGTCTTCTATTAATAGTCTTGGCATTAGGAACTGCAGATTATAGTGCTGTTTGCTCCAGCTGTTTCAAAACTGCAAACATACTCCTTAGCATTTCAATTTAGAACACACATAAACAAAGCCCTACAGCATTTGGATACACTAGGAACATAAGAACATAGGAAAGAGGATGCGGCCATTTGGCCTCTCGAGCCTGCTCCACCATTCAACTAGATCATTGCTGATCTTCTACCTCAATGCCATTATCCTGCACTATCCCCATATCCCTTGATATCTTTACTATCTAGAAATCTATCAATCTCTGTCTTGAACATATTCAATGACTGACCCTCCACAGCCCTCTAAGGTAGACAATTCTACAGATTCACCACCCTCTGAGTGAAGAAATTCCTCCTCATCTCAAATCCTAAACGACCAACCTCTTATTCTGAGACCGTGTTCCCTAATTCCACAACCAGTCCCTGCCCTGCTCCCACCCCCCCGCACCCAGGGGAAACATCCTGCATCAAACTTGTCGAGAGAATTGGATAGTTGGAGTGGTTATAGAGTAGGGAATTGAGATGGTCATAAAACGTGGAGGGGAAATACTTTGATTTGTAATTATTTGAATTGTCGAGCACTGTAAGAATGTTGTATGCTTCAATTAGATCACCTCTTATTCTTCTAAACTCTGGAGATTACAGGCCCATAACCATTACATAAACCATTAAAATTATAAATGGGATACACAGGAACTATCCCAAAACTGTAATACCTTACAATTCAAATAATTACAAATCAAAGTATTTCCCCTCCACGTTTTATGACCATCTCAATTCCCTAATAGAAGTCTCTACTCTATAACCACTCCAACTATCCAATTCTCTTTTGATCTCAGTTCCACACCGCCGTTTTCTTTCAAATTGTCTGCTTATACATTACTGATGTTTTCCAGTAGCGCACAATTATAAGAAAATCAAACACAAAAACTAATGTTTCCAGAGAAATATTACAGAAGGGATAACTATAAAGTGAAGTTATTTAGATGATTCCTCAGAGTCTCAGAAGGTTGCACCGTGCTGGATCTGCGGAGCTCACATGTCGCCCTGAGTCCCCAACACAGGCCCCTGGAAATGACCCCAAGCCTCACTGGGACCGGCCTTCAACTAACGGCTGCATCAAACGAACCAAGAGTGAGCTATCAACTTGTACCGTCATATTTTATTACCCCCGGCTCTGATAAGCCTGAGAGAGAAAAGGGGGGGCGGGGGAGGAAGACCCGCACTCCCGGCTCTGGTACCTGCTCTGAATCCAGTGCCGCCATCATCTCCACGTGTGAAAAGCCTTCCAACTGCGCAGCCGCATTCCGGCGCAACCCTCACCAACCAAACTTTATTAACAGCCGCGGGAGTAAACAGCGACAGTGAGCAGCGCCAGCTGTGACAATGCTAGATACATTCCACTGCTGCCTCAGGTGGATGCACAGCAGAGGGAGCTCCGGGGACAGCCTGCTCACAAACTTCAGCTATAAAGCAAGTTTTTATCTATTAAAAATAAGCTCAACTCCATCTATTTAAATTAATTTGTCACCAGTCTTTTTGAACATGTGTAAACCAACTGCTGCATTCTTGCAGTGGTCGGTTATTAACAACTTCTGGATTCTCCCAGACATAACTCACCGATTATGTGTCCCCTAATTCAGATTTGAGGGGGGCGATCTTCTTGATGGTTGGCCCAAAAGCTCTCAATGCCATCATACATTCCGCTGATGTTTCCGGTGTCGGAGGCCAGCTGAATATGACTGCATAGGTGTTGCCAGTAGTAATTTGCGCAGCGCCTGGCTGTTCTTTGTGCAGTGCTTCTGGCTGCTTTAAGTGCTACAGATGTTAACTCGCTGGGGGCTTTCTTGTAGTTCAACAGTGCAATGCGCTTAGCGGCTATGACAGGTTCCAGCTCTTCATTATGAGATTGAAACCAGTCTGCATTTCTCTTCGCACGTTTGCCGTAGGTGGTCAAAGCTGACTCATAGATGGCGTCTCTGATGTGGGCCCACTTGGTCTCAGCATCCCCTGTGGGAGTGTTTTGAAGGGCTGTTACAAGTGAATTTAGAAATTTTTGTAACAGCTGTGGATGAGAAATTCTGCTCATGTTGATGCGCGGGTGGCCCTTCTGCTTGGAGTGATGCAACTTCTTTGGTCTGAGTCTAACCTTGCTGCACACCAGAGTGTGGTCGGTGTCGCAGTCCGCACTGTGGAAGCTGCGTGTGATTTGAACACTGTTTAAGGAGGCTCGCCTTGTGACGATTAGGTCTAGCTGGTGCCAACGACGTGATCTTGGGTGCCTCCATGAAACCTGGTGACAGGGTTTAGTGTGAAAGAACGAGTTGGTGTTGCAGAGGTTATGATAGGTACACAACTCAAGCAGTCTCTGTCCATTCTCATTCATCGTTCCAACGCCATAGCACCCAAGGCAGGAGGGCTATGAGTCATGGTCAGCCCAACCCTGGCATTGAAGTCCCCCAGCAGGAACAGGTGTTTGGTGTTGGGGATACTACTAATGATATTATGGAGTTCCTCGTAGAACTGGTCTTTAGCTTCAGGTGCGGAGCAGAGTGTTGGAACATAGATGCTGAGTAGGTGTACTGGACCAGAGGTGGTGAGCAGTCGAATGGACAGTAAGCATTCCAAACCATTTGAGGGAGGCTCTATCATGCTGAGAAAGGAGTTTCTGATGGCGAAGCCCACTCCATGCTGTCTTGGTTCTTCAGGATCCCTACCCTGCCAGAAGAAGGTGTAGTCTTGCTCTGCTAGAGATCCACTCGCGGGGAGGCGTGTCTCCTGAAGTGCTGCAATGTCTACATTGAGTCTACTGAGCTCGTTGTTAATGATGGCGGTCTTCCGAGAATTGTTGATTTGTGTAAGGTCTTCCGACAGGCCAGGACACATAGTTCTGACGTTCCAGCTTGCAAAGCGAAGGGCTGGTACCTTCTTTCCTTTTTTCATGTTGTTTGGTGCGGCGTTGCAGTCCACTTTTCGGGCAATGACCCGGAGCTCCAAGCACCCATTGAAGCAGGTGGACTGTGGCAGGACAGAACCTTATTGACCGGGGACTGCCCAGTTTGAGGCAGGCGGTAGCTGTCCAGTGAGGTGCGATGACTTCTCCCACCGACAAAGGCAACCCGTGGCGCCCAATCTCTACGCCAATTGAGCTGGACTTAAAACCCGTAACTGCTGCCTTCCATGTTGTTTCAGTCGCTGTGAGGCGACTATGGAGTGACCTCTCCATGGCGCATGCCTGGGTGAATGTATGGAGGTTAAGAGTTAAATGGACCGCTGGGTTCAGCACTACCTAGAACTGTACTCCAGGGAGAATGTTGTCACTGAGACTGCCCTCAATGCAGCCCAGCGTCTACCAGTCATGGATGAGCTGGACGTACAGCCAACAAAATCGGAACTCAGTGATGCCATTGATTCTCTAGCCAGCGGAAAAGCCCCTGGGAAGGACAGCATTACCACTGAAATAATCAAGAGTGCCAAGCCTGCTATACTCTCAGCACTACATGAACTGCTTTGCCTCTGCTGGGACAAGGGAGCAGTACCTCAGGACATGCGCGATGCCAATATCATCACCCTCTATAAAAACAAAGGTGACCACGGTGACTGCAACAACTACCATGGAATCTCCCTGCTCAGCATAGTGGGGAAAGTCTTTGCTCGAGTCGCTTTAAACAGGCTCCAGAAGCTGGCCGAGCGCGTCTACCCTGAGGCACAGTGTGGCTTTCGTGCAGAGAGATCGACCATTGACATGCTGTTCTCCCTTCGTCAGATACAGGAGAAATGCCATGAACAACAGATGCCCCTCTACGTTGCTTTCATTGATCTCACCAAAGCCTTTGACCTCGTCAGCAGACATGGTCTCTTCAGACTACTAGATAAGATTGGATGTCTACCAAAGCTACTAAGTATCATCACCTCATTCCACGACAATATGAAAGGCACAATTCAGCATGGCCGCACCTCATCAGACCCCTTTCCTATCCTGAGTGACGTGAAACAGGGCTGTGTTCTCGCACCCACACTTTTTGGGATTTTCTTCTCCCTGCTGCTCTCACATGCGTTCAAGTTTTCAGAAGAAGGAATTTTCCTCCACACAAGATCAGGGGGCAGGTTGTTCAACCTTGCCCGTCCAAGAGCGAAGTCCAAAGTACGGAAAGTCCTCATCAGGGAACTCCTCTTTGCTGATGATGCTGCTTTAACATCTCACACTGAAGAGTGTCTGCAGAGTCTCATTGACAGGTTTGCGGCTGCCTGCAACGAATTTGGCCTAACCATCAGCCTCAAGAAAACGAACATCATGGGACAGGACGTCAGAAATGCTCCATCCATCAATATTGGCGACCACGCTCTGGAAGTGGTTCAAGAGTTCACCTACCTAGGCTCAACTATCACCAGTGTCTCTAGATGCAGAAATCAACAAGTGCATGGGAAAGGCTTCCACTGCTATGTCCAGACTGGCCAAGAGAGTGTGGGAAAATGGCGCACTGACACGGAACACAAAAGTACGAGTGTATCAAGCCTGTGTCCTCAGTACCTTGCTCTATGGCAGCGAGGCCTGGACAACGTATGTCAGCCAAGAGCGATGTCTCAATTCATTCCATCTTCGCTGCCTCCGGAGAATACTTGGCATCAGGTGGCAGGACCGTATCTCCAACACAGAAGTCCTCGAGGCAGCCAACACCCCCAGCTTATACACACTACTGAGTCAGCAGCGCTTGAGGTGGCTTGGCCATGTGAGCTGCATGGAAGATGGCAGGATCCCCAAAGACACATTGTACAGCGAGCTTGCTGGTATCAGACCCACCGGCCGTCCATGTCTCCGCTTTAAAGACGTCTGCAAACGCGACATGAAGTCCTGTGACATTGATCACAAGTCGTGGGAGTCAGTTGTCAGCGTTCGCCAGAGCTGGCAGGCAGCCATAAAGGCAGGGCTAAAGTGTGGCGAGTCAAAGAGACTTGGCAGTTGGCAGGAAAAAAGACAGAAGCGCAAGGGGACAGCCAAATGTGTAACAGCCCCGACAAACAGATTTTTCTGCAGCACCTGTGGAAGAGCCTGTCACTCTAGAATTGGCCTTTATAGCCACTCCAGGCACTGCTCCACAAACCACTGACCACCTCCAGGAGGCCAAAGAAGAAAGAAGAACTCACCGAAGTAGCAGAAGGTGACGACTGACTTCAAGACGGCAACACAAGAAGGAACCTGACCGAAGCAAACAAGTAGCTGGACAGCTGCGTAATTTATGCTCCTGCGCTGGTGTTGGAGGGGGTAACATACAAGACATAAACAGAAAATGCTGGAAATAACTGTTCCTCTCTCCATTGATGGTAACGTTTCAGGTTGGTGACCTATTCAGCCTTTATAATTACACGAAACTCTGAAGGAGGAAATCCAGATGTTGAAAAGTCAAAATTGATAATGGAGAAAGGGAGCCGAGAGGATATTCTGCTCCAGAAGAAAACATGACACAGATATTTTTATACTTTACTTTGTTTCATACTTATGGGGGTCAAAAACAATCTCAGGCATTCCTTCATGCCAAATCACTTCTTCAAAGTTTTTATGCCTACCCTTCCACCCATACATCCAATACCAAGTACAAATAAATAATTCATAACTTAAATCGATCCATGTTCTTGCCTTTGCCACTACCTCCCATACTCACCTTGTCCCACTATGCCAACTTCTTCACTTCCTTCCCTCATCATTCTGCATTGCAGTCCAATTGCTCTTGAAACTGAACTCTTCCACACGACTCATCTTATGCTTCCTCACTCTCCTCTACACTAAACTACCCCTTTAGTTCTTCATGCTTGCCAACACCATTAATGGCTACAACCGCTAATGTGGCATGGTGTATGAGAACTAGCACAGGCAAAGGGAAGGTAGACAGGAACGAAATGCAAAAGGATGATTAATTGACTTTTGTATGCAATATGACATGATTTATTTTTATAAATTTGGTGTAGAATGTTTATTTTGTGGTTGCTTTCATTTTTGTATTGTGGCCAAGCAGAGGCTGTGATGGTGAGTGACAGAGGGAAGATAAATGAGGAATTGGGGTTATGATTACTGGTATTGTACACAGGTGACTTCTTCATAGATAGCCCAGCCACAAAGGGGCTGGCTAAGTTCTGTCCTTTCCTTTTCCCCCTTCATGTGCCTACTGCTCCTCCTCAGCTGTATATCTGGTGGTGAGTACTTACCTTCATGATGGCGAAGTTGTCCAGCATGCAGAGCACCATGAATCTTGACACCCACTCTGTTCAGTATTGCAGCATTCTAGAGCAGTCCAGGCAGAAGGATTAGTTCAGCATGGCAGCAGTCTGCTCTGTCACATTGCTTATAATGAAAACCATACTGCCAGACACACACGGGCATGGTTTGCATACTGAAGTCAGCTATATAGTCAACAAATAACCCTTGATGGCCAGTAGCCATCCTTTGCTTTGTTAGGGTTGCTGAAATGCAGATGGGACTGTGGCCTGCCATAGTATGAAAGAAGCATGACTGGTGCCAGGAAACCAGGCAATAGCTTACACAATTCACTGCCTATGGTAACATACAAGCTGGTCATTGAGGGTGTGGAATTCCTTCCAGTTCCAGTATAGGACAGTGTCAATATGTGGTGCTCACAATGTGATATGCATACAGTTTGTCAACTGCACCCTGCAAGCCTAGCAAAACTGTGTGCTCGCAGTGCCTACTTCTGAACTGGCAAGAGAATGAAACATAGTTAGAGCTCTTTGAATAGAGGGCATTAGTAACCCCCCCACCAACTTTCACAACAGTGGATGGCAAACTGCGCGATGTGAAAATATCTCCAGCCTGAAAGGAGTAAGATGCTTAAAAGGTCATTGCCACAGTCACAATTACAGCAAATGGCAATGGGATCTTTGCTCTGCTCTGAGAACATAAGCAATAGGTCTTTCGATCCTACTCCACCATTGAATACGATCATGGCTGATCTATCTCAACTCCACCTTCCTGCATCATCCATATATTAATTCCTCTCGTGTCCAAAAAATCAATTAATCTCTGTCTTGAATATACTCTGACTCCATTCCATTTTCCCAGTTTCTCCATCTGTCCTGATGATGCAACCTTCCACAACAGCGCTTCTGACATATCTTCCTTTTTCCTCAACTGAGAATTCCCCCCACTGTGGTTGACAGGGGCCTCGACTCTGTCTGATCCATTTCCCACACTGCTGCTCTCACCCCTTCCCAGAAACATGATTGGATGTTGAGGCTGGTGGAGTGGAAAGCGAGGACCAGGGGAATCCTATGGGATCATTCTCTACCATCTCCAGAAGGATGCTACCAAACACCTCCCCTCCAGTCAGCATGCTGAAAGGTCCACTCCTCCAACACCTGGCCCCCTTCCCACAGAGGAATCCCATTTTGATTGCTTCTTTTTTTATTATTGTTCATTCTTCTGCCATTACCCCTCACTCTGGACTAATGCTTTGTCTTTTACTACAACTATTAGCACACCTTTGCCTTTTGTTCCATGACATCTTTGTCATTTAATCTCTCCTGCCCTCTGCCCTTTCACAGACCTTCCCTTTTGTTGTTCTTCCCCATCCCCCCCTTTCACTTGCTCAAAATCTATTACATTTCTAACCTTTGCCAGTTCTAATGAAAAGGCCATCGACCTGAAACATTAACTGTTTCTTTCTCCACAGATACTGCTAGACCTGCTGAGTATTTCCAGCACTGTTGTTATTTCAGATTTCCAGCATCCGCAGTATTTTGCTTTTATCTCTTTGTAATAAAGGCTAACATAGCATTTGCTTTTGCAATTTGCTTCCTGTACCTGCACGTTAACTTTGTAGTTCATGTACAAAGACACCCTGGTTCCTCTAAATACCGTTTCTGGTCTTTCACCATTTGAAAAATATTCTTTATTTGCCCTTTCAAAGTAGATTACTTCACACTTGCCCACAATATATTCCATCTGCCATTGTTCTTTCCTACTCACTTAACCTATATATATCCCTTTGCAGCCTCTTTGCATCTTCCACAAAGCTTACTTTGAAGTTGCAGTTGTCTTTATTGAAGTGCAGATGTCAGACATGTTGTTCACAGATTAAGGTAGGAGCTGCTCCCTGAACATTATGGGCAGATATGGTCTTCTACCAACACCCTTCTTGCTCTCCTGTCTTCCAACTCTGCATGGCTGTGTTCATTCTCCAAATCATGCTATATTCCAAAGGCAATGCATACTAGTTCACCCATGCCTGGAGGTCATTCTTCAGCACAGGTCACACCCATAGACTTTTGCAACTTGAAAACTACAGCAAGCACCAAACACTTATAGAATCATAGCAAGTCATGGGCAAAAAAAAAGCAACTAAGGTACAAGTAGATGGTCAGATGATCCCTTCAAATAGCAGTGGTGGGAGGCCCTTCCTGCTGCTGATTGCATGTTCAACTATCAGGGTGTTGCCAGTGTTGAGCTTCAAAATGACACTGCTGCTGCCAAATCAGCTGAACATGATCTGCCTGCTCTGCATTCTTCCCACAAATGTTCACTGCATGCACTTATGCCTTCATCAAATATGGCACCCAGTGACATTTGCACAAGTACACGCAAGCCGTGGACACCATTTTGGAGCACTAAGGGCACTCAAACACTCCAAAAAAAAAAAAGTGCAAATGAATCCAACATCTACCATGTTTAACTAGGTTTTTATATTGTGCACATACCACCAGGTCCCATAGCATGGATCTCAAAACTACCAGACCTTGCCAAGGACTGCCCAGAAGATCTTGTGAATCAGGGGCAGTTTTATATTTGGCTAGCAACTATCTATTTAATACCTATGCTTCAGAAACTCTGGCATGAGAGTAAGTCTTGCAGAGTACAGAAATACATCAGGAGACTCTAAGCCAAACTGCTGAGAAATCCACATAGATCGAATTTGTTTACTGATAGTATGCACACTTTCCCAGAAGGGACACTGCATTTACCCAAGCCTGAATAATTTAGGCTCTTGTTGATTAAAGACATCTTATCTAGGTGTATGTAGTGAGACCACTCAAGCTGAATGTGTTAAAACTGCGTGCCAACACAGAACACTGCTTAACATCTAATGGTCACTGACCTGAAACATTAACTCTGTCCACAGATGCTGCCAGACCTGTGTTTCCAGCATTTTTTGTTTTTATTACTGCTGCACTTTCCAGTCAGTATTAGCCTACCAATTAGAACATTAGGGACGGCACAGTGGGTAGCACCGCAGCCTCACATCTCCAGCGACCCAGGTTCAGTTCTGGGTACTGTCTGTGCGGAGTTTGCAAGTTCTCCCTGTGACCGCGTGGGTTTCCGCCGGGTGCTCCGGTTTCCTCCCACAGCCAAAGACTTGCAGGTTGTTAGGTAAATTGGCCCAAGTGGAGGTAGGTGGTAGGAGAATGGTGGGGATGTGGTAGGGAATATGGGATTAATGTAGGATTAGTATAAATGGGTGCTTGTTGGTCGGCACAGACTCGGTGGGCCGAAGGGCCTGTTTCAGTGCTGCATCTCTTTAAAAAAAAAATTAGCTCAAAGAGCTACCTGGAGTAAAGTGGAAAGAATGCCAACCTGACTGACAAGATTAGTGCCCCATAATTCTCATTAGTGAGCAAGGCTAACTGGTCAAGCAAGTTTCAAGATTTGCCTGGCTCAGCTATTTAACAATTCAGTCAGAGCATTTATTTGGTTTTGAAATTTTGTACCAGACACAATCGTGGAGCTCCCTCAACCCCACCAACAATAGTCACTGGTTGGTTACAGGGTATTAAATACATTAGATGTTTTTGTACAATGGCAGTCAGAACATTCATACTCTTGATCCCAACCTATTGTTCTTTCCTGCCTTCAGAGCGTTTCCGTTACATGCAAGTTGGTAGCACAGTTCTGCCATCAGCTTTACTTGCAAACAACTACCTGACATTCCTGTTCCAACAGCAGCAGAGAGCCTCTTTTCTTTAGCATTTTGGAAACTGTCAATGTGTTTCTTTTTAAAAGTAGAATTATAGGGCTGGACTCATTTGCCTATCCACACCATCACTAAAATGGCCTTTTGCACCTCCGCATCACCACCTGACTTCACCCCTGCCTCAACTCATCTGCTGCTGCAACCCTCATTCATCTCTAGACTTGAAAATTCCAACATATTCCTGTCTGATCACCTAGCACTTCTGGGCTCGCTGACCTACAATGGCTCCCAGTTAAGAAACACCTTGATTTTAAAATACTCGTGTTTTCAAATTCCTTCATGGCTTGCCCCTCCTGATCTCTATTCTCCTCCAGCCCCATAACCCAAGATATCTGCATTTATCTAATTCTGGCCTCTTAAGCAGCCGATTTAAGTTGCTGCACCATTGGTGGCTGTGTCTTTAGTTGCCTGGGCTCTAAACTCTTAAATTTCCTCAATAAACCTCTCCAACTCTCTACCTCTTGCTTCCTTTAAGACGCTCCTTAAACTCGATTGCTGACCAAGCTTTTGGCCATCTGCCTCAATATTGCCTTGTGATTCGGTTTCAAAATTTGCTTTATAAAGCTCCTGCTAAGTGCATTGGGACATTTTATTATGTTAAGGGTGCGATATAAAAATAAGTTGTTGCTTTCAGCGATGCCCGATTAGTGGCAGACAAAACAGCAACATGCAAAATGGAGAGTGATGCACAATGATCACAGGTCTCAAATAGTGCTTCTGTGTAATTCATTTGTTTACACAACCACTTGTTTTTCCTAATCTCATAGTGGAGCTCCATCTTTTACTAGGGTCTAGTGCAAAGTGTACTCAAAATAACCTTTTCAAATGTTGCTACATACCTTCCATTTTTTTTTTTACAAAATGACAAGCTAGTTTGTCCAAACCCTTATCTAACAAAAACCCACCTATTAACTACTTTATACATTAAATCTTCAAAGTTATCCACCATATGTAAATTCATTGCACACAAAACTGTAGCACTTGCTTTTTGAAGACTCTTATAGCTGGAGCATTTCTTTCCCCCAATTTCTAACGAAAAACCCTCAAATTGTTTAATGTTCCCAACTGAAATGTGATTATCCCTTTAGTTCATTTAACAGAGAAGCAAAATAGCAAAGAGACAGTGCAGAACGATTATTTTAAAATCCAACTGGGCACTAAACCATTTTTTTAAATACAGCAATGATACATTGTTTGACAAAGTAAAAGATATGTAATACAATGACTGGAAGTTACTAGTGGACAGAGATCATACAGCATAAATTGGAAGTTATTTTAAAATCAATTAAGTTGATAAGCTATATGTAACGATATTGTATTGTAGGAAAAAATCATGTCCACAGTAGTTAAGACTATAACTGATCCATGGATTGAATAAAAGCTGATCTGGCGTAGTCCAAATGCAGGATGTGGAAGGGTGCAATTTTTTTCTTTAAAAGGCATCCCTTAAATTCACGAGGCAGAGATGAACAAATGCTGACAGCTCCTGTGTGTTTTCTTGACATATCCTACAAGCTACACCAAAGTGGGTATTTATAGACATTTTCAATGGAGATCATTGGATAATGACTGGGAGAGTAAATGTCATTTGATTTTCCTCTTCCTGGCGAGGAAATTGCAACCAATTTGATTGCTTCTATTGCCATCAAAACAGATATCAACTAGCTCAGCACAGACACAAGTATGCCTGGGAGTTTCCTGGTCTGCAAGGTGTAGCTATTCATTCGCTAGCTAAACCAGTCAAGCTATTTGAAGGAAAGGAAGAAAACTTTATTTTCATGTTTACTTGTATCTCTGGTCTTACCCTGTGAATATAAATAATGATTTCATGTAAATACCTTCAACAAAACTTTATTGTAATTTAAACACTATCCCACATACAATTTCACAACACGTGACTCCATCTTGGCAACCAAGGTTAACTCAGCCAATTTAGGCTTGATAAATGCGCATACATAGGTGAAGAGCCAGCACTTAAAAACAAATTAATGACTTTTCTATACAGTCAATGCTGGTTAAATAACCCATTTGCCACAAGACTATTCCCTAGGAATTCACTGAGATAATAATGTTCCATTGCACACAATTTATTTGTAATGAAGTTGTCCATAATACAACTGTCTTATGATCAGTTTTAACTTTCTGTAGTTTGGTTAATGAAAAGAACATACATGGGCAAGTGCAACCTGCACTTTAAGCACAGTACAGTGTCGACAAAAAAAAATCATTTACAGCAACTTACAGCTGAAGTTCAGTTAAATAAGAGAAATTCAGCAAGTTGATACAACTTTCTGCTTCTAGCTTTCAAGATATTGAATCCTATGCATTTTAGTGAACAATATCCTGCACTGCACTTCAAAAGGTAATGTCTTAAAATCACCTGGTTACTTGTATAGTCTGGTCACCATAAGATCATAAGTACCTTTTAAGAAAGGAGAGCTTTGTATTTACACATATAAAAGTAGTCATTAATTTTAGGCATTATAGATGTGATGGTGCTAATCCTCCATATACTTAGCTAAAACAAACTCATTACTGCACATACCTTCAAACAATTCATTGACCAATAGACTTCAATACCCAATAAAGGATAGAAATTTGTATTTAAAGCAGAATTGTTGCAAACAGACCAGATTATCAAAGGTGTTTGCTATTAATATTCTGTATAAATCCTTAGCAATGTATGCTATATAAATACAAGTCTTTCCACACCCCTGGGAGAAGTAGCTTGTATGAAACCTTTTCAGCATACCAATGTATTTTTCAGAAAGGATAGCAATACAGCATGCCTCTTCAATGGAAACTTCACACTGTCCCCTCTGCTCATCTTAGTTAATAACATAGCTACATGAAAGTATTTACATGATGGAAAAACCAAACCAAACGTGAATTCTTGAGCGAGATCTCTACAGTTAGAGACAATATGCCAATGGAAATGAAATCAAATTTTATTTTGCGAGATTAAGAATGCATACAAGAAACTTGTATACTATACAATACTGTGGTCATATTTAACAGCTGTGCTGTCTTACACCAGGCATGTGCAGTGCCAATGATACTTCATTATAAAACAGACAACTTCAAGTGGGATCACCAAGACAAAAGCCAACATTTGCCCAATTAAAAGTAAGGGCATTTCATACAGCAGCAATTAGCATTTTCTTTACACTTACCAACGTAACCAAGAAAAATACACTGCAATATCAGGAACCATGGGAAATATTGCCATTAATATACTGAAGCACCAACTTTTCCTCAAGAGCAGCAAATTCCCACAGATTATTTTGTTTTGGAAACAAGTTGACAAAACAATGGCATTTTCATTTCCATGCATTACTGAAACGAAACTTAATATAAGTAAAATAATTAAGGGGAAACCAGTTGCTGCCTAAACATCTGACTCGCTAAAATAGATGAAATAATCTCATTAGTCTTTGTGGAATTTTAAAACTCTCAATTTCACAGGCAGTACACAATTCACAACGGTAGTCGCCCAGCGCCTCAACAGAATTTGCTCTGGATTAGTGTTCAGGTCTATCTGTCCAAAGTCTGAATGTAATTTGCTGCTTTACAATAAAATGACACGTAATTGCAGTTTTTCCAGAATAGGCCCTTACATAGCATTGTTTATTGTCCTGTACTTTAGGGCTAGTCCCATCATTCTTTCATAAATCCCTTTCATTAACTGGAATAGTAACTTTGTTAAGCGAGGGAATTTTAAAAAAAATCCTCAACATGACTAACAGTAACAAACTTACCATTATATTAAATAACTGCTGTGTCTCAAATACAAGGTTTGCAAATATGTACAAGAACTATATTTTCTCACATTGGTACACCAACCACACAGGTTCTATTTCAGCTGATTAATTTCTTTTCTTCATTACCTAAGAAATATCCACTTCCCTTATAAAATCAATAAACTGAAAAATTAATAGTTTGATATGAAATTGGTAGCAAGTGTTAAAATGCCCCACTCAAAGTGGCAAAGTTGTTACATGTGCACCCACATGTTAACTGTTCGATCATGTAACGTGCTTATAAGCAAGAAAATAAAAAATCAGCTACAGATATTCCAATCTGTTACGTTAAATAGCATTTCAAGTCAAAAGAATTAAACCCAGATACCTATGTTAATATTCTGCTTGTTCAAAGTGGAATATAACACCATAGCTCATGCAGCAGTTATTTGTTTCTTTTCTCCTGAGGGTTTTCCCCAAATAATTCACATCATCTAGTTCATTGCTGTTGTGTACCTTTTAAAAAAAAAGATTTGATTCTTTTCGACGTGGCATAAATCGAAGTGAAGCAGTAGCTTCAAAATTAACAATTTTCACCGTCTTTTTCAGTGTTGGAATAATACTGGTTTCCCAACACATACAAGGTTTACAATAAAATGCATCGTCCTTTTGTGAAATTTGGAAAACCACAAATGTCATACTGTGTGGCTACATGGCGGAGGTTTACAGGACATACTTAGGATAGAAAGTAAAAATTAAAATCAACAAGAAATCATTTGTTGGGAAACCAACTGACAAGCTGATGCAAGGTTCATTTCACAAGAATCCTTCCCAAAGTAATTCAAATGCCAGAAATATTTCAAATCAATTTTATTATCTCAACAGACGCCTTTCTAACACATGAACACACACGCTGATCTGTTGAATAACCTGATCTAGTTGGAAAAAGCAGGTGAGCAAGAATGCGCACAAAAGAGAATGATGCCAGAATAAAATAAACTTTTTTGGTTTAATTTTATTTTTGCAGGCAATTCTGTCCACATCAGTTAGATAGCTACTGCTGTATTTCTAAGGAAGCAGATTTCAGAAGAGAAGGATTTAAAATGGTAGCTTTAACAATGGCATAGCAGAGCTCTCAATATGAGAAAGCTGACGTAAAATGTGGACATGTTTACAGCAATTTGCAGTATATGGGAAGATAAAGATATCAATGGGCAGAGGAACAATGAAAACCAGGAAAGGAAGGCATGAAGTAGGCTGTTGCTGAGTCCTTTTTCATCACAGTATTGTGCAGCATTAGATAGTGGAGGTTCAGTCCTTCTCTGGGATCAGCTTCAGCACCTTCCCAATTGCAATAGTTTTACCTTTTGGAAAAAAAGAGAAATTTATTGTTTTGGTAAAATCAACTTATCCCACATGACAACAGTCTGTACTAAACTTGCCAAAGCATCATTTAACCCCTGGGTTCTCAACTGGGGGGTCCACAGCAAAGTTTCAAGGCATATGCACCAGTGGCTCCATTTCCAACTCTGTTTAAAGTTGATTAAAACTAATACCTGAAGGTTATAGCATCCAGAGTATACAGTTTTACTTGCCAGCCGAGTCACCGATCGACACCAGCACAGTACTGAATCCCCAGCCCCGCATCGGACGTAAGGAACTAAAACTGCTGCTTGGCCCCAGACGTTCATAGTCATCTGTCCATTGCGTTATCAAGGAGACTGTGTCCAGTCTCGGCAGGCATGCTCTTCATGGCTCGTTAGTAATGGACGAGAGGACAAATGAGAGCTGGTACAGCCATCAACATTATCAGTCTCAGCAACAGTTTACCAACCTTGGCAACAGCCTGCTAACCCAAGGTTGAAGTTTACCAACTTCAGCAGAACTGAATCAGCATGAACATTGAGCATGATGTGCCTGTGTGCTCAAAGGTACCTCCACGTCCTGACAGAATTATTGCTCAGTAGCAGCAAGTTTCATATTAAGTAAAACAAGAATAATTCTTGTGTTGTGCTACCCAGGGCCCGTGGATTTATTTATTTTTTTTTTAAAACGTGGAAGGGTGGGGTGGTGCCTCAGAAGCAGAAAGGTTGAGAACCATTGGGTTAAACTACAGTTAACTCACTGAAATCTGGCAGAAATAATGCCACGGTCTCAAACCTCAGAACCCAAATTCCTCAGTCCTTGACAGAAATTTTGTGAAAATCTCTTCTTCTGCCTCCTTGTCTCTAGAGACAATGGGTAAGTGCCTGGAGGTGGTCAGTGGTTTGTGGAGCAGCGCCTGGAGTGGCTATAAAGGCCAATTCTAGAGTGACAGGGTCTTCCACAGGTGCTGCAGAAAAATTTGTTTGGCGGGGCTGTTACACAGTTGGCTCTCCCCTTGCACTTCCGTCTTTTTTCCTGGCAACTGCTAAGTCTCCGCGACTCGCCACACTTTAGCCCCACCTTTATGGCTGCCTGCCAGCTCTGGCGATCGCTGGCAACTGACTTCCACGACTTCTGATCAATGTCACAGGACATCATGTCGCGTCTGCAGACGTCTTTAAAGCGGAGACATGGACGGCCGGTGGGTCTGATACCAGTGGCGAGCTCGCTGTACAATGTGTCTTTGGGGATCCTGCCATCTTCCATGCGGCTCACATGGCCAAGCCATCTCAAGCGCCGCTGACTCAGTAGGGTGTATAAGTTGGGGATGTTGGCCTCCTCGAGGGCTTCTGTGTTGGAGATACGGTCCTGCCACCTGATGCCAAGGATTCTCCGGAGGCAGCGAAGATGGAATGAATTGAGACGTCGCTCTTGGCTGACATACGTTGTCCAGGCCTCGCTGCCATAGAGCAAGGTACTGAGGACACAGGCTTGATACACTCGGACTTGTGTTCCGTGTCAGTGCGCCATTTTCCCACACTCTCTTGGCCAGTCTGGACATAGCAGTGGAAGCCTTTCCCATGCACTTGTTGATTTTTGCATCTAGAGACAGGTTACTGGTGATAGTTGAGCCTAGGTAGGTGAACTCTTGAACCACTTCCAGAGCGTGGTCGCCAATATTGATGGATGGAGCATTTCTGACGTCCTGTCCCATGATGTTCGTTTTCTTGAGGCTGATGGTTAGGCCAAATTCGTTGCAGGCAGCCGCAAACCTGTCGATGAGACTCTGCAGACACTCTTCAGTGTGAGATGTTAAAGCAGCATCATCAGCAAAGAGGAGTTCCCTGATGAGGACTTTCCGTACTTTGGACTTCGCTCTTAGACGGGCAAGGTTGAACAACCTGCCCCCTGATCTTGCGTGGAGGAAAATTCCTTCTTCTGAAAACTTGAACGCATGTGAGAGCAGCAGGGAGAAGAAAATCCCAAACAGTGTGGGTGCGAGAACACAGCCCTGTTTCACACCACTCAGGATAGGAAAGGGGTCTGATGAGGTGCCGCTATGCTGAATTGTGCCTTTCATATTGTCATGGAATGAGGTGATGATACTTAGTAGCTTTGGTGGACATCCGATCTTTTCTAGTAGTCTGAAGAGACCACATCTGCTGACGAGGTCAAAGGTTTTGGTGAGATCAATTAAAGCAATGTAGAGGGGCATCTGTTGTTCACGCAATTTCTCCTGCAACTGACGAAGGTAGAACAGCATGTCAATGGTCGATCTCTCTGCACGAAAGCCACACTGTGCCTCAGGGTAGACGCGCTCGGCCAGCTTCTGGAGCCTGTTTAAAGTGACTCGAGCAAAGACTTTCCCCACTATGCTGAGCAGGGAGATTCCACAGTAGTTGTTGCAGTTAACGCGGTCAAATTTGTTTTTATAGAGGGTGATGATATTGGCATCACGCATGTCCTGAGGTCCTGCTCCCTCGTCCCAGCACAGGCAAAGCAGTTCATGTAGTGAAAATACTAACAAGGAAACTGCATACACAAATGACCATATCTAAGCTACTTAATGTAAATGATTAGATTTTGGTATTGATGTCCAGTGCTCCACAAATTGAGAATCAAGTCACTTCATAATTATCAAAACAAAGACAGAAAACTGAAGTTTCTTTTAAAATTCCTCAGTCAGAAGTAATTTTAAAATGCAAGAAAAAATCCAGTTTATATCGAGAAAGACTTGGTTACTCAACTGATTTGGTTCAAAACTACAGAATTTTTCCTACAAAAGATACAGTTGCACAACAATGCAAGATATAGGGCATATTCCAAGGATGGCTTTTGCACTGCGCTTATTTTTGTTCAATTACTAAATGTGAATAAAGTATTTGCTAAACTAGTCAAGCTTATTTCTTTCAATGGTCAAATTATTGTACTGCCAAATTTTGGACCAGATCATATGATCATGTACATTTATTACACAAGAATTTCCTCCCACAGCCAAAGACTTGCAGGTTGATAGGTAAATTGGCCATTGTAAATTGCCCCTAGTGTAGGTAGGTGGTAGAAGAATTGTAGGGATGTGGTAGGCAATATGGGATTAATGTAGGATTAGTATAAATGGGTGGTTGATGGTCAGCGCAGACTCGGTGGGCCGAAGGGCCTGTTTCAGTGCTGTATCTCCAAATAAAAAAAAAAAAATAGGTGCACAAACAGAATTAGAGAATTCAAGACTAAAAGTATACATGGAACAGACCCCACTTAGGCATTCAGGGATGGACTTAGCAAAGATCTGTGGCTAACCTTCGTCTCTCAAGGTAAAACGCCCCATTTGAGGAAAATCTTTGAAGGTCTCAAGGCAGATAGTTCCAGCCGTCCTTAAACGAGCAATGCAAACCTGATCCTGTTTAACAAAACGAGGTCGCGTCTTGCTCTTTTCTCCAGACTTCTTATCCACCAGACAGATTAAGGCCTAGACAATGGATTGTTGCACAGGAATTAATTAATTACATATACATTTGAACTTACATCAGTGCTGAAAAAAAAAGTCAAACTAGATTATCTTGTACTTTCACATTGGGAAAGGTAAAATTCTTATTCACCATTAGGTGCATTATTCCGCACTAAATTATCCTCCATGTACTATGGTTAAGTCAGAATTCAAAAGGAAGTCACAAGAGATCTGTTCCTTTTAAAACTTTGACACAACCTTCTTGCAAACCACCCCCCCCCAACCACAGTTCTGTTTAAATCTGAAAAAGGCAAAATAGCAGAATAGCCATGATGGCAGGGTAGTTATGACTTACTTTTGAAAAAAAGCAACAGTAATCTCACTCACCCAAGGATCTGTAGTAATAGGTGAACACTGGTTTCTGATGTGCAAATGTTGCCCTATTGGGCTTCTCTGGTGCAACAGTGGATAGATATCCTGCCAAGCTAACATCCAAGGGAAGTTTCGGCTATAACACTATTGAAGCAGTAAGACAGGTTTACACCCAAGCTCTCACTGGAACTCTGGGTATCATCTGTGCCATTATGAGAAATTGGTGAGTTGAAGCCACACATTTCCATGACTGGCAGACACCAGTGTTGCATACATGTTTAAGGGTGATATTAAAAGTATTAGAGCCATGCATATTCCTGAATAAGGCCTATATTAGCATTATCTTTCACTATCTACAAAATAAATTCCTCCATCCAAATAATTTTCCACAATAAAAAGTGGCCATGAGGATGCTAGACCCTTGATTTTATCTTGGTATTTCTTGGGAACAAAAGACCACAAGACAGAAGGCGCACGATGGCAGGGGGCAGAAGGAAAGGAAATCAGAGACATCACTGGAACGAAGACTTGGAAGGACTTCTTTTCCGCTTGGTTTTGTCAGACATTTCCAAGATATGTGGAGAATAAGACTAAGAAGCAAAGAAAACCTCAACTGTTTTCACATACAACCCAACTGTCATTGTTAAAATGATGAGTATCCAGCTACGTGAATAAATAAATGCGATTACTGGGATGGCACAGAAACCTGCCTGATTAGGTTCACATATCTTAACCATGCAGTAAATATTACATACAATTAAAAATGGTCAAAATTCCCAAAAAGGTTCAGTCACTTTCATTCAATGGCCGGGATTTCACCAGAAGGCGGTGACGAGGTCACCTCCACCTGCCCTGGAAGCCATGACCATATGCAACAGGCAATTAACTACTTGCATTCGTGACTCCCACTTCTCCAAGGCAAGGTGACTCACCTCCAAGAAACGCTAGCCACTTCACTGTCGGCAGCACTACGGGTAGCAGTAGCCACTGCTGGGATTGCAACAGTCTCTGGATGCAGCCGGCTATGAAGGCTGGAGAAGGTAGTAAGTGGGGTAGGGGCTTGCCAGGGCCAATCAGCCAGGCCCCGGTGATTTTGGGGGTAGGGGGGGTCGTTTGCGAGGGCATGGGGTGTTCCAGCAGGGCCCCCTGTGCTGCTGCGGGGGGAACCCTCTGTGGGGAACAGGCTGCCTGTTCAGGAGGCAACCCCTCCTCCACAGCCCAAAAGGAGTTCACCATGTCTATCTGGGCAGCCTCCCCAGGTGAAGTACCCATTGGGAAGAGGTGAGGTGAGTGACTGCCCTTGACATGAAGGCAGCATTTGACTGAACGTGGCATCAAGAAGCCCTAGAAAAACTGAAGTCAATGGGAATCAGGGGGCACGCTCTCCACTGGTTGGAGTCATACTTGGCACAAAGGAAGATGGTTGTGGTTGTTGGAGGCCTATCATCTCAGCCCCAGGACATCACTGCAGGAGTTCCTCAGGGTAGCGCCCTAGGCCCAACCATCTTCAGCTGCTTCATCAACGACCTTCCCTCCAGTGGTTCAAGGCAGCGGCTCACCACCACAAGGGCAATTTGGAATGGGCAATAAATGCTGACCTAGCTAGCCACGACCACATCCCGTGAAACAAAAAGACGCCCTTAAGTGATGCCCGCCACTGGTAAAATACCAGCAGGTGCGACCCTGCCTGTTCCTGAGGTTGGGGTGGGGGGCGAGGAAACAAATTCCCGGCCAATGTTTTTAAACTGAAAAACTCAAAAATTCATTTCTATGGGAAGGTACCCAGCTGTTTCATGTACTGTCCTATTTTTTTCTGAATCAATATTCATGACATTAAAGCCAAGCATCATTTTTTGGGGAAAGCTTTATACAACAATCTGAACTATGCAGATATTTACTGAATAAAATCTGAAACAAAATAGAGAATTGCTTTAACTACTCCAGACTTACCGCGATCTGCACTTCTTCAATGCAAGTATGGATATGCAGCACTGCATTGTAACCTGGGCAGATGATGGATTTATGCTCAATTATAACTATCTGCAATAAAAATTAAAAAAATTATTTCAACACTAATTGACAGGTCTTTAAGAAAATGCACACATGGCAAAATATGCCAGCAGCTAAGAATACACATCATAAGTTAATCGTTTGTAACTTATTGAATCTAATCAGAGGATTTCAGATGCAAAGCCCTAACTGGTCAGCTGACCGTAGCAGAAAGATTTTTTAAAATTCATTTTCAGAATGTGAGTGATGCTGGCAAGGCCAGCATTTATTTATTGCCTATCCTTAGGTCACATTGCGATTATTACTTCTGCTGCATTCAGTGTGGTGAAGATACTCCCATGAGGTGTGCATCCTGTAGATGATACATATGGTACGCCAGAGGTGGAGGGAGTGGACATTCCTCGATGGGGTGCCAATCAAGTAGAATACTTTGTCCTGGATCGTGTCATTTCTTGAATGTTGCTGCAGCTGCACCCATCCAAGCAAGTGGAAAGCATTCCATTGCACTATGGACTTGTGGAGGGGCTTTGGGGAGCCAGGAGGTAAATCATTTGCCGAAGAATACCCAGCCTCTGATCGACTCCAGTAGCCACTTGTGTGATTGGTCTGATTGAGTTTCTGGTGAATAGTGACCACCTCCCCCCTCCCCTCCCCAAAAGGATGCTGATGGTTGTGGATATGGCAATGGTAGTGCCACTGAATGTCAAGGAGAGGTCGTTAGGCTCTTTCTTGTTGGAGATGGTCATTGCTTGACCTATTCATGGTGCAAGTGTTTCTTGCTACTTATCAGCCCAAACCTGGATGTTGCTGAAGTCTGGCTGCTCGCAGACATGGTCTGCTTCATCACATGAGGATGTGTGAATGGATCTGAACACTACAATTAGAGAAATGTTGTAAAATAATGGAACGACTGAAAAAAATATTTTTCTGTAGTCTTCACCATTCAAAACTTAATCGATCAAATACTTATAAAAATGAAATTACCAGAACAATTTCATATTACCTGTACCACACACAAAAACATTCAACTGGTACAGAAAGGAAGCCAGGGCACAAAATCCTTAAAACCTGCTGTCAACAGGGTAACAACACACATTTATAAAGTAGTAAAAAATGTCAAGGTGCTTCAGAGACGGAAATCCTTTTCGTCTTCTGGTGAGACGACGGAAGAGATATTAGGAAGGGTGAGCAAAAGCATATCCAAGCCAAAGAAGTGGGTTTTACTGAAGTTTCAAAAGAGGAGAGGGTGGTGGTGCAGCAGAGGGGTTTCAGAAGGAAATTCCAGAGCTTCGGGCCCAGACAGCTGAATGCATGGTATTGGTATTGCGAAGCAACTAGGGAAAGCATAAGATTCAGAGGAACGCAGAGTTCTCAAAGGGCTTTAGGAGGTTACTGATATGCAAAGGGATTTAAATAAGACGATAATTGTAAATTTGAGGTATTGGGGAACTAGGAGCAAATTTAGGTAAGTGAGCACAAGGGTAATGAATGAGTGGGGATCCACACACCCTTATCAAAACATTGCTGCACTTTGTCTACTTACGTTTTACTACTCAGCTTTAGCTCCAGTGTCTTGGATATGTTCTTTTTATTTCTATTATGCCTCCTTAAGACTAATGTTCATTTCATTTCGGCCCTTTAACTCCTTATCCTCATCACAGCACTTTACATATCATTCCAAGTAATTTCCCCTATTTGTGTGGACATTGTGTTTTATTCCTTCCCCCTTACCTCATGAAGGTTTATCTAGAATACCTTTCAATTAAGGGGCTTATACTTGAAGTAGCAAGTGCTTTTTTTGACATGCTGTCTGACCTGCTGAGCGTATCCAGTATTTTCTATTGTTTCAGTAGACCCGTTTGGCGGCCAAACCCAATGCACAAGGACTCACGTAAACCAAACATCATTTCATGCCAGATTGACTTAAGCAGCTGGGAACAGCCTGCACATGACCGAAGCACTTGGCACCGAAGTCTTCGCATTGGAGCACAGAAATTAAGAACTATGTCTTTGGATTGCCACAGAAAAACACCATTGCAGGAAGGAGCATGCGGCAGTAGCCCCTGCATCACTGAATGATGACCTATGATGCCCCCATTGCAACTGGCAATGCCTTGCTCGAACTGGACTATTCCTCTCATCTGAAGACTCAACAGATGAGCAGTAGATGTGAATCAGCAATGATGCAAAACCAAAGACAGGAAGGCTGAGAGCATCGCAGTATTTTGTTTTTCATTCAAAGCATTGAAATAGAGACTGGAGATGACAAAAGCATGGATGAGGGTTTTGGCAACAGGTGGATTGAGAGAGGTGATGTTATTAAGGTGGAAATAACCAGTTCTTGTAATGGCAAGGATGTGGAGTAGGATGTTCCACTCAGGGTCATACAGAACACTGAAACTGTGCAGTCTGGTTCAATGAGAGAAGGGTCAGGGAGGGAGATGGAATCAGTGGCGAGTTTACTGAGGTTGCGGCAGGGGCTTGGTCTTTACAATGTGCAAATAGAGTAAACCATGACTTAACCATGACAATATCAGACAAGCAAACTATCAGAGGTGGTGGAAGGGTTCAGAAACGTGGTGGAGATAGGTGTTGTCAGCACCTATGTGGACCCTGAACTGATGTCTTCGGACAAAGTCGCCATGGAGAAGATGAGGAACAGGAAGGAGCCGAGTAATGGTACAGGGGCACGGAAACCAGCTCTAGCTGAAATTTGACAGTCAAGAACTGAACCAAGTGAGTTGCTGTCCCAGTTGTACAATGGAGGACCATGGTGCAGAGAAGTCGAGTGGGGTAGTGTACGATGGTCAGTTACAGGTTGTAATTTGGGACTTTGAATAGGGCCATTTGTGCTGGGGCATGGGCAGAAACCTGATTTGAAAGATTCAGAGTTTCAGAAAAAATGAGTGTAGATTTGGAAGGCAATAAACTCAAAGACTTAAGAGGAAGAAGTGGTTAGGGATTGGTTGGTAGGTTCTAAGCAGAGTGTGTTGAAGGATTTTTGAGGCAGCTGACATCAACTTTGAAATGGAGGGGCCACATTCAACAGAATGAATACTAAGTGTTCTAGTCAGGCATATTTTTCAAACCCAGAACTCAACCTAAATCTGGAAGGTTTATGAAATGTAAGGAACATTAACAGTAAAATAAAATCAGAGCTGTTACAGTGCAGGAGGCTGCCATTTGGCCCATCATGTCTGCACCGGCTCTCCAAAAACACAGTTCACTCAGTTCCATTCCCCTGCCTTCTCCCCGTAACTCTGCACATTCTTCCTTTTCATATAACTGTCTAATTCCCTTTTGAATGCTTCAATTGAACCTGCCTCCACCACTCAGGCAGTGCATTCCAGACCCTAACCACACTCTGCGTGAGAAAGTTATTCCTCATTTCACTTTTGCTTCTCTTATCAAATACTTGAAATCTGTGCCCTCTCATTCTCGATCCTTTCACGAGTGGGAACAGTTTCTCTCTATCTACTCTGTCCAGACTCCTCATGATTTCGAATACCTCTATCAAATCACCTCTCAGCCTTCTCTTTACCAAGGAAAACAGTCCTAACTTCCCCAATCTATCTTCATAACGGAAATTCCTCATCCCTGGAACCATTCGCATGAATCTTTTCTGTACTCGCTCCAATGCCCTCACGTCTTTCCTCAAGTGCGGCACGCAGAATTGGACACAATACTCCAGCTGAGGACGAACCAGTGTCTTATATAAGTTCAACATAACCTCCTTGCTCTTGTACTCTATGTCCCTATTAATACAGCCCAGGATACTGTATGCTTTATTACCCGCTCTCTCAACCTGTCCTGCCACCTTCAATGATTTATGCACATATTCACCCAAGTCCCTCTGCTCCTGCACCCCCTTTAGAATTGTACCCTTTATTCTATATTGTCTTTCCATGTTCTTCCTATCAAAATGAATCACTTCACATTTCTTTGTATTGAACTTCATCTGCCACCTGTCTTCCCATTCCACCAATTTGTCCATGTCCTTTTGGAGTTCTAAACTACCCTCCTCACAGTTCACATTGCTTCCAAGTTTGTATCATCTGCAAATTTTGAAATTGTGCCCTGTACACCAAGGTCTAGGTCATGAATATATATCAAGAAAAGCAAAGGTCCCAACACTGACCCCTGGGGAACTCCAGTACAAACCTTCCTCCAGCCCAAAAAACATCCATTAACCACTACTCTGTTTCCTGTCACTCAGTCAATTCCATATCCATGTTGCTACCATCCCTTTTATTCCATGAGCTCTAAGTTTGCTCACAAGTCTGTTGTGTGGCACTGTATCAAATGCCTTTTGAAAGTCCATGTCCACCACATCAACTACATTGCCTTCATCAACCCTCAGTTACCTCCTCAAAAAACTCCAGCAAGTTAGTTAAACACTACTTTCCCTTAAGAAATCCATGCTGGCTTTCCTTAATTAACCCGCGTTTGTCCATGAGATTATTAATTTTGTTCAGAATTATTTTTTCTAGAAGTTTCCCTACCACCGAAGTTAAACTGAATGGCCTGCAGTTGCTGGGCCTATCGGATTACCCGCCCGAGTACCATCCCCGGCCAACTGGAGCCTTCCTGGGACAGTGAGCAGGGGTTTAGGGAGTGGGGGGGTGGGGGAGAAGAGAAGGGATCTGGCGAGTTGCTGTCGATAGTTCATGTTTTTAAAACAAGTCGGGTAGAAATTGACAATGAAAATTAAACTTGAGAAGCCTTGACTTAACATTACTCTGAGGATACTATCAAAAGCTGTGTCTTCAATCTTTAAGTATAATACAATTAATTATGATCAACTGACACCAAACTGTTGTTGCATCTGACTGAATATTTTCAAGAATATCCTGTTTTATGTACTGAAGGTATGCAATGCTGCAAATATTTTTTGCTGATATCTTGTAACCAAAAATTTTACCTGAGCATCAAAAGTACGTCCTGAGTGACAAAGGCTGCCATGATCACACAGGATGAATCCAGGCAGTATCTCCTCCTCTTCAATTCCTTTCAGTCGTATCTTTAGATTTTCTCCTGGATCTGCAGTCTCAGTCTCTACATCATCAGATAGGAGACCCAGGACTTCAACATTATGCTGCAAACAAAATTTTTTATTTTATATTTAATATTCATGCTCCTCCCCCTGCCTTGCCCCACAACAGCTGTCTGACTTGATCCAAAACTGACAGTGACGCTTGCATTGGCTAGTCAATTAAATTAGCCTATTTTCCATGAAAACCAACATTAAGTTGGGAAAGGAACCAAAGTAACCAGCCAATTATGAAACTAGTAATTGACAACGCTCATAGATTGAAAACTGAATTTTTAGTTAAGTACAACAGAAGAAACTGAACAATTAAAAAAGGATTCAGTGCCATTTTCCATATCCTCAGATGCTGCCAGACCTGCTGAGTGGTTCCAGCATTTCTTGTTTTTATTTCAGATTTCCAGCATCCGCAGTATTTTGCTTTTATATAATTTTTTTTGTATTGTTTCACAGGATGTGGGCATGTCACTGGAAAGGCCAGCATTTATTGCCCATCCCTAATTTCCCTCGAGAAGGTGGTGGTGAACTGCCTTCTTGAACCGCTGCAGTCCATGTGGCGTAGGTAGACCCACAGTGGTTAGGAAGGGAGTTCCAGGATTTTGAGAGAGTGAAGGAACGGCGATATAGTTCTGAGTCAGGATGGTACGTGACTTGGAAGGAAACTTGCAGGTGGTGGTGTTCCCATGCATCTGATATCCTTGTCATTCTAAATGGAAGAGATGCTGTCGATGGAGCCTTGGTGAGTTGTTGCATGCATCTTGTAGATGGTACAGACTGCTGCCACTGTGCATCGGCAGTAGAGGGAGTGAATGTTGAAAGTGGTAGATGGAGTGCCAATAAAGCGGGCTGCTTTGTCCTGGATGGTCTCAGGCTTCTTGAGTGTTGTTGGAGCTGCACCCATCCAGGCAAGTGGACAGTATTCCATCATACTTCTGACTTGTACCTTGTAGATGGTGGACAGGCTTTGGAAAGTCAGGGGAGTTACTTGCCACAGAATTCCCAGCCTCTGATCTGCTCGTATAGCCACAGTACTTATACGACTGGGCAGTTCAGTTTCTGGTCGATGGTAACCCCCCCCAGAAATTGATAGTGGGGGATTCAGCAATTGTAATGCCTGCGAATGTCAAGGGGATATGGTTGGATTCTCTCGTTAGAGATGGTCATTGCCTGGCACTTAAGTGGCAAGTTACATTTGCGCCACACATCAGCCCAAGCCTGAATGTTGTCGTGCTGCATCTGGACACAGACGGCCTCAGTATCTGAGGAGTCAAGAATGGTGCTGAACACTGCAATCATCAGTGAACATCCCCACTTCTATCTTTATGAAGGTCATCAATGATGCAGCTGAAGATGGTTGCGCTGTGGACACTACCCTGAGCAGCTCCTGCAGTGACTGTCTGGGATTGAGATGATTGACCTCTGACAACCACAATCATCTTCCTTTGAGCTAGATGCGACTCCAACCAGTGGAGTGTTTTGCCCCACAGGTTCCCACTGACTCTAGTTTTGCTAGGGCTCCTTAACGCCACACTCGGTCAAATGCTACCTTGATATCAAGGACATTTACTCTCACTTCACTGTGGTGCAACAGTGAACAGACAAGCAAAGTTTCCTGCTTGTTCCCCAATCTCTTTTCAATTAATTGTCTTTGGGCTGCATGGAATCACACAATTTACCTCTTTCTTGTGGGTATTGAAGGAAAAACAATTCAGAGGTCCAAATTTGGATAAGTATTTTAAAAACAGTCTTAAAATACACTAATTATTTATCATGAAAGAGACACTGAAAAAGGATGGCACAGCTGCGCAGTGGTTAGCACCGCAGCCTCAGATCCAGCGACCCAGGTTCGGTTCTGGGTTCTGTCTGTGCGGAGTTTGCAAGTTCCACGTGTGACCGAATGGGTTTCCTCCAGGTGCTCCGTTTTCCTCCCACGTGCCAAAGACTTGTGGGTTGATAGGTAAATTGGCCATTGTAAAAATTGCCCCTATTGTAGGTAGGTGGTAGGAGAATTGAGGGAAGGTGGGGATGTTAAAGGGAAAAATGGGAGTAACGTAGGATTAGTATAAATGGGTGGTTGCTGGTCGGCGTGGACTCATTGGGCTGAA
Organism: Heterodontus francisci; assembly: GCF_036365525.1. NCBI lineage: Eukaryota > Metazoa > Chordata > Chondrichthyes > Heterodontiformes > Heterodontidae > Heterodontus > Heterodontus francisci. The sequence goes on from NC_090394.1 coordinate 56,088,591, forward strand.
GGGTCTGTTTTGGTGCTGTAACTCTCTATGACTCTATGACTGACTGCAGCAAGTAAAAGCAGATCACCACCTTCATAGGAAACTAGCGGCAGGCAGTAAGTTCAATCTTGCCAGCAACATCTAAATCTTAAGAAAGTGTGATTCCCTGGCCTGAAGAATTATCTTGGTTCTCTGAAAGGAAATAATTTTCTCTGGAACATATAATATGGTACGTGGGAGTCTAACAGCATGGCTACCCGACCCAAACCAGACATGTGTCAGGTTCTGGTCGCTCTTCCAGGTCCTGCATTCGGGGTCGAGTCAGGCTGGGTTGGACACAGTGACAGCCAGGACATCAAGGCGGGAAACACTCTGCACTAGTCTGCTGTGAGCGATTTCATCCAAGGTAGAGCACAACCTCTTTAATATAATCAACTTTATTCCAGTGGTCGGGTCGGGCGCAGGAAAAATGAAAGGCCTCGGGCCGGGTCGGACATGGTTATGTTGGGCTTGAGTCGGGTTTCATTTGCAGACCCGAGCAGGCCTTTAGTCTAACAGACATTTGCAACAGTATCAAATGAGGCATGCAACTGCAAATTGAATTTTCAAATACTCCAATGCCATATTTCAGATACATGTGCAATATCTGTAAGTTGACTTACTTTGTTTGGCATCATGACAAGTTGGTGTCCTTTTCCAATTAATCCAGATTCTAGTTTGCCTAGAACCACAGTACCCATATCCTACAAAAGAAAATTCATGAAACAAATGGATTTAGTTGTTCAGCCACTATGAACCAATTAAAGCACAATTACCACATACCAGTTGCTCTGGTCAACTAAATTTGACTTTCCCAAGTTAAGCTGCCTTTCATTCATCAACACATATTCAAAGAGCTGTTTTGCAATCCATATTTCTTCTGGAAAGTCCACTTTTCTATATGTACAATTCAAGCAGTTGGTCTATATTCAGACCAGAAAACTGGGCTTATTAAAACAAGATTCTAAATGTTGCCTTATTTTTAAGGTCTTTCCCATCAAAGCTATAATCTCTGAATCAAGAAGCCCCAGTTAGCTCCAATTTCTTATTCTTCTAAACTACAGTTCCATTTGCTGAGCAAAGCAAAAGCTCAGATCAGACACCCACGTTTTCTGGGCTGCATAGTCACCGACAAGACCACCAGAGGTCATTGCCAAAAATGTTACTGCAGTGATGCAATTCCACATTAAATCTCAGTGAAAGACACACCTAGAAATGGTACAACTTCCAAAATTTCAGAGTCTACTAAAATGAAAGCACTGGAAATCCCTTAAGTACAAGCACAATGCTGGCTAATATTATCCTTAATAAAACTAAATCTCTCAGGCCACAGAATCCAATTTCTCTGACTCTACATCTGAAGGAGCTGGTCTGGCCAAGTTTGCATAGAATAAGCTAGCCTCTAGAGTAAACAGAGTCACAGATGTGACCATGAAGAATACAACTGTTCATCTTAATTAACACGCTAAGAAATACTGGCTTGAATTAGACTCTATGAACTGCATCTCCAAAAACCAAGCATGTCACTGAAGTAATCAATTATGCCACAACATTGAGATGGTGAACCTTAGGATGCTTCCAGGACAGATAAATTTATCACCTAGGTGGAAAAAAGAGAGAGGGAATTTGTGTAGTTTCTCCTCCATATTTTAATAGGTATATAAAATCATGGAACTTGTGCAATTTCCCAAAGAATGGTCAGTTCAGCCAGGTAGGCGTTATACTACCTATTGTGGAACTTGTTTCAACATAAAGAAGTCTTCAAGAGGGGAGAGCTAATTCTGAGATTTAGGCCAGATGAAGCTTCAAATCACAACTCTGATCAGTTGTTGGCCTCCTCACAGCCAAAGGAATGCCTTTTTAATTATAGCTTTATTATTTCCAGTCAGCTTACAGTTACTATAGTTCTGTCATTTTCTCTAGATTCAAAACAATACCACCAATACTGATTTGATCAGAAGTGGCTTAAAATATGAATTCTGACACAAAAGCGTCCTTGCTGTTGACAAAATAATGCAGAGCAACTGAGTAAGGAATTAAATAATGAGAAAACACACAGGCTGGAAGGCATGCCAAGTATTTGGGATTTAATAAAAGGAGCCCATGACAGGGTCCACCTTGGATCCAGTGACAACCTGTCCCTGATGCAGAGCCTGATACACGCATAGGGAAAGCAGCTACCACCTTTGGCCGAATTGCGAAACGCGCATGGGATAACACCAAGCTGACCCTTCGGACCAAGCTTATGGTTTATAAGGCCAGTGTTCTCAGCACCTTGCTGTATGGCTGTGAAACATGGATGACTTACAGCTACCAGGAAAAGCAGCTCAATTTACATCTTGGCTGTCTGCAGCGCATTATGGGTATGTCCTGGCAGGACAAAATTACAAATGTGACAGTGCTCTCAAAGGCAGAGCTCCCAAGTGTATTGGCACTAATCAGAGGCAGCTTCGGTGGATCGGACATGTCCCAGGATGGTAGACGGTTGGATATCCAAGGTCCTTCTGTCTGGTGAGGTATCCGGAGCTAGACGAACAGTGGGGCTCCCAAAGCTCCACTTCAAGGATGCTTGCAAGCTTGACATGAAGGCCCTAAATGTCCACTATCGCGCCTGGGAGTCACTCGCTGGCAAAAGGAGGAAATGGCGACACATCCTATGGACTGGCTTGCGCTATCATGATGACCAGTTGCAACAGCAGCTTGGCAACAGGCGCCAAAAACAACTCTCAGCATCATCTGGCAGCTTCACGTGCAGCACTTGTGGCAGAACCAGCCTCTCAAGGTTTGGCCTTCGCAGCTATCAGCAAAGGTGCACCAAGAAAAGCTACCCCAACTAAATGGATTATTTGTTGCATGCCCATCATCTTCCGTAAATGGAAGGATGCCAACTAACCATGATAGGGCTACAAGCTTACCTTATATTTATCTACAATTGGTACTCGCACAGGTCCAGTAGATGCCCTATTGAAGTGCGGCAAGTTATCCAGATAGGGAATAAATGGTAATCCACTGAAAAAAAAAACATGCATTTTAACAATCAATCTTAAACTTTTTTTTGATAAAGATCTTAATTCCACTGTCAGATTTCAAATTAATCAGCTGTAGATCATTCATTACATGAAGGGGCAATCAGAAATGACTTCAGTATACATTTTGCTAGTCTTAGCAATTACACTTTTAATTGTGCTTCAAGGTAACTTTTTTTCAAAACAAATGCAAACTACCATGCTCCACTGAGTACTGGCAATGATTTGGCTAGGATCAACAAATCAAAGCAAATTCAACTTTCTGTCCCAATCTAAAAAGGCTTGGAAATGTTACTTACCATTTTAGTCACATAAAATATAATTTCCAACAACTTCATTGTACACACATTGCATATATATTAATGTATAAGAAATACTGGTTTGAATCAGACTATACGAACTGCAATATATACAACACATTCTCAAATGAATAATGAACATTAGGAAGTACATTTTATTAACCAAATTTTGTAAATAACTTATAGGCTGATGTACTCAAAAACTGCAGAGTTGTCCCCTTACTCAGTATACCATGGGTAATAATGCCAGCACACATTGTTTACAACCACAATCATTTCTGATATCTCACATTACACACCTGTTTCAACAAGCCAAAAAAAATAGTTCCCACTGCAGCATACATCAGTCAGAAAGCAAAAGGGAACATGGTTCTTCACAGTGGCGCAGTGGCTAGCACCGCAGCCTCACAGCTTCAGGGACCCGGGTTCAATTCTGGGTACTGCCTGTGCGGAGTTTGCAAGTTCTCCGTGACCGCGTGGGTTTTCGCCGGGTGCTCCGGTTTCCTCCCACCGCCAAAGACTTGCAGGTGTTAGGTAAATTGGCCATTGTAAATTTCCCCTAGTGTAGATAAGTGGTAGGGAATATGGGATTACTGTAGGGTTAGTATAAATGGGTGGCTGTTGGTCGGCACAGACTCGGTGGGCCGAAGGGCCTGTTTCAGTGCTGTATCTCTAAATAAAATAAACAGGAGTTGTAATTGAATATCAAAAATCATCTTTCATGCCGCTTCAGTATGTTGCATTTGCAGGCATTTAAACATGAGATCAAGCCAGATGTAACACCAAGGTCAGGGGAGGGGAAGGGGGATGGTGGTGAAGGGAGAAAAGCAGAAACCAAGAGAAGTTATAGATGACCATCTTGGATTCTTTTTCCTGCAGCTACAAATCACTGAACCACTTTGGGTTTCTTGCAAATCCCCAAGCTATGCCACTGCAAGACAATGCCACTTGTTTTAGGATCCAAGGTAAACTACTTAAACTCTAAGCTAGAGTAGTTATGGTTACTTAAGTTGAACTTTTGTTTTGGAAGGGGAGGAAGGAGAGAAAATCTTTTCTAGTCTGACGTTTTTGTTGGTACTTGGGTGGGACTTTGGAAAGCATGGAGAGGGGGTGGGGGAGGGGGCCAGCTGGCGGAGAAGAGATAGATGCTCAGAGTTATCACAGGGAGGCAAGTATCATAAAGGATAGCCAAGGCACAACTCCAGTAACTGAACTACCACTCAATATAAAACTGCATCTTATCCTTTTGCTTATTTTCCACCTAACAAGGTAACTGAATTCCCTCTGAGGGGGTTCATAATGGACAGTTTAGTTTGCCCATATGCTGAGAAACATTTTTTTTCTAGCATACCAAACTGGCTAATCTAAGCTGGAGTCTCTTCATTGAAAGCCCTACATTCAAGGACTTGGACTGGATAACTGCAGATGTAATGTTTGCGCACTCCAAGTTCTCCAATGGACTTAACATTAAAGGATCCTTAACAGTCAAATTTCAGTTCAGCCTTGCCCCATACTTGCGTTTTAGTAGCACTGAATTATTATTTCTTCCCATATCAGGTTGTAACAAACCTTATGGGGTTATAAGGAGTTAGATATAGCTCTTGGGTCTAAAGGGATCAAAGGGTATGGGGCGAAAGCCGGAATAGGCTACTGAGTTGGATGATCAGCCATGATCATAATGCATGACAGAGCAGGCTCAAAGGGCCAAATGGCCTACTCCGGCTCCTATTTTCTATGTTTCTATAACAAATATTTATCAACGCCTTTGTATTTACCCACTTTTAATTTCTAACCTTTTGTTTATATACTTACGTGTACCAAGAGCAGTTCTCAGCTCGTTCTTTTAGATTTGCACCAGTTAGTCCAGAGCAAGGCATAAAGTGAATATCCTTCTTCGGATTGAAACCAACTTTCTTCAAAAATGGCACAAGTTTTTCTTTGCATTCCTCATATCTGAGGAAAAAAAAAATAAGAGTTTGATCTACAGCAGTACAATGCCACTAAGTGGCAAAACATTTTGCTTCCCTCAAAAAATCAACTGAGTAGCATGCCTATTCTGTGTTTTTAGACAGTTTAATGTCTATTGCCATTTCTAACACATCACATACTGCCTCGGTTACAGATGGTTATAAACATTCAAAATGGCCCTGGTAGGTTAACAATTATATGTTTCTTATAATTCCAAGCTTTTACAAAACATCGGACAAACATTTGATCACATTACATGAAATCCTAATTTATTATGCTACTTATTAAAATCTAGTGGTAAATAAACTGTTGCACTAATCATGAAATTCTTTTCCCAACCAACTCAGAATGCCACATTGGGCTTCAAAGATTAGCCATGCTGCTTTAACAAATCCAAAGGACTTTAACACCAAGTATAGTAATAAAAATAGGAAATATTTGTATTTTTTGCTGGGACAAAATAAACACTTAAAAAACAAGATTAGCTACACTAGTCCAAGAAAAACTGTTTTGGCTAATTAAGGCTTCGTTGGCAGTACTTAGCTTTCCAATCAAGTTTCCTTAATTTTATGTAGGAATGTCATATGCAAAATTCAAAAGGATTCATACACCAGTTTTATCACAAAAATTATATCCAACATCCTCTTCTAGACTGCAAAGATGTAATGTACCATATAAAAAATTAAAACTATACAGCAGAACCTAATTATTCAACAATTTGTATTTATATTGCATCTTTAACCAAGTACAGTGTCCCAAGGTGCTTCACAGGAGCGTTATCAACCAAAGTTTGACAGAGCCACAGAGATATTAGGGTAGATAACCAAAAATTTGGTCAGAGCCAAGCTTTTAAGTTGAGTCTTAAAGGACTTAAAGGGTAGAAGGGCAGGAAAGCTTAGGGAGGGAATTCCAGAGCTTAGGGCCTTGACAGCTGAAGGCACAGCCGCCAGTGATGGAGCAATTAAAATTATGGATGCTCAAGAAGCCGGAATTAGAGGAACACAGATATCTGAGGGTTGTAGGGCTGGAGGCAATGAGATATAAGGAAGAGCAAGGCTATGGAGAGACGTGAAAACAATGACTGAAGGCACTGGATGCTGCAAAGCAATGGGCCCCGTCAATATTTCAGCAATAGTACTGAAGACCTGTGCTCCAGAACTTGCCGCGCACCTAGCCAAGCTGTTCCAGTACAGCTACAACACTGGCATCTACCCAGCAAAGTGGAAAATTGCTCAGGTATGTCCTGTACACAAAAAGCAGGACAAGTCCAAGCCGGCCAATTACCGCCCCATCAGTCTACTGTCAATCATCAGTAAAGTGATGGAAGGTGTCATCGACAGTGCTATCAAGCAGCATTTGCTTAGCAATAACCTGTTCAGTGATGCTCAGTTTAGGTTCCGCCAGGGCCACTCAGCTACTGACCTCATTACAGCCTTGGTTCAAACATGAACAAAAGAGCGGAACTCGAGGTGAGGTGAGAGTGACTGCCCTTAACATCAAGGCAGCATTTGACCGAGTTTGGCATCAAGGAGCTCTAGCAAAACTGAAGTCAATGGGAATCAAGGTGAAAACTCTCCACTGGTTGGAGTCATACCTAGCGCAAAGGAAGATGGTTGTGGTTGTTGGAGGTCAATCATCTCAGCTCCAGGACATCACTGCAGGAGTTCCTCAGGGTAGTGTCCGAGGCCCAACCATCTTCAGCTGCTTCAATAATCTTCCTTCAATCATAAGATCAGGAGTGGGGATGTTCGCTGATGATTGCACAATGTTCAGCACCGTTCGCGACTCCTCAGATACTGAAGCAGTCAGTGTAGAAATGCAGCAAGACCTGGACATAATCCAGGCTTGGGCTGATAAGTGGCAAGTAACATTCGCGCTACACAAGTGCCAGACAATGACCATCTCCAACAAGAGAGAATTTAACCATCTCCCCTTGACATTCAATAGCATTACCATCACTGAATCCCCCACTATCAACATCCTAGGGGCTACCATTGACCAGAAACTGAACTGGAGTAGCCATATAAATACCGTGGCTGCAAGAGCAAGTCAGAGGCTAGGAATCCTGCAGCAAGTAACTCACCTGCAGTCTCCCCAAAGCCTGTCCATCATCAACAAGCCACAAGCCTGGATGGGTGCAACGCCAACACTCAAGAAGCCAGAGACCATCCAGGACAAAGCAGCCTGTTTGATTGGCACTCCACTCCATCCATAAACATTCACTCGCTCCACCACTGACGCACAGAGGCAGCAGTGTGTACCATCTACAAGATGCACTGCAGCAATGCACCAAGGCTCCTTAGACAGCACCTTCCAAACCCGCGACCTCTACCAACTGGAAGGACATGGGCAGCAAATGCATGGGAACACAACCACCTGCAAGTTCCCCTCCAGGTCACATACCCCCCTGACCTGGAACTATATCGCTGGAACTGTCGCTGGGTCAAAATCCTGGAACTCCCTTCATAAAAGTACTGTGGGTGTACCTACCTCACATAGACTGCAACGGTTCAAGAAGGCAGCTCACCACCACCTTCTCAAAGGCAATTAGGGATGGGCAATAAATTCTGGCCTAGCCAGCGATGCCCACATCCCGTGAATGAATAAAACATTTTTAAAAGCGACACTTTGCTTAACCAGAAGCCAACATAGGCCAACGATTACAGGGATGATGGGTGAATGGGCCTGTGCGAATAAGGAAGTGGGCCGCAGAGTTCTGGATGACCCCGAGTTTACAAATAATAGGAAATGAAAGGCCGGCCAGGAGTGCCTTGGAATGGTCATGGATAGGGGTAACAAAGGTAACATGCGGGTTTCAGCAGATGAGCTGAGGTAGGGGCTGATTCGGATGATATTACGGAGATTGAAATCACAGAATAATACAGTGAAGAGGCCCTTCAGCCGATCGAGTCTGCACCGATGCATTAAAGACACCTGACCTGTCTACCTCACCCCATTTGCCAGCACTTGGCCCATAGCCTTGAATGTTAGGACGTGCCAAGTGCTCATCCAGGTATTTTTTAAAGGATGTGAGGCAATCCGCCTCTACCACCCTCCCAGGCAGGGCACTCCAGACCATCACCACCCTCTCGGTAAAAAAGTTCTTCCTCAAATCCCCCTTAAACCTCCCGCCCCTCACCTTAAACTTGTGATCCCTCGTAACTGACCCTTCAGCTAAGGGGAACAGCTGCTCCCAATCCACCCTGTCCATGCCCCTCAATCTTGTACACCTCCATCAGGTCACCCCCCCAGTCTTCTCTGCTCCAGTGAAAACAACCCAAGCCTATCCAACCTCTCTTCATAGCTTAAATGTTCCATCCCAGGCAACATCCTGGTGAATCGTCTCTGCATCCCCTCCAATGCAATCACATCCTTCCTATAATGTGGCGACCAGAATTGCACACAGTACTCCAGCTGTGGCCTTACCAAAGTTCTGTACAACTCCAACATGACCTCCTTGCTTTTGTAATCTATGCCTCGATTGATAAAGGCAAGTGTCCCATATGCCTTTTTCACCACCCTATTAACCTGCCCTTCTGCCTTCAGAGATCTATGGACAAACACGCCAAGGTCCCTTTGTTCCTTGGAACTTCCCAGTGTCAGGCCATTCATTGAATACTTCCGTGTCACATTACTCCTTCCAAAGTGCATCACCTCACACTTTTCAGGGTTAAATTCCATCTGCCACTTTTCTGCTACTGGACCATCCCGGCTATATCTTCCTGTAACCTAAGACACTCCACCTCACTGTTAACCACTCGGCCAACCTTTGTGTCATCCGCAAACTTACTGATCTTACCCCCCCATATTGTCATTTACATAAACGACATAGATGACTAACAATAGGGAACCCAGCACAGATTCCTGTGGTACGCCACTGGACACTGGCTTCCAGTCACTAAAACAGCCGTCTGTCATCACTGTCTCCAACAGCTAAGCCAATTTTGAATCCACCTTATGAAGTTACCATGTATCCCATGTGCATTTGCTTTCTTGATAAGTCTCCCATGTAGGACCTTGTCAAAGGCTTTGCTGAAATCCATGTAAACTACATGCAGCACAGTGGCTAGCACCGCAGCCTCACAGCTCCAGCGACCCGGGTTCAATTCTGGGTACTGCCTGTGTGGAGTTTGCAAGTTCTCCCTGTGTCTGCGTGGGTTTTCTCCGGGTGCTCCGGTTTCCTCCCACAGCCAAAAGACTTGCAGGTTGGTAGGTAAATTGGCCATTATAAATTGCCCCTAGTATAGGTAGGTAGTAGGGAAATATAGGGACAGGTGGGGATGTGGTAGGAATGTGGGATTAGTGTAGGATTAGTACAAATGGGTGATTGATGGTCGGCACAGACTCGGTGGGCCGAAGGGCCTGTTTCAGTGCTGTATCTCTAAACTAAACTAAACATCAACTGCACTACCCTCATCCACACACCTGGTCACATGCTCAAAAATTCAATCAAATTTGTTAGGCATGACCTCCCTCTGACAAAGCTATGCTGACTATTCCTAATCAAATTTTGCCTCTCCGAGTGGAGATAGATTCTTTCCTTCAGAATTTTCTCCAATAGTTTCCCTACCACTGACGTGAAATAGGCAGCCTTTGTGACTGGAAGCTCATCTCAGGATCAAATATGACACCCTAGTTGCAAAGGCTGGTTTTGCCTCAGACAGTTGTCAGGAAATGGAGCTGGTGGCCAGGGAATTGAGTTCATGATGGGGACTAAAGACAATCAGGTTTGGGGGTTCTGTTGCCAGACAAGCAATGTGACAATTTAGAGACAGTGCAGGGGTCAACAGAGGTGGCAGTGAGGCAAGGTGGGGGTTGTCAGTGTACATTTGGAAACTAACATTATGTTTTTGGAAGTCATCGCTGAGCGGCAGCACGTAGATGGGAAATAAGAGGAAACCAAGGATAAATACTTCTGGTGTTCCCCCGAGGAATGGTGCAAGTGAAGCCATTGGAGATCATTCTCTGGCAGCAGCTGGATAGATAAGACTGGAAGGTGAGTGCAGTCCCAACCAGCTGGACAATGGTGGATAGGTGCTGGAGGGGGGGTTGTGGGAGGTGCATGGTCAACAACAAAGGCTGCAGATAGGTCAAAAACACTGAAAACAAAAATTACTATATTGCATAGCTGCCAAAATAAGCACATACCTTTTCTGGTAATTTTTGTTTTACAAAAGGAGGGGGCAAGGGTTGGAACGAGAGTGTGCAATGACAGCAGATTTGAAGGCAAGAGGGACAATACCTCAGAAGAGAGAACTGCTAATATCAGATAACATGGGAGCCAGGAAGAAAGGCTGGGGGGTGGCCAGCAGTTTAGTGGGAATAGGGCCAAGGGAGCAGGAGATAGGTCTCATGGACAAGATAAATTCAGAGGACATGAAGGGAGATGGGAGAGAAAAAAGAGAAGGATGAGACTTCAAGACACGGGGAACCTTAGAAACAGTTAATCAATATTTTGGTAACCCATTGTTCTAAGCATTGCCTTTGTATTCCATCCAAAATCCCAGTCAAAAGTGAAAAATTGGAAAAGACAATGTCAGATGGGACAGTAAGACCAGATGTGAAACAGGCTCACAATATTAGAATTCCAACTAGTTTCAAACCTTCATTGTTCAATTAAGATGGATACTGAATTGCAGCTACAGTTAAATTCAAAAATTTTAAGTGAAGGTGAACATCTGCCTTCCTACCCTTATGTCAGGCATGCACTTCCCAGCAACAAAAAACTTCCTCCCAATGCTTTGCTCATTAACTATTGAAAAATGCTCTAATGTAACTCTGGGCAATTTGCTCCTTTGGAATCATAGCCGTTGATGGATTCTCTCATCGCTTTGACAGATGAATGTTCAGCAAGCAGACTGGTTATTCGCTGTCTAGGTTGGTGTCAGCTCACGTGATGTTAAACCAAATCTTGATTTGCAGATCCGATTGCAATATTACATATGAAATCACTGTTGGAAGAGTGGGTGAAGGCATTGGCTTTGCCGTGTGCTCACATGTCCTGTAGGGAACTGACTGGTGTTCTTCTCAAATCCTGAGACAACTTGATGAGAGACTTCTCCATTTGAATCTGTCAGCAGTTGTTTTTCCCCACATAGTGGGGTCCAGGCTCTGAGATTGGCTTTTATAATATCTTTGTATCGAAGTTTGAGACATCCTATGGTGCGGGTTCCCATGCTCAGCTGGCTGTAGAATATCACCTTTGGTATGCGGAAATCTTCAATGTGAACCACATGGCCGACCCAGTGAAGCTGAGCTCTGATGAGTATGCTTTCAATACCAGCTATGTGGCACCTTGCAAGAATTTCGGTATTAGGAATTTCGTCCTGCTACTTGATGTTGCAGACAGATCTTAAGATGGAATGCATCTAGTTGCTTTAGGTGATGCCAGTAGGTTGTCCATGCCTCGCAGCCATGGAGAAGTGATTGACACAGATGGACTTGCTTCCCTTCTGTTTATACAGGTGAATTATGGTAGTATCCTTGTAATCTTGCAGCTTAATGCCCTGATTGTAGATTAAGCAGCAGAAGCTGGTCTGTTTCCTAAACACATGATCTCCTCCGTACTTGAATACATCAGGTGAAGTGGCATCGGCTCCCTGAGACTTACTGACAGACAGTTGCTTTACTGTCTTGGTGACATCAGATTGAGATGGATCGAGCGCAAGCTCTGCCAGAACATGATGCTGTGGAAGTGAATTCAATGGCATTGTCGCAAACTGTGGATTCTTGGTTCAGGAGATTATTCAGTACAAACAAAGGCAAGAAATCGGCACTTTTTTTTTAAAAAGAGAAGACACCACATACATTTCCACTCTGCAGCACATTGTACTGGCATGTTAACATGCTGCCATTTCACAAGAAATTTTCATTCATTAAGGTGAAGACTGTTGGGTAAACATTGCTACTCATTTCTGGGACCTAGTTGCAACAATTACTCCAAGGTCAAGAACAGCACAGTAAGATAAAGAGTCAGATGCAGATTCCCACTGTCCTGGGCTAAAAATATACCTCAGTCCCAAGGACCAGTTTTGCACGATGGGATCCTAGACAGTAGGAAATTAAAAGATTGTCCAAACTCACTTCATCAAAGATCATTTTCTGTCCCTCTTGTCCTACGGGCAGCACAGTGGCTAGCACTGCAGCCTCACAGCTCCAGCGACCCGGGTTCAGTTCTGGGTACTGCCTGTGCTGAGTTTGCAAGTTCTCCCTGTGACCACGTGGGTTTCCGCCAGGTGCTCCGGTTTCCTCCCACAGCCAAAGACTTGCAGGTTGTTCAGTAAATTGACCATTGTAAATTGCCCCTAGTATAGGTAGGTGGTAGGAGAATGGTGGGGATGTGGTAGGGAATATGGGATTAATGTAGGATTAGTATAAATGGGTGTTTGATGGTCGGCACAGACTCAGTGGGCCGAAGGGCCTGTTTCAGTGCTGTATCTCTAAATAAATGAAATAAATCATGAGATGAAAATCTTCACTGGCTCTGATCAGTTGACACTGAAACTGCATCCAGCTTGCAGAGGTAAAAGGCCAGTGCCTATCCCACAGCAACATTTAGTTCCCATGTATCCCCATTTTTAATTGCCACCTGGAACTCAAATACAAATGTCTTAGCACAATGATGCTGCCACCTTAACTTTAAAACAACCACAGAAAACCCAAATTTTTAAATACTGATTCAACCGAATTGTCATCACAAGATGGAATCTGATACACTGGATTATGAATTGGCTCCAATCCCAGAGCCAAAAGGTTAACATATTTGGTTTAGCCTGCAAGCACATTATTGGTGGACCCCAGGGATCAGTCCTAGCCCACTACTGTTTACTGTCCTTATTAATGATTTGGACACTAATGTAGGGAGAATGGTCAATAAGTTTGCAGGTGACATCAAAGTCTGTGCAAGGGTTATGACAGTAAACAACTGCAGTCAAATACAAAAAGATTTAGATGTGCAAGAGGAGTAGGACACAATGGCAAATGGCATTTAACTTTAGTTTAGTGTCATGCATGGTGGTAGAACCAACAGAATACACATATTGGCAGGGAATACTGAAAAGAAAAAGATCTCCATATAAATTCAGCACTTCTTCCACTTGCATGATGACCAGGCCGGAAACAATCACACAAGTTGTTTCAATTATTCAGCATGCAACCATGTGATTGTGTTCCGTAAAGTTAGCATGCTAATACAGTGATGTAAGTTTTGTTTTTAATATGATTTTTAAATATGTATAATTCAAAGCATGCACAATAGAAAGTAGAAATCTTACCTATCTTGACTCCAGCTTACTGTTGGGTCATCCATTTTGTTGATGAGAACTATCAGATGTTTCACTCCCGCTGTTTTTGCTAACATAGCATGTTCTCGTGTTTGACCTCCTTTCTCAAAGCCAGTTTCAAATTCACCTTTTCTGGCTGATATAACCTAAACAAGCAACATGGGAGAAAGGGAGAGATTATGGGGTTTTTTTTGCATACAAAAATGCCTGTACAAAAATAAACTACTGCACATGTACCATAAATAGCAATTTTTCTCAGCTTGGGACAGGTATATTTGAATAGCAGAAAGAAATCCCCAATGCCCTGTTTTACTTACCCAGAGAAAGGGGCTAGTATTATTACCAGACAAGAGCAAGATACTGACTCAGGTCTTGCACTGAGATTCAACACTCTGAACATAACCTAAACCTACAATTAATTTCTTCGATAAAAATTAGCCATTGCTTCTCATGAACTCTAGCTTCCATTGAGCTACATAAACCGATGAAAAATAGATTTTTTCTATATACAGCATGTATTCGGTTAGAGAATATTTGCTACAATAGTGTTATCAGCTAAATTGTTGCATTATTTCCCCAATTCGAAAAGCTACATTGCAATACTACACAAAACCAGTTACTTGCGAAAGTAGTGGAAAGTTAAGTGGAAAACCACCATTCTCTGACAAAAGCAAAATAATGTGAATTTTGGAAATCTGGAAAAAAAAAATATGCTGGCCTGGCAGCATCTGTAATTCAGCATTGACCTGAAACATTAACTTGATTTCTCTCCCCACAGATGCTGACAGATCTGAGTATATCCACCATATTCTGTATTTAATTCACCATTCTCTCTCTTCTGGCCCACTCCACTATCAAATTAGTTCCTGAATCAATTAGCATAATCCCCACAAAACCAGCTGAAGACTTGATTTCTTACCAAGACAGCAAGATCAGCTTGAGATGCCCCACCAATCATATTCGGTACAAAGCTTTTGTGACCTGGAGCATCTAAAATGGTGAAGTGCTTCTTCTGTGTCTCAAAATATGCACGACCCACTTCGACTGTTTTGCCCTTATCTCTCTCCTCCTGATTTGTGTCCAAGGCCCAGGAAAGGTACCTAAAAATAATTAGATTTTTGTAATATATTACATAAACAAAATAGCAACTGTGCCATTTCATGTCAACTTGTTGGATGAATAAAGCCTTAAGCAATTAAAAAGAATTCTATACACAAAGTTAAACAGGGCCACTGAAATTCGATAAGCATTCACATGAGCTCTGCATAAGCAAGTCTCCAAACAGCTAGTCAAAGCTAGCAATTAAGCAGGGGGTGGAGAAATGATTGAAACCATGATGCATCTCAGTTCTTGGCTGTTACACTACATTCCTTCAGGCCAACAACTCTCAGCCTAATCCAAAAAACATCAACTGCTTTTTTTTTTGCCAGATTTCCCCCCAACTTTCTTTCCTCAATTTCTTCTTCTCCTCTCCACTACCCCCCGGATATCACTGACTTCTTGCTAGGGCATGATTCCACAGGTACTAACAACCCTCTGTAACCTCAGCCAATTTACCACAATCATATGAGTTTGTGAAGTGAGATGGTAGCCAATTTGATAGCAGGAAAATGGACATTAGGCATGCTTGATCACATCATCTGCACACTTCCATCAGGGATCATAGGTGCAGAACCCTAATCAATTTCCCACTTCCTAGGCTGAGGCACTGGCTCTAGCATCAAGTAGAAATTGGGAATTTAACAGACTGGTGTTCTATTCTGCTCCAATCTAAGGAGCTCCTGGTCTTCATCCTCAATGGACAAACTCACCTGAACTATCAGGGAACCCAAGTAACTTTAAACATAAAAAAAGATTGAAAATATAGAAATGGATACTAAAATAAAGCTTTAATTTAGAAACCATGATGCTGATTGAAATTTCAGTACCTAACATACAAATAACACATTATAATCTTACCAGGTTTCTCTATTTTTTTCCTTGGCCTCCCTCTCGTACTTCTCCAGTGTTCGTTTGTCAACCATACCAGTGAGGTACCTTTAAAAAATTACCATTAAAAGATGAACATATTTCTACTCATGTTTTGGTCAATACTTTATTCAGGTTAAACATAGTTTCAATTTCCTTTTTTGTGTTGATCATATTAAAGCCAGAGTCAAATACATGCCTCAAAATATTTTAGAATATTTAAAATATACAATGTTACACTTTCCTAAACACTTTCAAAGTCCTGTGTATAAAATAGAAGATTTTTTCAATGATACAATGATACTTGTACAAACAATGGAATCCTTTTACACTCATTTCCAATGATTAGTACAGTGACCAAAGATGCAAATTTTCTTTGAAACATTGAGCTGTGAAACTTTTCCTATGATTACCACAAAACTGATTTACATTGCTGATTTAACTGAAGCACTACCCTTTCCTCAGATAGCTGAAGACACAGATCTCATTAATAAAGGGGTTCAAAGATTTTTTTTTTTAAAAAGTGCTTATCTGCAGGTTTGAGAAGAGTTTGACCAAAATATTATTGCATTTCTAGTCTGAATTAAGACAACTGATGTTCATGACAAGGAATGTGGAACATTAAAACAAAAGTATTACAGAACGCATTGTAATACACATGAAATTAAACCAAAAACTTTCCAAGGTTGTAAAAACAAAATTTCAAAGCAAATTAAACAAATTACTTCTCGAACAGAGCAACCATTACCCAGGCTAAGTAGAGAGTCATTCTATGGGATGTTAAAACAGCAATAGAATGCAGTTTACCAATTTTTCTTTTTGGTAGTATCAGACGAAAAGGCAATGCTGTACAGGATACAAGGAGATTGACCTCTTTTTTTTTTCCGATGGTGCTACATGATCTCCAAAGTTTTCACTTGAACAAGTTGACAGAATCTCACTTAATGTCTTATCTGAAGAACGAGAGCCTCAACACAAATGACACACTCAATTCTGGTGTGGGCCTCCATCCTACAAACTGTTGACTCATAAATGACAGGGCCATAACTCGAGTGAAGTGCTCTCGCTCACACAAATTATTACGAAAAATGGCTTAGTGTTGATTTCTGTTCAGTAACAAATCAACAAATTGGGAGCTTTGACTACGAAGGAGCTTTTCCCTCACTCCAGGTCTACATTTTGCAGAACAGAAGCTTTAACTTACATGATCTGTCCACCAATAGTGGATTTTCCAGCATCTAAAGGGATAAAAGAAACAGTGTTATTGCACAAAAGCAATGTGATCAAGTTTTAGTTTTTGTAAATTGGTTAAACTTGAGAAGATTTCCTTTAACAAAATTGTACTGCTGTTCTAGTAATGAATATCCAGCTGTAGCAATTATTGGAAATAAATGCGACATTTTAAATGGAATTGGCAGTTCATCAAATCTGAGAATTAAATGAAACACACAACCATGTCATTTTATCTATTAACCTACCTACATGACCAATGAACACAACATTTACATGTTCCTTCCTTGGAGCACCTGGCTCTACCACAGCAACCTTTGGTGTAGACACGTCCTCCTCCTCTTCCATTCCTACTGGAGCTGCCAAAGGTGGCCCTCCGTCGCCAGCAGGACCACCCCCTGGTTCTGCTTCACTCGGCTCTGCCTTCTGTTCCCATGATTCTTCAGGTCCCGCTTCAGTATCGCCATTTTCTACTGGGGCTGTAGAATTTATATGGTTAGGTTCTCAGTAGTCACAGTTTAGAGGCAATTATTTAAATTCAGCTGATGCTCAAACACTGAACTATCAGTTAGCACTAAGCTGAGTCTAAAAGAGCATTTTACTACATAAAACTTCACTAAATATAAAATCCAGTATACAATCATAAGGTTACGTTCTGGGTAAACCCACACTGAAAGTGTATTTAGCGAATTTTGTCCAAATCAATTACACCACACTTAGAATCACGAAAGATGCGCAACAATTACTCCAAGTAAGCAATTAGCTTAATTCTGAAAATCACAAATAATACTATGTGAACATATGCATAAAAGTATATGTACACAAGTTTAAAAATAGAGTCGTTGGGGGAGAGGGGGGGGCAGGGGGGGAAGCCAACTGCTTCGATGGTTAAATTAAATGCATAAGTTAAAAATATAGGCAAATCGTCATTAACGGACCATGATTTGGCAACATGCACATAATTAACCATGTTTAAGGCCAAAATCCTCCTGAAAGTTTCTTACCAGCAGGTTCTGAGACTTCCATGCTGGCATCTGTAGCATCTGGCCCTGAAGGAGAGAAACTGAGAATTATTTGTTTGGAACAGCAACTAGAACTGTGTCAAATTAATTCAACTGAATGCAATTCCATGCATCATAGGAGTTCACTACATTTCACAAGGCAAGAACATGCATCTTATTAATAAGATTTTACATGGAGCAAGGGCACTTTGGAGAGACACACTAGTCATTATGAGGCAGTGCTAACATCTAAAGCCATAAAAAGGTGAACATAATCCTTGGTTTTCTATCTAGTACCAGTGCCAATCATATTTTAATTGCAATACAAACCGGGAAACATTATATTGTTTGTATCACTATGGCGTAGGAAAGATAGAACCTAGTGCATGTGTGCTCAAATGCACAGAAACCAAAGCAATGAGGTAATGACGAACTTGTGCAAAACCTTTGTTCGGCTACAGTTGGAGAACTGTCAGTTTTCAACAATCCATTGCAGGAAAGAAACAAAAGCAATGGAGAAAAAAAAAGAGTAGATTCACAGAATATGACTAAACATCATGAATTATTGAAGGAAAAAAGACTTGGGAAATTTGGGTTTGTATTATTAGAGCAAGGAAGTTAAGAGGTGACTAAAAAGACACCATTAAGATTATAAAGGATATAATAAAGCAAACAGTGTTGGATTGTTTCAGCTTCTTAGTATGAGCATATGGCAGCATGAATTTTAAAATGACAAAAATTACAGGGAAAATTGGACAAAGTTGCAAAGAATGCAAAATTCCTTGCAGCATGCTAATGCTGAACTACACCCCATAAATTTAAAAAATGGATTATGAAATAATGGAATAAGGAAAACAAGGTTAAAAAATGTCTTAGATTTGTTGGAGCATGGATAGCTGATCCCATCTACAATATGTGGTCTATCAGAAAGCTGAAGCTGAAACAATTAGATCTTTTAAGGAAAACGTGGATAGATATTTGAAGTAGACAACATATCAAAGCAAAATATTAAACAGCCACAATGACATAAGTTGTACAGTTCACTTCAAATTCATTAATCTTAATGCTTCATTTCTTATTATTTGAAGCCGATGCTTTGAGAAATAAAAAAAGTTAGTTTTTTTTTGAATTGGTAAGAGAAAAAAAAACTAAGTACCAGATAAAGGATTCAAGTTCTAATCCTTGGTTTTATTGATTTCTTCCCCTTGCTCTTTTAAATTTAACTTTCTAAGTCTACTGGCATGCTTTTTCCTCGTCCTTAATTTTTGTCAAGGGATTAAAAAACTTTGAAAAATCAGTCAGTTTTACAGTCAGCTCATAGTACATTGAAAACTATTTGCTGACATGTACTAAAATCATCTGCCACAATTTTGAGTTTGAACAGCAATGCAATGTTTTGTTTCTCCTGCTGCCCAGGCACTTTGAATGAAGCAGAAATTACTTCAGGAAAATTATGTTACTTCCCTAATAAAAAGAGGCAAGACATGGTAGCAAAATCAACAAACATCCAAATCCTGTACCTTTGCCATTAGTTTGACACAACAACCCAGCGTTGGAGGTAGTACAAGAGAAGGTTTACTAGACTAATGCCCAGAATGGGCAGGCTATCTTACGAGGAAAGATTGGACAGGCTAGGTTTGTTTGTATCCACTGGAATTTAGAAGAGTAAGTGGCGACTTGATTGAAACATAAGATCCTGAGGAGTTTGACAGGGTTGATGTGGATAGGATGTTTCCTCTAGTGGGAGAATCTAGAAATAGGGGTCACTTGAAAAATAAGGGGTCACCCATTTAAAACAGATGAGGAGAATTTTTTTCTCCGAGGGTCATGAGTCTTTGGAATTCTCTTCCTCAAAAGGTGGCAGAAGCAGAGTCTCTGAATATTTTTAAGGCAGAGATAGACAGATTCTGGATAGTTACCAGGAGGTTGGGGGGGGTGGTGTAGGTGGAAATGTGGATTGATCAGTTCAGCCATGAACTTATTGAATGGTGGAGCAGGCTCAAAGGGCCGAGTGGCCTACTCCTGCTCCTAATTCGTACGAAGCACAAACTCTTAATTGCTTGTCCAATGTTTGCCAAGTGTTGAACACATACAGGTGTCTTAGCACGACCAAATGTAGACATGAAAACCTACAGAACAATGACAGCAGCTACGCTTAGATCAAGAAAGATGGACTACATAATGTAGATGGGACCAGCTATAATTCCTATGCTTGTAATTTGCTCCAGTTACATCCCAGTAAGTGCTATGGAAATGTTTTGTTGGAATAGACTCCTGAGCATCTCAATGTTTCACCTACTGGAACAAAATGGCAGCTATATTTTACAGCTGTCATCCTGGCATCAAGATCAGGTTTGATCAGGTTGAAACTTGCTATCCGAAGATAACAAAATATTTGCAGCAGCAAACTATAAATTTACAGAAGTTTGTGAAAATGTCAAAATCTGGCAGCAGCATTTAAAAGGTCAATTTTCAGAATGCCTCCTGCTGATGGAGAAATCCTTTGGCGAAATCGTGGGCATGATATATGCCTCCTTGTCAGCATAATTTCATAAAATTTACCCGATAATTTCACGGCCCTCAGTGGATAATTTAGTGTCTTGTACGGAATGGGCAACTGATGTGAAGAATCATCCAGTGGTCTGTGCTGAATAGATTCAGGGTATCAGTTGGGGGTAACACCCTTGATCCAATCATCTAAGTGTCGACAGGATTATCAGCTCTGATAAACTCAAAGCTATGATCCCAATACCTCTCCATCTCGGCACAAAGAAAAATGACTTCTAGAGCAGTGGTTCTAAATCAGCGTTCCAGGTGAAAATTTCAATGGGTCCACCAGTGGCTCTGTCTCCACCCTGCGGACAATTTAAAGTAAATTTAATGCTGATCCCTGAAGATTATAATATCCACAGAGAGTTTCACCTCCCAATCCCAAGGCACTAAATGACACCAGCAGAATCATTTCAGTCCCCAGCCCCTGAAAGACATAAGGAACTGGAAACCGCCGTTAGCCCCAGAGGCACACGCTCATCGGTCTAGTTCCATGTTGTCAAGACAACAACAACCAGTCTCAGCAGGCGTGTTCCACTTGGCTCATTAGTAACAGATAAGAGGAGAAGCAAGAGCTGGTACGGCTGTCAATGCCATCGGTCTCATCAGCATTCTATCAATTCCAGGGACAGCCTACCCAACACTCAATGACAGCCCACCAACCTCGGCAATAGTCTACTAAAACATAACCAAGCCAGGATGAACAGTGAGCATAACATGCACTTATGATGTGGAAGCATTCTTCGACAAACACAAGTTGTTAGTCAGCACCAGCAACAAGTTTCACATTAAGTAAAACAAAAATACTGTACAGTTCTATAAAATAAAAATATTTGTTACGGGGTGCGTGAAATTTTAACAGAAGGGGGTTTCCAGAAGCAAAAAGGTCAAGAACCTCTGTTCTAGAGCAGAAGTATCAGAAATAACCAGCTTTCTATTTATAGATTTCTTTTTTCAAATAGTGAGAAATCAATAACTGAAATCTAAAATATGACTTAGGTAAATTTAATTTTATTTTGCATTCTTTCATGGGATGTGGAAGTCGCTGGCAAGGCTCTGCCAGCATTTATTGCCTATGCCTAACTGCCCTAGAGAAGGTGGTGCCGATTCACCTTCCTGAAACTTCATTGAAATCAATGTGGTGTAGCTACACCTGCAGTGTTATTTGGAAGGGTGTTCCAAGATTTTGATCCTGTAACAGTGAAGGAACGGCGACATAGTTCCAAGTCAGGATGGCGTGTGAATTGGAGGGGAACTCGCAGGTGGTGGTGTTCCCATGTGTCTTTTGCCCTTGTTCTTCTAGGTGGTAGAGATCATGGTTTTGGAAGGTGCTGTCGAAGGAGCCTTGGCGAGTTGCTGCAATGCATCTTGTAGATGGTACATATTGCTACCACTGTGCACCAGTGGTGGAGGGGGTGAAGGGAAATGGGGCGCCGATCAAGCATGCTGCTTAGTCCTGGATGGCGTTCGAGCTCCATGACTGTCATTGGAGCTGCACTCATCCAGGCAACTGGAGAGTATTCCATCGCACTCCTGACTTGTGCCTTGTAGATGGTGGACAGGTGTGCTGCTCACCCAGTCTGGCAGATACGCCCTTCAGGACCCAGACAGTTCAGTCAGCAATGCTGCTACCAAGCCACATTGAAGTGCCCCACCCAGTGTATTTTGTGCCCTTGCTACCCTCAGTGCTTCCTCCAAGTGGTGTTCAACATGAAGGAGTATTGATTCATCAGCTGAGGGAAGGTAGTAGGTGGTAATCAGCAGGTTTCCTTGCCCATGTTTTACCTGATGCTGTCAATGAGACTTCATGGGGTCAGGAGTCAATGTTGAGGACTCCAAGGGCCACTCTCTCCTGACTGTACACTCCTGTGCTGCCACAGCACAATCTTTAAGTTTAGAAACATTACATCAGTCCATTCCTATTATAACAGCTTTGTTTTGTAGCTGAAACAAATTTTACATCATTCAGGATATCGGCTACAGGGATAGTGTTGCGGCATTAAACAATGATGTGAAAAAGGCAGTAAACGCAACAACTTTCCATCCAATTACTGCAAAAATATTAAATAGTTTTAAGCAAACATTTGATAATCAATTTATTCAAAAACTTGTGCAAGCCATACTCTTTCACATTTTCATTAACAAGAAAAAGACCAAAAAAGCATGGATTCAGAAGAAAGGAAACTGAGCTGAGGTACTTAAGAAATTGCGATTTAGACGCTTGGCAAGCACGAAGCAGCCATCAAGCTGCGTTTGGACATGTATTAAAATCATTTGAACAGGAATCTCTGGTGCTAGAAATTGAATCTTTCATTTAATATTTCTAAGTTTCCAAAAAAATAGGGTTTCAGCAGCTTTGGAAACTTTCAGCTGTGCCACTGATCATGACGTTGAGTGGGACAGAAAAACTGAGGAGCCAGATAGAGTCAGGATGTCTCAATACAGGATAACAGTGGACAAATTGACAATGTAAGCCAGAAGGTCCAGGAATTCTATTTTCCTCAGTAAAAAGGTTATAAGATCTGCTGTGTCGTCTCCCCAAAAGAGGAAAGTATGGGAACTTCTGCTACTGGGAAACTAGCAGACCATTGAGGTCTACTGTGCTGGATTCTCAAAGTCAGAGTAAATTTCAGCATCCCATTCTGCTGTAAGGTAAAACAAAGTTCATCACTTATTATCTCTCTTCTGAATATTGGACTAATTGCCTCCAAACAGAAGGTCCACGTGATTGAATTCTGCCTCCATCATATGACCCTGTGAGGACTGAGGCTGACAGAAGGGTGTAATTAATGCATAATGGAAGCTGTCTATAAATCTGGGCATAAGAATTTAGAACAGAAGAAACTATCAACACAAGCACGAAACTGCAAAACTACATACTTCACTTTTAATTTCACACCAGTTACAAACACATAGTAAGAGGTACAATAGGAGTTACGTATCAAGGGACAAATTTCTCATACCTTTTAATGGTGGATCAAGAGGAGTGGTGGGGGGGTGGGAATGAAGATTCCGCCCACATCACAGATGTGCCCCAACCCCTTCACAAATTCTCAGATATAGGGCATGTGCATATTGTTCCTGAGGACAAACCCCCGATAGTGCAACTGGGATATTCACATCTGGGGATTAGTCATGTGGTCAATTGCAGCATTAAATGGGCCTCAGTGGACCCTAAGATTCGACAAAAATTGCCTTCGACAACATTAATAGGCTGATATTAGGACAGCAGAAATTTCAGTTACCAAAGAGGAAACTAGGGACACTTTTTTCCCTCTAATTTAAAGGGTTCATCAAACTATGAAGAAATGTTTACATGGAAAAGTTCAGGGAGAAACATTTACTGACAACAAGCATCATACATGAGGTTTTTAATGTTATATAGTGTTTCCCCATTACCAAACTGTGTCAAGAAACCATCTCACCATTATGAACCAATAAAATAACAAAGCTTTTGGGAAAAAATTGCTCCATCTTCCCCCTCCCCACAATTTTACCCCCATTTATTTTGTTCTTCAGATTATTTTAAGAAAAGCTAAAGGGTTAATTTCAGAAGTTTTATTCCGGAAAGATCTATATGGTGTTTAAGGCAGCACGTGCACAAACAAATTACATGACAGATTACACTAAAGACACACCCTATATAAATTTATTAGATCCAACTATAATCAATACTTAAAACTTTAGAAAGTAAATTAAAGAGAGAGAGAAAGAGAGGAGAGAGAGAGAGAGAGAGGTGGACACAGGCAGGGTGTCTTGCCTCGTCTTAATTTGAAAATTTTAATATAAAGATTTGAATTGCGAACAGAAACAAAGCTTAGTTTCTTAATCTGGATTTAGACAATAGTTCTAAAGGGAAGCAGGAAAGCAGGCAATCCTAACATCACAATACGGACATTGGTTGACTTGTTTTCTAAAACCAATTACAAAACACTAATTATATGTTTGCTATATGTTTGCTATATAATTATATGTTTTGCCAGGGTTGGGGCCGACCATGACTCATGGCCCTCCTGCCTTGGGCGCTATGGCGTTGGAAGGATGAATGAGAACGGGCAGAGACTGCCTGAGTTGTGTACCTATCATAACCTCTGCATCACCAACTCGTTCTTTCACACTAAACCCTGTCACCAGGTTTCATGGAGGCACCCAAGATCACGTCGTTGGCACCAGCTAGACCTCATTGTCACAAGGCGAGCCGCCTTAAACAGTGTTCAAATCACACGCAGCTTCCACAGTGCGGACTGCGACACCGACCACTCCCTGGTGTGCAGCAAGGTTAGACTCAGACCAAAGAAGTTGCATCATTCCAAGCAGAAGGGCCACCCGCGCATCAACACGAGCAGAATTTCTCACCCACAGCTGTTACAAAAATTTCTAAATTCACTTGTAACAGCCCTTCAAAACACTCCCACAGGGGATGCTGAGACCAAGTGGGCCCACATCAGAGACGCCATCTATGAGTCAGCTTTGACCACCTACGGCAAAAGTGCGAAGAGAAATGCAGACTGGTTTCAATCTCATAATGAAGAGCTGGAACCTGTCATAGCCGCTAAGCGCATTGCACTTTTGAACTACAAGAAAGCCCCCAGCGATTTAACATCCGCAGCACTTAAAGCAGCCAGAAGTACTGCACAAAGAACAGCTAGGCGTTGCGCAAACGACTACTGGCAACACCTATGCAGTCATATTCAGCTGGCCTCAGACACCGGAAACATCAGAGGAATGTATGATGGCATGAAGAGAGCTCTTGGGCCAACCATCAAGAAGATCACCCCCCTCAAATCTAAATCGGGGGACATAATCACTGACCAACGCAAACAGATGGACCGCTGGGTTGAGCACTACCTAGAACTGTACTCCAGGGAGAATGTTGTCACTGAGACTGCCCTCAATGCAGCCCAGCCTCTACCAGTCATGGATGAGCTGGACATACAGCCAACCAAATCGGAACTCAGTGATGCCATTGATTCCCTAGCCAGCGGAAAAGCCCCTGGGAAGGACAGCATTACCCCTGAAATAATCAAGAGTGCCAAGCCTGCTATACTCTCAGCACTACATGAACTGCTATGCCTGTGCTGGGACGAGGGAGCAGTACCCCAGGACATGCGCGATGCCAACATCATCACCCTCTATAAAAACAAAGGTGACCGCAGTGACTGTAACAACTACCGTGGAATCTCCCTGCTCAGCATAGTGGGGAAAGTCTTTGCTCGAGTCGCTCTGAACAGGCTCCAGAAGCTGGCCGAGCGCGTCTACCCTGAGGCACAGTGTGGCTTTCGTGCAGAGAGATCGACTATTGACATGCTGTTCTCCCTTCGTCAGATACAGGAGAAATGCCGTGAACAACAGATGCCCCTCTACATTGCTTTCATTGATCTCACCAAAGCCTTTGACCTCGTCAGCAGACGTGGTCTCTTCAGACTACTAGAAAAGATCGGATGTCCACCAAAGCTACTAAGTATCATCACCTCATTCCATGACAATATGAAAGGCACAATTCAACATGGTGGCTCCTCATCAGACCCCTTTCCTATCCTGAGTGGTGTGAAACAGGGCTGTGTTCTCGCACCCACACTTTTTGGGATTTTCTTCTCCCTGCTGCTTTCACATGCGTTCAAGTTTTCAGAAGAAGGAATTTTCCTCCACACAAGATCAGGGGGCAGGTTGTTCAACCTTGCCCGTCTAAGAGCGAAGTCCAAAGTACGGAAAGTCCTCATCAGAGAACTCCTCTTTGCTGACGATGCTGCTTTAACATCTCACACTGAAGAATGCCTGCAGAGTCTCATCGACAGGTTTGCGTCTGCCTGCAATGAATTTGGCCTAACCATCAGCCTCAAGAAAACGAACATCATGGGGCAGGATGTCAGAAATGCTCCATCCATCAATATTGGCGACCACGCTCTGGAAGTGGTTCAAGAGTTCACCTACCTAGGCTCAACTATCACCAGTAACCTGTCTCTAGATGCAGAAATCAACAAGCGCATGGGTAAGGCTTCCACTGCTATGTTCAGACTGGCCAAGAGAGTGTGGGAAAATGGCGCACTGACACGGAACACAAAAGTCCGAGTGTATCAGGCCTGTGTCCTCAGTACCTTGCTCTACGGCAGCGAGGCCTGGACAACGTATGCCAGCCAAGAGCGACGTCTCAATTCATTCCATCTTCGCTGCCTTCGGAGAATACTTGGCATCAGGTGGCAGGACTATATCTCCAACACAGAAGTCCTTGAAGCAGCCAACATCCCCAGCTTATACACACTACTGAGTCAGCGGCGCTTGAGATGGCTTGGCCATGTGAGCCGCATGGAAGATGGCAGGATCCCCAAAGACACATTGTACAGCGAGCTCGCCACTGGTATCAGACCCACCGGCCGTCCATGTCTCCGTTATAAAGACGTCTGCAAACGCGACATGAAATCGTGTGACATTGATCACAAGTCGTGGGAGTCAGTTGCCAGCATTCGCCAGAGCTGGCGGGCAGCCATAAAGACAGGGCTAAATTGTGGCGAGTCGAAGAGACTTAGTAGTTGGCAGGAAAAAAGACAGAGGCGCAAGGGGAGAGCCAACTGTGCAACAGCCCCAACAAACAAATTTCTCTGCAGCACCTGTGGAAGAGCCCGTCACTCCAGAATTGGCCTTTATAGCCACTCCAGGCGCTGCTTCACAAACCACTGACCACCTCCAGGCGCGTATCCATTGTCTCTCGAGATAAGGAGGCCCAAAAGAATAATCACAAGATGTTTCTAATCCCCAAAACAGCAATAAAATGACCAGAAACACATCTAATAAAAATAAAATTTGACATTCATTTTTTCTTCGGCCTCCTCGTCTTGAGAGACAATGGGTAAGCGCCTAGAGGTGGTCAGCGGTTTGTGGAGCAGCGCCTGGACTGGCTATAAAGGCCGAATCTAGAGTGACAGACTCTTCCACTGCAGATAAAATTGGTTGTCGGGCCTGTTACACAGTTGGCTCTCTTTGCACTTCTGTCTTTTTTCCTGCTAACTGCTAAGTCTCTTCGACTCACCACTCTTTAGCCCTGTCTTTATGGCTGTCTGCCAGCTCTGGCGATCACTGGCAACTGGTCAACGTCACAGGACTTTGTGTTGCATTTGCGGACGTCTTTAAAGCGGAGACATGGAAGGCCGGTGGGTCGGATACCAGTGACAAGCTCACTGTACAATGCGTCCTTGGGGATCCTGCCATCTTCCATGCGGCTCACATGGCCAAACTTATTCAATCACTGTAAATTAGTCACCTTGATGATAACTCCTGCATGGCATAAAAACTCTTCTGCAACGTCCTTTGACTCACTGGGAACAAAGCCCCTGGAGATAGTTTTTCTTTCAAAAAACACTAATAGCTACCAACTTGGACATAATCAGGACCAGAATATGCAGATAATGTACTTCTTGGTGGAGCTTTATAAATAAAAAAATTCCCTAAAACCAAGCCCCACATCATAACCTGGAACAAGGGCACCCAAACTAGATTCGCCATTAATCGGTCAGAAAAGCTGCCAGTATTGAGCAGCCACACCAGTAACATTAATCCAAAGTCAAAAAAGGGCCAAAGTCAAGAAACACAACTTCATCTTGTATCACCAATATGTCATATATGCCCATATGGATTATATGCTCGGACTCCATTAATACAGCATTACATTTTGGATGGATGATTTATTTAAATTTCTTAGAGGTACCTCAGTCACTTAGCAACAGATGATCCACTTGGGACCCAGAAGTTGTGGAAGTCAGTCCAATTCACGATAATTATGCATTTAAGTTTGAATCAAAGGACCTCCTAATTCAATTATCAATATTAATTCCACAATGACTATAACTACCAAAACAATCCTATAAATTCTCTGGAAAGCTTCCATGTACAGAACCCGGGAGCATTTTTGGAAACCTGCACTTCCCTCTTCAAACAATGGGCAATCTTCCAGCTTCCCTCTGCCAAATAAATTTGGTTTCACTGGCTGTTTAACATATAGATAACTTCAATTTGTCAACTCATTCATTATCAATCCTGGCTACCAGTCTGATCTAACAGTTAGAATTTTACGATTGGGAGAAAAGAAAGGGGTTATCCAATTAATCTAGAGATTCTCCAAGTGATCATTTTACAAATTGGTCTCCTTCTGTGGACAAGCTGCAAATACTGACTGTTCTGTAACTAGCTTTACTAATCTTAGAAATTATGTAATTGTATACTGCTAGCAGAATAAGATTAAAAATCAAAACCTTGTGACTCATACCAAATCATTGAATTTCAGAGCACAAAGTTCCACAAACACTTGATTAAGCACATGCAAGTCCAGACTTTTGAAAACATGAATTCCTACTTCTCTCCACCCAAAAATTACATTCTGCCAAGTGTGGAGATTGCCAAAACTGTCTTAATATGTCAAGAGGAATTCAAATCTGTGAAATAGGCTGATGAATGGGCAGGTGAAAAGGAATGGGATCAGGTGAATGTTATGGTTGCCTTAAAAAAAAATCAGAAGCATGTTTATGACTGTGCAATGTCCAACTTGGTATCAAGCAAATTAACTGGAGGTGGTTTTGAGCAATTTCAGCAGAGGGCTAGCTTAACAAATTTAACAGCATAATGTTGATCATGCAGGATAAACCTACAACTAGTAAAGTCAGATCAGATTAAACAAGCATGACCCAAATGGATCAAATGGACAGCACAGTGGTTAGCACCGCAGCCTCACAGCTCCAGTGACCCGGGTTCGATTCTGGGTACTGCCTGTGCGGAGTTTGCAAGTTCTCCCTGTGACCGCGTGGGTTTCCGCCGGGTGCTCCGGTTTCCTCCCACAGCCAAAGACTTGCAGGTTGATCGGTAAATTGGCCATTGTAAATTGCCCCTAGTGTAGGTGGGAGAATGGTGGGGATGTGGTAGGGAACATGGGATTAATGTAGGATTAGTATAAATGGATGGTTGTTGGTCGGCACAGACTCGCTGGGCCGAAGGGCCTGTTTCAGTGCTGTATCTCCAAATAAATAAAATAAATAAACAGATCAAATGTAAAAGAAAAATGTATTCTAAAACATTAAGAAAAGGGATGGTATGAGCATGCACAAACATGTAAAATGTATCAAAGAAGCAGACAGAGAACATGCAAAGAACAGAGCTGCCATGCAAAATAGTAGGAAATTCTCAGTATTTCAGTCCAACTAAATATTGGAAAGACCAAAGACGTTGTTTTCGGTCCCTGCTCCAAACTTTGTTCCCTAGCTACCGACTCCATCTCTGGCCCTGGCAACAGTCTGGACTAAGCCAATCTGTTTGCAACTTTTGGGTCACATTTTATTTCAAAAATGAGCTTCCAAGACTGCCTATTCCACATCCAAAACTGCTGCCCCTGTCATAACTCACACCAAGTCCCATTCCCCTATCATCCCTGTGCGCGCCATCCTACATTGACTCTCAGTCAAACAACATCTTGATTTTAAAATTCTCATCCTTGTTTTCAAACACCTCCATGGCCTCGTCCCTCCCCATCTCTAAACTCCTCCAGCCCCACAACCCTCCAAGATATCTACACTCCTCTAATTCTGGCCTCGTGTGCATCCCTGATTTTAATTGCTTCACCTTTGGTGGTCATGCCTTCAGTTGCCTAGGTCCGAGTTCTGGAATACCCTCCCTACACCTCTCTGCTCGCTTTACTCCTTTAAGTCCTTAAAATGTACCTCTTTGACCAAGCTTTTCGTCATCTGACGTAATATCTCATTTTGTGCTTCGGTATCATACTTTGTTTTATAATGCTCCTGTGAGGTACCTTGGGATGTTTTATCGTGTTAAAGGCGCTATATAAAAACAAGTTCTTGTTTTTGTTCAACAGTAAGAGGGCAGCTAAAGGAGAGAACCTTCAAAATCACACAACAGGCACAAAACAGAGTAAGGACAAGACAACAGTGATTATCTCCCGAGTGTTAACATGGGAGGACATAAGCAACATATTCTCCATCAAGAGAGAGTATCAAAGCATTAATGACTGATCTAAATGGGATCAAACTCCTCGTCAAGCTACTATCATGCAAAAGCACCAAGTCCCCATGGATAGATGGTATCCAAGTTGACAGAGAAGGGAGAACAATTGAGGCACTGATGAACATAGAGGCAGTCACAGGACATTGGAGTTACCAGCAAATTAAATACACTATATTCAGCTGTTTCCAAAATGGGCAACCAGAGATAGGCTACTAAAGACCTATGTAGAATAGTAGAATTAAATTAGAAGTAAATTTGGATCACCTATAGCATACTAATATGGTAAATAGCAGTCAACGTGGATTTAGATGTGTAAGATCCTACCTGAACTACCCCTTGACTTAATTGAGAAAATGACATCCCAAGTAGAAAGAAGCCCCATGACAAGTTGCACACAGACTTCCCAAAGACATTAAATTAAACCATTCACAAAAGGCTATTAGATAAAGCTGTGGGGATTTAGGGTAAATCCGGGTTGGATAGAAACTGAAAGGCAGAAAACAAAGCGTACCTATAAGAGGAGTTACTCCACATTGAGGAGGCAAGTACTAAGTGGAGTGCCCTAAAGATCAGTGTTGGGATCACGACTGCTTCTAATTTACATCACTGACTTGGATACGGAAACTCAATGCAAACTGGACAAATTCGCAAGCGATTTCAAACAAGAGGAGATAAACTTTACTGAAGTGTAAAGTGCTGTAAATAAGGAGAAATGAGGGACACGTACGCCAAATGGTATTGAAATAGTTATGGATGAAGCTGAAAGAGGGCTTGAAGTCTTGGTAGACCACGTTAACCACATCCAACCAAAGGAGCAAACAAATATCAGACAATATAGCAGAAACAGTAGAATACAAGTCAAGAGGAAATCTTCATTAAACTGTACAGTGCCTGTACCATACTTCAAGCTTTGCCCAGTGGCATAAAATAAACCTCCTTGCCCACTTGTACAAACTCCAAGCTCTGCCTCCTGTCATATGATAAATGCGTGCAGACCTCCCAGTAACTTGAGCAAGAAATGCCATAGGAGATGTACTAGCGACTACTGAAAAATTACTGCATGAAAGTAATGCAGACACCCTGCCACCCTCAAAAATTGGGAATTTATCTATGAACACACTCATTTTGTCCATGTACAAATATGTATGGTGAAAATACTTATCCAGAGAAATAACACCAAAATAGCACAAAAAATTCCCTCGCTACTAGCATAGTAACACAGTCGCAGTTTTTGGAGCAGTCATGCCAGAAGTAGAGTGTAGGAAAAATCTGAAGAGGAACGTCCTTCTAAGGTTTGAAGATCAAGAACACAAATTCCTATCACCCTACAGGGATCAGGGATTTGTGCAAAGAGCAAGTAGATAGACTTCATAGTGCCACAAAAGTTTTATTTTTGTACTCAAACCTTGGACTTCTATATCTTTTGAAAAAAATGAAAAGGATTTTACTCGGTGAAAGACACCTGCAAAAATAATTGGAATTCCTGCAATGTTTTGAAAGGAAGTTAAGAACAAGGGTTGAACTTTATGGACATTTTGAAAGGAAGCTAAACTTATAAAAAGATAGGAAGGTCAGCAGTTTCAAGGAAATCACAAGGGTTTGACCTTTCCTCAGAGCAGCTTTCAAACCAGGGGTAAACACTGTGTCTGGACACGTGACCATGTTCAAGAAGATCCTTTTTTACTTTGGACCCTTTAAAAAGCCTGTACAGTGGACAAAGGGCAGGCATTTGAAATCTTTGCTTGACCTACCTGGAGCAAGGGAGAAAAGACCCAGAAAAGTGTTACCTCTCTCCGTAAAGGAGACTTGCATCTCTTGAAAAGGAATCCTGCATTTCAAAGGTGACAGATTCCTGTTGCCTTCGGTCTCTGAAGAATTTCTGCATCCAGTGAGATTCCCACCGCCTCATGTGTTCTAAAAAACACTGAAATATGAAGAATTCTTCTACTGCTAGACTGCTGCTTCAAAACCCAAGCAGCTCTGTTGCTCCATCTTGATGGAAGACCTATGTGACGCCTGCTGCAGTTAAATTGCCGTGAACACCTACCCATCACAGACTGTTGATCAACCTTGCTTGGAGAGACTAAGTGGCATCTGACTATTGAACTCTGGGACACCTCACCATACGGAAAACATCCTACCAGAACGTGAACTTCAATTTTTTTTTTTTTTATTATTCCTTCTATTCCTAAGAAACAGCAGTAATGCAAAACACCCTTTCGAAACCAGTTAAACATTGCTCTTTGAACGTATGTGTGCGCATGATGGTTAAGGGATTAAGGAGTTTTCTCACACATATAGCGATTTATCTCATTAGTTAAGACCTATTATTTCTTTTCCAATGAATAGTTAATGTTGTTGTTTAAAGAAACCTGGTTTGGTGTGCTCTATTCGGTGGGAAAAATAGTGTGTTTAATTTGGCTAGTCTTAGGTAGGTGCGAAACCTGGATATGCTATGGCCTGTGTAGTAGTGGGACCGAATTAACAGTACATTACTCCCGCCTTTGTCGTAACAATAGTACAGTTGGAGTACATCTGCATCTTAACATAGCATGATGAAGCACAGCAATTCTTTTTGTTCAGTCCCTAACAATCTGTGCTGAACCAAGAGGCATTTCAATAAATAAAAACAAGAAATGCTGGAAATACTCAGCAGGTTTGGCAGCATCTGTGGAGAGAGAAGCAGAGTTAACGTTTCAGGTCAGTGACCCTTCATCAGAACTGGCAAATATTAGAAATGTAATTGGTTTTAAGCAAGTAAAGCGGGGGGTGGGGCAAGAGATAACAAAAGAGAAGGTGTTGATAGGACAAGGTCACAGAGAATAACTGACCAGAAGGTCATGGAGCAAAAACAAACGGTATGTCATTGGTGTGGTGAAAGACAAAGTATTAGTGCAGAGGGGGTGTTAACTGACAGAAAAATGAACAGCCCTGGCTCAAAGCACAAACATGAAAGAAAGTGCGTAGGCAGAGTAGAAGCAAACTAAAATAAAATTTAAAAAAAAACAAAAAATAAAAATAAAAAAGGGGGACCCCCCGTTATGCCCTGAAATTATTGAACTCAATGTTCAGTCCAGTAGGCTGTAGCGTGCCTAAGCGGTAAATGAGATGCTGTTCCTCGAGCTTGCGTTGATGTTCACTGGAAAATTTCAGCAATCCCAGGACAGAGATGCGGGCACGACAGCAGGGGGGTGCGCTGAAATGGTCAGCAACCGGAAGCTCAGGGTCACGCTTTCGGACTGAGCGGAGGTGTTCCGCAAGTGGTCACCAAATCTGCGTTTGGTCTCCCCAATGTAGAGGAGACCACATTGTGAGCAGCTAAAACAGCATTTTAATAAACTCCAGTGGCTGACATTCGAAGAATGTTGAATGGAGCTTATATACACTCCCTCTGAACTGAAGCCGTTATTGCACTTTAACAGAGGTTTGGAATGAAGTCACTTTGCTGCCCTCAGCCAGAAACCTCCACAGAAGCCTGTGGAGATTTGCTTCCCTTTCTATGTAGCACTCAATAGTCAGGTACAAGTTTCTTTGAGGTATATGTAACAATTCTACAAAAAAAAGTCATTCTACGATTCTATGAGTGGTGTTTGAAACGTCTGTTGGCCAGGAGTTTGAGGGAGTACTCTGCTCTGATAGCAACAGAAGGCACCAGGCACACCATGCCATATGCAGAATATGCCATTTAGAAGCAAGTACTCAGACACAAATCAGTACTATGCAGAAAAAAAAACCCAAATGTAACCCCTCTCTCTGTCATAACTTCTTGCAATTCTCAATATTCAGGAGTGGGGAATAGGGTAATTACTGTACTGCATCCTAGTAACATATTCGACTGTAAAAAGGTCACCTTGGCTTAGCTGGTAGCACTTTGTCTCAAGTCAGAGGTTGTGGGCTCAGGCCCACTCTCAGACATTAGCAAATAGTCTCGGCTGACACTTCAGTGCAGCAGAGGCAGTCATACATAGACGGTGCCAATTTTGTTAAATTGAGCACTGTGTTTGTTCACAGGCACTTGACATACCATGGCATTATCCCCTTGGAGTGCAAGGGAGATCAACACCTGTTGTCCTACTCCATGATCTACTAATATGCGGAAACGATGGGCCAAGAATCCTCTTTACCCAGAGTGGTGAGAATGTGGAACTCGCTGCCAAAGAGTGGCTGCGGGAAACATAGCTACATTTAAGGGGAAGCTGGACAAGTATTGAGGGATAGAAGAACCTGTTGATAACTAGAATTGGAGAAAGCTCATATGGCGCATAAACACCAGCATAAATGGCCTCTTTCCATGTTACAAATTTGATGTAAAAGAGCAGAGTTCTCCCAAATCTCCTGGCCAACAGCCATTCAAACTCAGTCACAATAGCCGGAGACCATTCGGCCCATCAAGTCCATGCTGGCTCTCTGCAAGAGTAATTTAGCTAGTCTAACTCCCCAGCCCTTTCCCCATTGCCTAGCATTTTTTTTTCCTTCAGCTGCTTTTCCAATTCCCCTTTAAAAGCCACAATTGAATCTGCCTCCACAACCTTTTCAGGCAGTGCATTCCAGATCATAATCACATTGTATAAAAAAGGTCTTCGTGTCGCCAGGTTCTTGACCCTTCTGCCAATGATGTACGGATGTATGATTTTGAACACTAATCAGATCTCCTCTCAACTTTCTCCAAGGAGAAAAAGCCCAGCTTCTCCAACGTATCCACGTAACTGAAGTCCCTCACCCCTGGAACCATTCTCGTGAATCTTTTCTGCACGCTCTCTAATGCCTTCACATCCTCCTAAAATGCATTTCCCAGAATTGGACACAATACTCCAGGTGAGGCTGAAACAGTGTTTTATGACGGTTCATTATAACTTCCTTACTTCTGTACTCTATGCCCCTATTTATAAAGCTCAGGATTCCGGATGCCTGAAACAGATTAACTGGTCACAGTCATTCAGTGTTTGTTGGACCTTATTTTGTGCAGACAGGATTCGGTATTTGCTTAAATTACAGCGCCAAAGTAGTTAATTGGATATGAAATACTTCGAGAAGCCTTGAGTACACGGGCAGTGCTACATAAAATATATAATCTTTCGGACCAAACTTGCTCCCTCACTTCTTCCAAATATTGCTGCTTCTTTCATTTTACTCAACTTAATCTAGCCTGTACTACACAACACCTGCAGCTGGAACAGCACTACAGATTTCCCTTGAAATGAAACCCCACAGCAATTTTTCTTCAGCTCACATCAAACTCATCTTTGGTTTAAGATGCAACTGACAGATAACAATCATGGCCATTAGGACAGATTTCAACGGCAGATTCTTCCAAGATCCAAGTCTTCAATCAGATGTATTTCAATGACTGAATCATCTTTCATATCAAATTATTTCCTAAAAATCAGATTTATCGATTGCAGTGCATAACTACAAAATATAAACTTGGATAAACAATTCTACTCCTTCATCCAAGTAATTAACACATATGCTAAAAAGTTGAGGCCACAGTAGATTCCTGGGGAACACTACTTGCAACATCCTGCCAGATAATGAACATTTTATCCCAGCTCTGTAGATAACTAGTTTCTTTCTTCCTCCCTGAAGTAATGGAATGAAATTTGCATTTCCCAATCCAAAAGGCAAAATTCCTGAATATAGGAGCACTTTGGAAAACTATGACCAAAACATCTGCAATTTTTTCACCTACTTCTTTTAATACCTGGGCTGGAAACCATCAGCTGCTGCAGATTTGTTCACCTTATGGCTCATTCTTTTTTCCATTACGTTTTTGGAAGCTATATTAAATTCACTAAGTTCCTCCCCATAACTTACTTTTAGGTTTGCTTGTATTTTGTCCACTTTTGCCAGTGTTGAAACGAATGGTGGTTGTTGGTCGGCACAGACTTGGTGGCCCGAAGAGCCTGTTTCAGTGCTGTATCTCTCCATGACTCTATGAACACGTATTTTCCATTAGTTCTGCCTGCATCCGTCATTTATGGGCCACATTTATTATATTTATATAGGTTTTTGCTGTTGGCTTTCATATCCTTTGCAACTTTTTTTTTCCTTCATATATCCTTTACACACTTATTACTTGTTCTGTATCCCTCTTTTTTTTTTAAATAGCTCTTCTAGTTCAATGGATTTCTATTTGTGCTTGCATTTGTACAAGCCTTTTCTTTGAGCTAGACACTGTCTTTCCCCAACTCTGTACAGCCTTATCTGACCCCAGAAGTGGTCGCAGGAACCCGAAACACTCCCTTCTACATCATCCTTCAAACCATGCTTTGACAATCAACCTTGGTTTCCCTGTCTGGTTACTTAGCTGAAGGCTGCTTCTTAAACCTAGAATTTAGCTCCCTGAAATCCCTTCAGAGAACCTCAAACCCACTTTTGTCAATGTGGGTAGACACATGTCTAAGTGGGAGAATTAAAGCTTGCATTGAGATTTCCTACATGGCAATTTGCTCATTTGAGCTGCCCCAATAGGATGCAGATGCCTGGCATCTCCATGTGAAACAAAAAAAGGACAATGCCTAGTCAACCCTAATGCGGTTATGCACATTTCAATGTCTCTAGAAAGGGGCATCTGAACATCCACCCTCCTGGCTAGTAATGAATGTAAAAGGTAGCAAGAAAATACATACAGATAGGGAGAACAGAAAGAGAAATTTAACTGCCTTGCCATTCCTACATAGTTATCAGAACATGTTGTTCAGAGTCAATTTCACCAAGGTCAAGGCAACAAAGATGGAAGACAAACAGGTCATAAAATTGATTGGCTTTTACTGTCCTTCAAAGATAACTTGAATTTACAGACCACCTTTAGAACAAAACGTCTTCAGTGTCTAATGGACTCCAAGGCAAAGCAGGAGACATTACATCAAGCTTTTGGCCAACAATCCTAAGAGATGGGTTCTATAATGGAACTTAGAGGACAAAAGGCTGGAGATGAAGAGTTTAGGAAGAGAGGACCAGAGAGGTTGGGGGTGTGGGTACACAGCTGGAAGAGTTTACAGACAGAGATGGGCAAGACCAATTTAATTTGTAGCCATCGGAGACCAGAAACCATTACAAGTCACCAAAAACATGGGGTGATGGGCAAGAGGGACTTGGTGAGAGATAAAATACAAGCAGCAGACCTTTGCATGAGGAAACGATTACAGAGTGCTGTTGGAGGCCAGCCAGAAAAGTATGGGAAGAGTCAAGACTGAAGGCGGCATGGATGAGAGGTATGACACGAAAGGAACTTCTTTGACCAGGAGTTCTCCCCCCAACCAGCAGACCCATTTACCCGCCTCCAGCATTCTCCCTCTATCTGGACCCCTCCCCCTGGCCTCTTACCTGCTCCTAATCTCTTCATTGAAAACTGTCGGCGAGACATTGGTCATCTCAATTTCTCTGCCCCCCTCACTCACTCTAACCTGTCCCCCTCTGAACTTGAGGCACTCCGTTCTCTCAGGTCTAACCCCGACATGGTCATCAAATCTGCAGACAAGGGTGGTGCTGTTGTTGTATGGCGTGCCGACCTCTACCTTGCAGAAGCTCAACGCCAACACACGGACACTTCTTCTTACCTCACTCTGGACCATGACCCCACCAACGAATATCAAGCCACTGTCCAAAGGACAGTCACTGACCTCATCTCCTCTGGAGATCTTCCCTCTACAGCTTCCAACCTCATAGCATCACAACCCCGGACAGCCCGCTTCTGCCTCCTTCCCAAAATCCACAAACAAGACTGTCCCGGCAGACCCAATGCGTCAGCCTGCTCCTGCCCCACTGAACTTATTTCTTCCTATCTAGACTCGATCTTTTCTCCGCTGGTCCAGTCTCTTCCCACCTACATCCGTGACTCTTGACGCCCTACGTCATTTTGACAATTTCCAGTTTCCTGGTCCCAACCGCCTCCTCTTCACTATGGACGTCCAATCTCTCTACACCTCCATCCCCCACCAGGATGGTTTGAGGGCTCTCCGCTTCTTTCAGGAACAGAGGCCCAACCAGTCCCCATCCACCACCACCCTCCTCCGCCTGGCTGAACTTGTTCTCACATTGAACAACTTCTCCTTCAACTCCACGCACTTCCTTCAAGTAAAAGGTGTCGCTATGGGTACCCGCATGGGTCCTAGTTATGCCTGTCTTTTTGTGGGATATGTCGAGCATTCTTTGTTCCAGTCCTACTCAGGCCCCCTCCCCCAACTCTTTTTCCGGTACAGTGATGACTGTATCGGTGCCGTTTCCTGCTCCCGCCCTGAACTGGAAAACTTTATCAACTTTGCTTCCAATTTCCACCCTTCTCTCACCTTTACATGGTCCATCTCTGACACTTCCCTTCCTCGACTTCTCTGGCTCCATCTCTGGGGATAGGTTGTCTACTAATATCCATTATAAGCCCACTGACTCCCCCAGCTACCTCAACTACACTTCTTCACACGCTACCTCCTGTAAGGACTCCATTCCATTCTCCCAGTGTCTCCAACGCATCTGCTCTGATGATGCTACCTTCCATGACGGTGCTTCTGATATGACCTCCTTTTTCCTCAACCAAGGATTTCCCCCCACTGTGGTTGACAGGGCCCTCAACTGTGTCCGGCTCAGTTCCCACACCTCTACCCTCACCCCTCTCTCCCAGAACCATGACAGGGTTCCCCTTGTCCTCACTTTCCACCCAATCAGCCTCCATATCCAAAGGATCATCCTCCGCCATTTCCACCACCTCCAGCGTGATGCCACTACCAGTCGCATCTGCACCCTCCTTCCCCCGTCAGCATTCCGAAAGGATCGTTCCCTCCGCTACACCCTGGTCCACTCCTCCATTACCCCCACCTCCTCGTCCCCGTCCCATGGCACCTTCCCCTGCAATCGCAGGAGGTGTAATACCTGCCCATTTACCTCCTCTCTCCTCACTATCCCAGGCCCCAAACACTCCTTTCAGGTGAAGCAGCGATTTACTTGTACTTCTTTCAATGTAGTATACTGTATTCACTGCTCACAATGTGGTCTCCTCTACATTGGGGAGACCAAGCGCAGACTGGGTGACCGCTTTGCGGAACATCTCCGCTCAGTCCGCAAGCAGGACCCTGAGCTTCCGGTTGCTTGCCATTTCAACACAACCCCCCCCCCCCACCTCTCATGCTCACATCTGTGTCCTGGGATTGCTGCAGTGTTCCAGTGAACATCAACGCAAGCTCGAGGAACAGCATCTTATCTACCGATTAGGCACACTACAGCCTGCCGGACTGAACATCGAGTTCAATAATTTCAGAGCATGACAGCCCCTCA
Source organism: Heterodontus francisci (assembly GCF_036365525.1). NCBI lineage: Eukaryota > Metazoa > Chordata > Chondrichthyes > Heterodontiformes > Heterodontidae > Heterodontus > Heterodontus francisci. Next base: position 56,128,199 of record NC_090394.1, read on the forward strand.
TTTTACTTTCATTTTCAGTTTTTTTTTTCTTTACATTTTTTACAATTTTTTTTTTGTATTTATTCATTTCATCTTAGTTTCTTCAGTTTGCATACCCACTGCTTTTTTTTCAGGTTTGCACTTGCTGCTGTTCAATATTCAGTCCGTTAACACCTAATCTGTACTAATGCTTTGTCTTTCAACACACCATTAACATATTGTTTGCCTTTGCTCCATGACCTTTTGGTCAGCTATGTGCCCTGTCCAATCTACACCTTCTCTTTGTTATCTCTTGCCCCACCCACACCTCACTTGATTATAACCTGTGACTTTTCTAATATTTGTCAGTTCCAAAGAAGGGTCACTGACCCGAAACGTTAACTCTGCTCCTCTTTTCACAGATGCTGCCAGACCTGCTGAGTGGTTCCAGCATTTCTTGTTTTTATTTCAGATTTCCAGCATCTGCAGTATTTTGCTTTTATTATGACATTATGACAGGACAGAAACTCAGCTCAGGGTTGAATAGGATGCCATCGTTACAAACAAAGACCAGAAAGAGGAATGGAGTTGGCAACAAGTGCACAGAGCACGTGGGTGAGAATTGAAAATGATGGCTTTGACCATTTCAATGTTCAAGAGGAGGAAATAGTCTGACATCTAATCTTAGATAAACTGCAATTAGTCTGAAAGAGGAACAGCAGATGAGATCTAGGCAGACGGCAGAGGGGTAGAGGTGGGTGCCAAAAGCATCCATATGGAAAGCTGACCAAATGTCACCAAGTTTGTGTTTTGTTGCAGAAATTGTCTATTTAAACAATGGATAAAGCACCATGTAATTCACATTGACCTGTGAGATCTTGTAAGTTACACTCAAGTTGCACCAATGAATGGATTTTGTTATAAACATGGAAGTATAAAGGGAACAGTACTTTTGCCTATTCCATAAGTCTATACACAAGCTACGCTAACTTGTTCCTCGAATTTGAAAAGGAAGGCATTACACTGAGGGGAAAAGAATGGACAGACTAAAACAGTAGCATTAACAAGGATTAATACACCAGGTTACATCAGTGTGCATTGTGCACTCACTCTGGTCACAAAAAAACAGCTTTGTTCAAACAATAATCCAAATATTCAGCAAAGGTTTGACAGGATCTACTGAATCCTAAAAACAGTTAGAATGTCCACATCGGTAGCTGATATACTTAATTATCATCTATGTTAGGACCATTGATTATCAGGACTGTAGTTTAAGTATTGGAGTTATGCATTACTGGGAATTTCAAATAAGTATAATATCAGCACGAGTAATCACTTAAAGCAGATTAGTTGATTAAATTTTTTGTTGCTTACCATAGAACTATAGAAAAGTTATGGCACAGAAGGAGGCTATTCAGCCCATCGTGTCTGCGCCAGCTGATAAAACTAGCTGCCCACCTAATCCCACCTTCCAGCACCTGGTTCGTAGCCTTGCAGATTACAGCACTTCGGGTGCATGTTCAGGTACCTTCTAAATGAATTGAGGGTTTATGCCTCCACCAGCATTCCGGGCAGTGAATTCCAGACACCCACCACCCTCTGGGTGAAAAGCTTTTTCTCATGTCCCCTCTAATCCTTCTACCAATCACCTTAAATCTGTGCCCCCTGGTAATTGACCTTTCCACTAGGGGAAACAGGTCTTTCCTGTCTACTCTATCCAGGCCCCTCATAATTTTGTACATCTGAATTAAGTCACCCCTCAGCCTCCTCTGTTCTAAGGAAAACAACCCTAGCCAATCCAATCTTTCCTCATAGCTAATTAGTCCATATATGTCAGACCATTAAAAATTGGTTTCACAAACGCTGAAATTTCAACATACCTGTATTAGCTTTGTAGTTGAGGTTACAATGGGGCTTGCTAGTAAATCTAATCAGCGTTTGACTTGGCATTCAAACTGCCCCATTAAAAAAATCAGATTGTATTTAAAAGGAGAAGTAGATTCTGTAGGAGGAAATGTCAATTATAATCTATCGCACATTCAAATTTCTGTGTCAAATTCTTTGCGGTAACATTGCTGCTAAACACCTCAGGACATTTTACCATGTTGTAACCATAATATTAATGCAAGTTGTCACTACTGTATATAGCATGTACTTCCTATAAATATCGCTTTTTTGACACGGTTGCTAAAACTCGTATAAAAAAAGTGTATCCTGACTCAATACAACCAGTAACAAAATACATCCCTATTGTTATAAAACAGCCTATCCTCTAATGTACTAGCAGCAATACCTCATCATACACTAAAGTTGATGTAAAAAAATCATCCAGAATTCCAATCCATAAGCATACTTATTGTGACAAGTTATGCAACACGCTCACATTTTCTCAATACTTTCTGGGAAAAAGCAGTCAATTTTTAATTAGCAAGTAGAATTTTGAATATCCAAACTAACGTCTGAAACATGGTTTCAAAACAGTCAAGGACCATTTGGGTCCCATTCTCAGGCCACTCGACAAGGGTGCTAGGCCCTACTGATGTCAATAATGGTAGATCTCAGTAAGCCTAAATACTGCTTCCTCCATGGTCCAAAACCCATTACAAAGGTCTACTGTACTCAGCACCCATGCAAGTTTCCCCTTATCCAACTTCTAATGTATGCAAAATCCTAACCTGCATTCCCATTGCTCCCCAATTCTAAAACAGTCGCCAATATCTTGAAATCCCGTCACCTCTCCTGCAGGTGATTCAAAATTCTTGTGCTTGGCCCTGGTTTCCAGAAGCTCCATCTTCAGTGTTCACAGAATTCCAAAACTCCTTAATAATTCCAGACCCTGGGATGCCTGCTAAAAGTACTGATGGGTCTCAAAACACCAGTGCCCCTGGGCTATCCCAATGCTAGTTAGTCTGTGCCCACAATTGAGGAAGGGCGATAAACTGATCAAAATGAAGAAATTTGCAGACAATAACAGGAGGCAGAGTTGTTTTTTTATATTCGTTCCTGGGATGCAGGCATCACTGGCTATGCCAGCATTTATTGCTCATCCCTGGTTGCCCTTGAGAAGGTGGTGATGCAGCTGCCTTCTTGAACCACTGCAGTCCATGTGGGATAGTTCCAGGATTTTGACCCAGCGACAGTGAAGGAACGGTGATATAGTTCCAAGTCAGGATGGTGCGTAGGTCGGAGGGGAACATGCAGATGGCAGTGTTGCCATGCATCTGCTGCTCTTGTCCTTCTAGGTGGAAGAGGTCGCGGGTTTGGAAGGTACTGTCTAAGGAACCTTGGTGCTTTGCTGCAGTGCATCCTGTAGATGGTACACGCTGAGTTTACTTGAAGGGAGCAGTTTCTCCCACAAATCTGAATTTGGACTTGATATTTTGCTCAAAGCAATGACAGGTACTGAAAGTAGATTCTATACTCTAAGCATGCACAGTATGCAGCTTCCACAACAACTTACCTTTAGCGTAAACATCTAAAGGTGCTTCACAGAAGCATTGAAAAACAAAATATGACGAGCCACATAAAGAGATATTAGGGCAGATGATCAAAATGGCTTTCCCAGGCTGGCATATGAGTAAAACCTAAATCAAAAAATTTCCCAGGTCTTAATTCATCCTGAGATGTACAAATTTCATGTTAGCGACATTGCATGTGATATGGGTTACATGACATGCTTATCAATGCAAATGAACCTTAGAAATCAAAAAGCACAAGTATACACTGAAGGGGAGTGCTAATTCCCAGGGAACTGCCTTTGTTCTGTTTGACAGGTTCTATAACAAAATAGGACTATTAACCTAAGTCTACACATCTATGAAACAACTTTTTCCCTTCCCTTAAAAAAAATTGAAATTTTAAAAAGCAAATTCAACCACCTTACCGATAACAAACGATTGAGGAAACTTATTTTTCCATTTGTCTAATAGTTTTGTCCCTCCGACATCATTCGAAAACACCGTCAGGTTCCACATCTACTATGCTGGCGACACCCATTGACATCATCTTTCAACCCCTCCACTGTCTCTAAATTGTAATGCTTATTGTCCAGCATACAGTAATGAATGAGCAGAAACTTACTTCAACTAAATACAGGGAAGACCAAAGCCATAAGTTCACATGTTTCAGCTCACCTGCTGCTAAATCCCTTATCCATGTATACTTGATTACACCAATGTTTTCTGAGCCAGCCTTCCATCCGCAACAAACTTGAGCTCATTCAGAACTCTGCTGCCTGTATCCTAATTTGCACCAAATCCCATTCACCCAATACCCCTGTACTTGCTGACCAACATGGCTCCAGGTCCAGCATGCCTTACTTCTGAAATTCTCTTTTTCCAAATCCTTTGGTCTCGCCCCTCCCTATCTGCAACCTTCTCCAGGTCTACAACCCAACAAGATGTCCCTGATCCTCCAATTCTGGTCCCTCGCGCATCCCTATTTTTTGTTATTTTTAAGTCTGACAATTGTCAGTGCTCGAAAATTTTTAGGAGTCAAGTCAGGAAACACCAACATTGAAAAGGGTGGTAGAAGTTTGGAACTCTCTTCTGCAAATGGCAGTTGTGCAAGGTCAATTAATTTTAAATTTGAGATTGACAGACTTCGGTTAATCAAAGGTATTCAGGGATGTGGGGCAAAAGTGGGTACATAAAGTTAGATAACAGATCATCCATCATTTCACTCAATAGCGGAGTAGCTCTAGGGGCTAAATGGTTTTCACAAGTGGAGCAAATCAAATCTCAGCCGTGTATATTTCCCTCTCCATTTCTGTAACCTCCTCCAGTCATACAACCCCCCAGGATATCCGCATTCCACCAATTCTGGCCTCGTGTACATCCCTGTTTTTAATCGTTCCATCAAGTCACCGGACCTTCAGCTGCCAAAGTACTAGGCTCTGAAATTCCCTCCCCAAACTTTTCTGGTTCTCTACCCAACTTCCCTTCTTTCAAGACCCTCCTTAAAACCTCTTTGGCCAAGTTTTCAATCATCTGCCCTAATATTGCTCATGGCTCAGTGTCAAACTTGGTTTGATAACACTCCTGTGAAGCGCCTTGGGATGCTTTACTGTGTTAAAGATGCCATATAAATACAAGTTGTGCTTGTAAAACACTGATTAACTTGGAGCATCAATGGCGGTTTCTATTGTTGTTTTTTCCATTGTTAGGTTGGGATTGGTCATTCTGGACTGGCAGTTTTCTAGCTGCTTTCCTTATTTTTGATTCCTACCTCAAATGTTCTGATTTGTTGCTGACCTACTTTAAGTCACGAGGGGTCAGAAATTAAACGTGACATTAAACATACACACCTGAATTAAGGCAGTCTAAAGTCACTGCTCCTAATGACCATGGAGCTCTTGTGAAATACATGGGAACACTCACCCATTATCACAGGAGCATACAAAGGAGCAAAACCGAACATAGGTCAGCAGTAATACTGAGTTTTATACCAACATGTCTATGCAGTCCTATGCAATTTGAAGTCTTCAAGTTAGCCCCATTAATTCTTTACTACAATGACCTTGCATTGCAAATGTACCTGAATTGCATACCGAGTTTTGATTTAGCAAAAGTATACCTATTGGCAATTGCATATGCTAACAATTCACTTCCAAGTAAAACCCAACTATCACATTTACAGAAAGACTGGGTTATAATCTGTGCTCAGTACACAAATTTGACCTTTTCAGACAGCTCTTCCATTGTCATTACTGCAGAGAAGGCGTCCATCAAGTCCACGCAGGTTCTCCGTAGAACAATCAAATCAGTCTTATTTCCGCACTCTATCCCCATAGCCCCCAAGTTTCTTTCGCTCAAGTGCCCACCCGGTTTCCTTTTGAGATCAATCATCTTCGCTTCCACCATCCATGTAGGCAGCGAGTTCCAGGTCATGACCCGTTTGCTGCATAAAAACATTCTTCCTCACATTCCCCCCTGCATCTCTTCCTACCATCAGCTAATAGGAACAGCTTGTTTTTGTCTACCTTATCGAAGCCTGGCATAATCCTGTCCATCTCTATCAAATCTTCCCCCAAGTCTGTTCTGCTCCAAGAACCACAACCTTATAGCTAAAGTTCCTTATCCATGAAACCATTCAGGTACATGTCCTCTGAACTCTCTCAAGGACCCTCACATTGCTCCTGAAGTGAGGTGACCAGAACTGGACACAATACTCTAGTTGCAACCCAACCAGAGCTTTATAATGGTTCAGCATAATTTATCTGCTTTTTTTACTCGATACCGCTTTTATGAAGCCCAAGATCCCACATGCTTTGCTAACTACTCTCAATATGTCCTGCCGCCTTCAAAAAAAACTATGGACAGGAACCCACCAGGTCCCTCTGTCCCTGAACACTTTTTAGAACTGTGCCATTTAGTCTATATTGTCTCTCTCGATCCCTTCTACAAAAATGCATCGCTTAATACTTCTTTGACCAGCCTGTAGTTACTACAAATGTCCTTGCACCCTTTCTTGAATAAAGGTGTCACATTTGCCACTCTCCAATCCTCTAGCACCTCCCCACCGTATCGAGCAAAGATTGGAAGATGACGGCATCATCCAAGGAGGCCTGGCTTTGGTTCCTTGACTTTTCACCCTTGTTGCAATGTACCTTGCCTGTAACTGAAACATCTCCTCAAAGACCCACAGTTGTGTTATGTTTTTTCCTGTCAATCTCTGCCATCTCCACTCCCTTTAGCAACCTGGGATGCAAGCCATATTGTCCAGGCAACGTATCCACTCTAAGCATAACCAGCACTTCCAGTACATCCTCATCAATTTTCACCCCATCCATTATCTCTACCATCTCAGCTTTGACTGTTATTTTGACAGCATCTTCATTAGTAAACACCAATAAAATTACTCATTAAGTATTCGAGCCTTGCCCTGCACCTCTAAGCATATATCACCTCTTTGCTCCCAATAGGACCCACCCTGCCTCTTACTATCTGATTTACATGGTTTCCTTTTATGTTAACTGCCATTCTATTCGCATTCTCTCTCTGCCAGTTTTATTTTCCTCTTCACTTTCCCTCTCAACTTATTGTATTTACCTGGCTCTCGTGGGAAGACTTCACTTGACATGCATTATATACTTTTTTTTGTTTCATCATATTCTCTATCTCCATCATCCAAGGAGGCCTGGCTTTGGTTCCCTGACCTTTCACCCTTATTACAATGTACCTTCCCAGTATCTGGAACATCTCCTCAAAGACCCACAGTTTTGTTATTTTTTTTGCTGTCAATCTTGGGTTCCATTTTACCCAGGCTAGATCCCCCTTCATCCCATTGAAGTTAGCTCTCTTCCAATTTAGAAGTTCTGCCTTAGATTGCTCCTTGCTCTTCATTACTAATCTAAACCCTAACATACATTGAACACTCTTATATAAAAGCAAAATACTGCGGATGCTGGAAATCTGAAACAAGAAACGCTGGAAATACTCAGCAGGTCTGGCAGCGTCTGTGGAGAGAGAAGCAGAGAACGTTTCATGTCAGTGACCCTTCTTCAGAACTCTTATCTAAGTGCTCCCCCACACACATCTGGTCCATTTGGCCCACCTTATTTCCCAGCAGCAGATCCTGCAATGCCTCCTTCCTAGTTGGAATAACATACTAGTCAAGGAAGTTCTCCTGACAATTCAGAAATTCCTCCCCCCTTACTCTTAACATTATCCCAATCGATATTTGGATAAGTCCCCCAATATCACTCATAGTTCTTGCACATCTGAGAGATTTGCAGATTTGCTTCTTTATCGCTTACTATTTAGAGACCTGTAGCATTCCCCCAGTAGCATGATCATATCTTGATCAACTATAATCAAATAGTTTCAGAGTGGCATATATCCCAAAGACACCTACACCAATTCTCTTCCTACTATTCCGGATGGCCATACATCTATCCTGAACTCTTTGCCTTTGGGATGATTACCTCCTGGAACATGAGATCCAGGAAACTCTCATCCTCCTTAATGCTCCGAAGTGACTTCAGCTACCCCTCAAGTTCAGAAATCCTGAGCTTGAGCTCCAGCAGCTGGAAACACTTCCTGCACACATTAAAGGCCAGCTCAAGTGACAAAAAACCCCCCGACTCAAACCTGACGGAACCACACGGGACCAGAGCCCGACACGGCCCGAGCCCCTCTCGACCCGCCCCAACCACCGCAATGTTCTCTTTATTTACCTTCCAAATCCCAATCTGCCGGAAGCTGCTGCACGAGTGTGATGACGTCACGGAGACACTCACGCTCACTGCGCAGACTCAGTTTCCCTGCTGATGTCACGGACTCGCAACTCAAGTTTTAAAACTTTTAACACTTACCTTGCTGCGAGCATCCAACCCGGACCCGACCAGAGCACGAACCTAGACGAGTGGCCCAACCCAACCCCAACACATGCCGTCGGGTCCGGGTAGCAGGCCTTTAACACACATGATCCCCCAAGACATCTTGTGACCCAAAGTTCACACATGGTACAGGAATTGCAAACAGATCTCAGCTGCTCACCCATGATCTAAAAAACCTGTATAAATCATTCATTTTAATTAATGCCTTTAAACCTGCTCTGTGCTAATACTCAACATTAATTCCCATATGGTTATACGAATATTGAAATTAGGTTAACTAGTTAAGTTATAAATTTAATACAGTACTTCACAGTTTCTCAGTCCTAGTTTAAACCGCTGCCCTAGTTTTGAAAAAAAAAAAACCCTAATATTCACCTACCTGCTGTCCTCTGACATAACTCTTTGCTTTTTTGGAATTACACCGATCAGGTCCGCACTGTTCTTCCCCCTACCCTTTTACTCTCAGTCGCCATGGCCGGTGTGATCAGGTCTACGTCATTCCCCCATGTGCTCTTTTATCCTCTGCCCCTGGTGTCTGTGACTCGGTCCACACTGTTCCCCCGCTCTCTCGTATCCTCTGCCACTCTCTGATCAGGTCCATGCTGTTCCCCTGTTCATTCACTCACTCTTTTATCCTCTGCCGTCACTGCTGGTGTCATGATCAGGAAAACGAGGAGCAAGTACCTACACAAATTTCTTACTTTGCATGCAATGACCAAAAAACGTTTAAGGTAAATGCATTTTTTTTCAAATGGAAGTACACCTGTTTGATGCATTTCTTTTCACAATTGACACCAGCATGAAATCTAGCCTCTGGTAAAGATTTTAAGTCAAGAGCTGGCCTCAAAACAGCAGTTGTCATGACACCAAGTCGCATGAGGCAGAACCTTCACCAGTCCAACAATGGAAAGAGTTAATTCACTCCGGGTGCTTCCTGCCAGAAACTTTGCACGATAAGCCTCCAATTCCATCCTGCATCCAGCTGCTTGATGTGAAGCTAAGGCACAAACCCCAGATATAGTCCATCACTAGGATCATTTGCGACTACAGCTAATATTTCCTGCCTCCACTTCTATTTTCTACCCCCACTGAAAGAATTACCCATTCTTTTTCTTATCTCAAGGTTTGAATCTTCTAACGTGCACCTCCCTGGCACCAAGAGCTCCATACTGCATAAACCAACATCTGTAACCGCCACTATCCTCCTATCACAAACTGACCTTGGCTGTGAACTCTGCCTCCACTTGCTACCCTCCAGGAACTGCTTTCAAAAGGTAGTAGGCTGATGTGCAAACACAAAGCATAGATTATCTATACACAAAACAACATGGAAAGAGATGCACCTGCTGCTGAGGATGATGCATAAACAGGTCCTGAGATGGATCCCTGGTTAAGATATTTAGCTATAACTGCAAAAATAATAAAGCTGTCATTACCATGGGGAAAAAATTCTCATCTTCACTTATAAATAGCTGCACGGGCTTATGCCACTGTACCTGCAAACTCCCCTAACCCTAAATTCATTTCAACCCACCAGACTCTCCTGCCACTGCACGGTGGTCAAACCTCCACAGCACTGAAACCCACTGCCTCATTACAGCTCTAACTTTAGAAATCTCTGCAGAACCTACCTCAATTAAGTAGGTCATTCATCCCCACCCTTAACTTCTGCTTGGCTTACCCTGTCCCCCTATGAAGCATTTAGGGACATTATGTTAAAAGTGCCACAGAAATTTAAGTCATACATAACAGCTAGCTAACTCTTGCCCTTCATCAGTATGGTGAGAACATCCAAATAATGACGAGAGCGAGCAAGGCCTCTGCACAATGCAGAAATACCTCTGCTGGCTAACTATGGAACATCAAATTTGACAGTGGAGAACTACTGTGCAATTGCATTCTACCTCCAAAATTTCACAGCAGAAGACATCTTATTCCACTGCAAATTTAGAGAGGAATTTTGAGATCATTCTTATAAACCCAGTTGCTAGGTGGCTGAAATTAACTAAGCTGGGCTGCAGGTTATTTAACATACAAAATATTCTTGCAATAAGTTTCCAACATCAGTTCAGTCGCAATCATTCTTTGAAAGTTTTGACTGTAAAATATGGAAAAGTGGAAGTTTTTCACTTACCTGAAAAGCCACTACCTGCTTTGGAGAGATTGTTACCAGCCGGTGTAAGGGGATCAATTGTTTCTGCTGGCTGAAATAAACAGGAAACTAATACCACAGAGAAGGATCTCCATAGGCAACATTTCAATGAATTGATGTTTATAGGCAAAAAAATCAACATTTATTCATGCCTCGTTGTTTGAAGTCTTTGTACAAGAGTTATTTCACCTGAAAAGACTTTGGATGACAAGAGGCACAAAAAACTAGGAACTAAAGTCGAAGGATAGAAAAAAATTCCTACTCATCTTTTTCCCTTGTAGTCCATTATGTTTTACATTTTTTTTGGTTTGATGTTCTTTTTCAAAAGAAAATTCCCATAAAACAGGATTTCTTGACCAAGAGAACGATCTGGAAAGTTGTTCCCTGGCTTCTGTTGCTACTTTATAGATGCTACCAGGAGTTAGGACTGTGTGTTTCAACACAAGTAGCCATTCTGTCCAGATGATTGGATGATCTGGCAGTTAAGGATGTTCAATTCTGCATGGAGAACCGTGGGGTAGCAACTTGCATCTTGCCACAGCACCACGCCACAGCTATGAATTCTTCGCTTGTTTACTGTGAAAAAGTGATAAATAAGTGATAAATGGGGACAGATGGCTAAAAAAAGGGCCAGCTTTGGTCAAAAACCTGAATCTAAGTTGAAGGACATGTGAAAATGGGCATGCTATTCCGATTCTAGTTACTTAGCAACTGCTCGTCAAAACCCTATTTGCCTAGTTTTCTACTTTTAACAATTGGTCAATCAAGGTACTACCCTAACATCAGAAAACACACCAATAACTTTTCCCAAGTAGTTATTCCTGTCAGCTAAAGGGACTAAAACACACAAACTGCAAGTCCAAGTGTTTGTTATATTGGGAGCATCACATGCTAATAGTGGAGGAGAACCTGGGTTCGATTATCTTGAACTCAGTCTGGGAACAAAAGCCCCCCAGATCTGCCAGCATTAATGGGACCTATGTGAAAGGAATACAAGCCTCAAATCTAGTTCCTAATAGTTATTCACAATGCATATCTATATAGTCCCTGTTATCCCCAGGATATTACTGTGCAACTCCAAGCAACCACCTTAGAACCAAGACCTGAAAATAACTTCCAACCTCACCCTATTCAGCCACAGATGACAAGAAAGTCTGATAGTTAAAGCAAACAATGCTTCAGGGAACATATTTAATACAAAACCCTAGCAAACCTATAGATTTAGCTCTGGCTGTTGCATTGCTTTAATTGCTATAATCAGACTGGCCACTAGAATTGTCATAACTACAGTACAAATACATACCGTCTAATAAGTCCATGAGCATTAAATGTTGTTTGTAGCATGGATGTCTTCAAAAAAAATTGCTGAAAGTAGCCAACATGACAATTACCGCACAGTACTTCTAAATGGCATGCCAGCATGTAATTTAACTTGGCGATTGCACGATACAGGATAGATTCAAGCCCCTAATAATTCCATCCCATGCCAATTTAACAAACAAGTCAAAGGTTTCTGAAAGGTAGTTACAATTGCATCTGCAAAGTTCAGCCAATATTTCACAAGTGCTGTTTACAGATTTTTCCGCTTTAAACCTACTAGGACCGTTTACTATAAATAAAATGAAGTCATAAGCAAAAATAACCTACGCGGCTTTCTACAAAGTTTTCTCGCAATTCAACACTTAAGCGCTGCCTAAAAAGCTAGAATATGCGCCCCAGACGTTAATGTCCCTTTACGTATAGAGCATTTTTATTTCAAAGTTGAACAGGAATTTCACAGCTGGATGAAGCCCGAACAACCGATATATTCCGATGGAGATCGGTTTCCACGTTTGGGCCTGAAGCCGTTGCAGATGTAACAGTCTTTCCCCTCCACCATATGGAACATTTCGTTAAAAAAAATACATACTCAGGCATATTGAATTACGCTCAAAGTTGGCGTTAAACATAACTTGCATTTAAAACAACGGCGTTTAAAGTCGACATGGACGGCAAAAAGGCCCTTTTTACGTTATCTTCCCCCCTCCCCCCTTGTCACCCAGACACAATTAGGCGAACTACTCGACCATTACCGGCTGTACCTTGGACAAATGATGAGGAAAGTGAACATCAGTCTCCTGTCTCTTCTTAGCCGCTCAATCCGCCACCACCAACCAACACCGCACCCACCTCCCCCTATGCCATAGCCCTACCGTTACGGATAACCGAACAAAGGCCTGCAAGAGCCCCGCCGACGCGCACACACCGGCCTTCCCACCCAGTGGCCGGCCTCGGTTTCTTTTTTAAACATGTCATTACCTTCTGGCGTCTCACCGTGCTCGTCCGAGCTCCTGAGGAAGGAGGGGACGAATTCTGCTGCGTGGACGTTAGGAACGAAGGGCTTGGCATTCACATTGAGCTTAGAGAAAGAGTTCATCTGGGCCTCGACATCCGTGTCGGCCGCTAGCTCCCAGGAATCAGGGGCGGAATCCGCCACGTCTTTCGAATCCATGGCCGCGCTGAGAATGTTACCGGATTTAAAAATAACGTGCCTTTTTTCCCGTCTGTTTGTTCCTCCGTGAGTTGTATATGTCCGAAAGAGGCCGCAGACCAGGGGGGGGGGGGGAAGGAGGAAGACGCTAAGACTCTGCCGGTAACAAGCCTAGAACCGCCTCAGCTCGGTCCGCGTGTATATCCCGAAAGGACTGACGTACGGTTACGTGATAGACTGGAGATAAACGACGGCTTCTGCGCGTGTGCGCTTCGACAAGACGCGGCACGATGGGAATTGTAGTTTCGCCAGCAGCGCCCTCCGCGCTCGCCGCCAACCTGGCGGACTACACCACCCACAAGCCCGCACGCGGCCTCGCTGTCAGGCTCCCCACCCCCACCTACCCCGGATGTGTAACCTCAGGCACTCAACCGTCCAGCGGCTTCCGTTAAATAGAGTTAGAAGAATCAGCGCTTTTGTCGTGGGGATTGGGGGGGGAGGAGAGAGAATAGACTAGAGATAACGCACCATAAGGCTTTAATATACAGATACTCGGTGGTTACTCTCCAGAAGTCAAAGTTCGCATAACTGGAGATAATTGGTTTGCAGAATTGTCCCATTACAACAAGCCTGAAACTTCCCTCGGCTTACCGCTTATGCAGGTCATTGTTTTTAAACACAGACGTTAACTGTTCAGATTTGAAACACTTATCTAAATTTGTTGTAATGTCTTACAGTATCGAATACTATTTCTGCGACATCGTATTATGTAGGTGGGTAATTGCAATACATAATACATGAAAACATTTTAAAATGACCTTCAAAAATGAACATGGTGTAGTTTCAAACATCCAGTAGAATCAGTTATCGGAGGGACATCAATAGAATTATTATATTTTAGGATTAGACTTGTACTTCAATACTAAACAGTGTAAAAATTCCTCTAGTTGCTATGTATCAACATCACAAAAGCATCTGTTGAGATTTCCCTATTCAATATTTCTACTATTTAATAATTAAATATAAAATCTTCAGAAATGCATTTCAGGTGTTCCGACATGTAGTAACAAAGGAATTTGTATCTCGTTAGTAGCAAGTTGAAGCTGACCTTGGGTCATTAAGTTTCTGTATAAACTGTGTGTTGAAAATTTGCTGCAGACAATTTAATGAGCTTTGCAGTGTACTAGATTCTTGTGCAGATCTATTTGTCCACCTGCACACAGCATGATGTCAGTTATTAGATAGTAAGTATATAGTTAAAAGAGAAGAAAGTTTAGAAGGGGCATTTAATTCCCCCAATATCTTTCTGAAACTAATAGAATAAATATTATCTGGATTAACTTTTAAAAGATAAATTAAGATAGTTTAATTTTCCTACCTCTTGGAGAACTGCCACTGTAGGTCTCCTTCCCTCCAGAGATAATCGGTGACATCAATTACAGAGCAGAGCTGTGTACATTTCAGAGTTGCTCTCGTTATTTCAAGAAAGCTCGAACTTTGAACCAGTGTGAAATACACTCCAAAGCTGACTGGAAAACTCTGCTTTTGGATATTCAGCAGTAGTGCTCTATTCTGGAGGGAAATGCTCTAAATTTTTGCAACATATATTAGGCATTTCATGTGCCCAATTGTGGAAGGAATGTTCTTTTTTTCTTTAATAGACCGTATTCGATTCCTGTTAATTTTCTTCTGGTACGTATTGTAATTGTGGCCTTCGATACCATTTTTGAACTCATTTAGTGACTCTGCTTGATAACGTATATAAATTGGTGTAGATCTAAAGGAATGCAAGGGTGAGGACTTGCCCCACTACCCAAAAACACCTCGAGAGTCAGATGTCTTGTATAAACAAGCGATCTTTATTTATGAGCATGCAAGGAGAAGTCCCACTCTCACGAATGATTGTAAGGATTCTGCAAGTACATTATTCTAGCAGTCGTTTTATACAGTTTTACAGGAGGGTTACTTGATAAACTGTTTCCTAATTACATTATCTATCTATTGCTTTCCCTGATCTCATCCTGCCTTAGTTATAATATTCACCTCGTCAACCTTTTGATTACCCTATTCATAAGATTCTTATGTATTCATATAATTCGGGTGTTCCCCCTCCTGAGCTCATTACATTCTGATTAGGTGGTCATATAATTCGGGTATCTAGCAGGCAAGCTTTCTCAAGTTACAGGGACCTAAGTTACATCAAGTATCCCATGAACCCCATACGCCAACCTCCCCTTATATAAAAGGAGGTATAAAAGTGGATTTTTCTGCAAGTTACTCTGACTTATCTACTGCCAAGTAGCACAAGGGAAAAAAAATTAGAACCATTATAAAGTTGAAATTAAAACTTATTTGTACTCTGACAACTGAAGGATCACCTGCCATGAATTTGTATATCAAATGCTTCTGATTTGCCTTTGTGAGAAAGTTTATTACTCTGAGCTAACAGCTGAAATGAAAGAAAACTTGTTTCTAAACAAAACTCTGCACGAAACTACTTAGTCTTAGTGTTTGAAAATGTCATTACCTCATTTGACTTAACTAGCCAATCAGATTCAAAGGTTTGTTTTTAATCTAACTGGAAAGTTTTCCACTGATAGGTGAAACAATGGCTCCTTAAGCGTTCTACTCGGTGAATGCATAGCATGATTGACATTGACATCACCCTTAGTTGACCTCACATAAATATATATAAATGAGATAAATGGAAAAAGTAAAGCAATGTAATTTCAGGGAAGATATTTACACTACTTGAAACATGCCTGTTGCACATCCCTAATTTTAGTTCTTCAGCTGCCTAGGCCCTAAGCCCTGGAATTCCCTCCCTAAACCTCTTTGCCTCACGACATCTGTCTCCTGCTTTAAAATGCTTCTACCTCTTTGTCCAAGCTTTTCGTCAGTTATCCTAATATGTCCTTATGTGGTTCAGTGTCAAATATTGTTTGATAACGGTCTTTTGAAGTGCCTTGGCATGTTTTATGACCTTAAAAGCATTATATAAATACAAGTAGTTGTAGTTTAAGATGCGTTATATTGTTGGAATGAGAAATGTAAATAGGCGGTGGTGTAGTGGTAATGTCCCTGGACGAGTAACCTAGCGACCCAGGGTATTGCTCTGGGGACGTGGGTTCAAATCCCACCACAGCAGAATTAATAAAATTAGTCCAATGATGAGCACGAAACCATTGTTGATGGTCGTAAAAACCCATCTGGTTCACTAATGTCCTTTACGGAAGGAAATCTGCTGTCCTTACCTGGTCTGGCCTGCATGTGACCCACAGCAATGTGGTTGGCTCTTAAACGGCCTCTGAAATAGCTTAGCTGCTACAAAGTCGATCAGGAATTAAACCAGATGGGCCACCTCGCATCAACCTAGGAACTGGAAACAACAATGGCAAACCCAGCCCTGTCAACCCTGCAAAGTCCTCCTTACTAACATCTGGGGGCTTGTGCCAAAGTTGGGAGAGCTGTCCCACAGACTAGTCAAACAGCAGCCTGACATAGTCATACTCACAGAGGGGAATCATACCATTACAGACAATGTCCCAGACACTGACATCACCATCCCTGGGTGTGTCCTGTCCCACAGGTAGGGCAGACCCAGCAGAGGTGGCGACACATTGGTATACAGTTGTGAGGGAGTTGACATTGACTCTGGACCCCATGAAGTCTCATGGCATCAGGTCAAACATGGGCTGATTACCACCAACTGCAACTCCCTCAGCTGATGAATCAGGACTCCATGTTGAGAAGCACTAAGGGTGGCAAGGGCGCAGAATGTACTCTGGATGGGGGACTTCAATGTCCATCACCAAGATTGGCTCGGTCGCACCATTACTGCCAGGTTGGCTGAGTCCTAAAAGATATAGCTGATAGACTGGGTCTGTGGCAGGTGGTGAGGGAACCAACAAGACCTTGTCCTCACCAATCTGTCACTGAAGTAGGAGTGACAACCGCACAGTCCTTGTGGAGACGAAGTCCCATCTTCACATTCCCTCCATCATGTGTGGCACTACCACTGTGCTAAATGGGATAGATTTCAAACAGATCTAGCTACAAAACTGGGCATCCATGAGGCACTGTGGGCAATCAGCAGCAGCAGAATTTTACTCAACCACAATCTGAAACCTCATGGCCCAGCATATCCCCCACTGTACCATTATCATTAAGCCAGGCGATCAACCCTGGTTTGAAAGAAGAGTACAGGAGGGCATGCCAGGAGCAGCACCAGGCATACCACAAAATGAGGTGTCAACCTTGTGAAGCTACAACCCAGGACTACTAGTGTGCCCAAACAGCATAGGCAGGATGTTGCCAGGGCTTGAAAGTTGCAGCTATGAGGAAGGTTTGGATAGGGTAGGGTTGTTTTCCTTGCAACAGAGGAGGCTGAGAGGTGACTTAATTGACGTGTGCAAAATTATGAGGGGCCTAGATAGAGTGAACAGGTAGGACCCGTTTCCCCTAGCGGAAAGGTCAATTACCAGGGGGCACAGATTTAAGGTGATTGGTAGAAGGATTAGAGGGGACATGAGAAAAAGCTTTTCACCCAGAGGGTGGTGGGTGTCTGGAATTCACTGCCAGGAACGGTGGTGGAGGCAGAAACCCTCAATTCTTTTAAAAGGTACCTGAACATGCACCTAAAGTGCTGTAAGCTGCATTATGGACCAGGTGCTGGAAGGTGGGATTAGATTGGGCAGCTAGTTTTTTCAGCCGGCACAGACACAACGGGCTGAATGGCCTCCTTCTGTGCCGTAATTTTTCTATGGTCCTATGCATGCGTTAGACAGAGCTAAGCGACCCCACAACCAACAGTTCAGCTCTAAGCTCTACAGTCCTGCCACATCCAATTGTGAATGGTGGGGGACAATTAAACAATGAACTGGAGGAGGTGGCTCCACAAATATCCCCATCCTCAACAATGGGCAAGCCCAGCACATCAGTGCAAAAGATAAGGCTGTAGCATTTGCAATAAACTTCAACCAGAACTGCCAAGTGGATGATCCATCTCGGCCTCTTCCTGAAGTCCCCAGCATCGCAATTGCCAGTCGTCAGCCAATTCGATTCACTCCACATGATATCAAGAAATGACTGAAGGCACTGGATACTGCAAAGCCTGACAACAATCGACAATAGTACTGAACACCTGTGCTCTAGAATTGGCCGTGCACCAAGCCAAGCTGTTCCTGCACAGCTACAACACTGGCATCTACCCGGCAATGTGGAAAATTGCCCAGGTATGTCCTGTACACATAAAGGAGGACAAATCCAACCCAGCCAATCACCGTCCCATCAGTCTACTCTCGATCAGTAAAGTGATGGAAGGTGTCGTCGATAGTGCTATCAAGCGGCACTTGCTTAGCAATAACCTGCTCAGTGACACTCAGTTTGGGTTCCGGCAGGAACACTCAGCTCCTGACCTCATTACAGCCTTGGTTCAAACATGGACAAAAGAGCTGAACTCAAGAGGTGAGGCAAGAGTGACTGCCCTTGACATCAAGGCAGCATTTGACCGAGTATGGCATCAAGGAGCCCTAGCAAAACTGGAATCAAGGGGGTAACTCTCTGCTGGATGGAGTCATACCTAGTGCAAAAGGAAGGTGGTTGTATTTGTTGGAAGTCAATCATCTTAGCTCCAGGACATCACTGCAGAGTTCCTCACGGTAGTGTCCTAGGCCCAACCATCTTCAGCTGCTTCATCAATGACCTTCCTTCCTTCAATTATAAAAGTCAAAAGTGGGAATGTTCGCTGATGATTGCACTATGTTCAGCACCATTCGCGACTCCTGAGATTGTGAAGCAGTCTATGTAGCAATGCAGCAATACCTGGACAATATTCAGCCTTGGGCTGATAAGTGGCAAGTAACATTTGCGCCACACAAGTGCCGGGCAATGACTATCGCAAACAAGAGAGAATTTAACCATTTCCCCTTGACATTCAATAGCATTATGATTGCTAAATCCCCCACTATCAACATCCAGGGAGTTACCATTGACCAGAAACTGAACTGAAGTAGCCACATAAATGCTGTGCCTACAAGAGCAGGTCAGAGGCTAGGAATCCTGCAGTGAGTAACTCACCACCTGACTCCCCAAAGCCTGTCCACCATCTACACGGCACAAGTCAGGCGTGTGATGGAATACGCTCCACTTGCCTGGATGGATGCAGCTCCAGCAACACTCAAGAAGCTCGACACCATTCAGAACAAAGCAGCCCGCTTAATTGGCACCCCATCCACAAACATGCACTCCCTCCACCACCAATGCACAGTGGCAGCAGTGTGTACCATCTACAAGATGCACTTCAGCAATGCACCAAGGCTGCTTGGACAGCATCTTCCAAACCCGTGACCTTTACCAGCTAGAAGGACAACAGCAGCAGATGCATGGGAACACCACCACCTGCAAGTTCCCCTCCAAGCTACACACCATCCTGACTTGGAACTATATCGCTGTTCCTTCACTGTCGCTGGGTCAAAATCCTGGAACTCCCTTCCTAACAGCACTGTTGATGTACCTACCCCACATGGACTGCAGCCGTTCAAGAAAGCGGATCACCACCACCTTCTCAAGGGCAATTAGGGACGGGCAATTAATGCTGTCCTAGCCAGCGATGCCCACATCCCAGGAACGAATAAAAAAAACAAACATTCATATTGTAGTGATCTTTACACAAACTAATAAACTAGCGGTTTATGCAGTACTCTGTAAACAGAGTTTTAGTTAGAATATTTGAATAGTAAAATGAAGCATCTCTTTTCAGTACACACTGAAAATTGATCCTAATGGAAAACAGATAACTGATACGTTTCCATTCCAAAGTATTACCTATTTATTGAATACATCTATGTGCCTGAAGTTACAGCAGTTACTTTAAAGAATGTTTTTTGTGTTTTTTTAAGCTGAAAATACAATGTTATTATTCAGACTGAGGGGTGCATATCTATGAGAAACTACATTTGTATACCTCACGCTCATTTAATTTTGGACTTTTAAAGCCAGCAGGAAGTTGAAACTTTATAGGCTGAATCAAAACCCAATTTGAAAGTTGAATAGATAGTGTATTAATCCATTATGTTGCCCAGTTGTCTCAAAAGAACAACTTTGATCCACATATGCATTTTTTCCTTGCATTTATTATTCCAGTACATTATCTCTTAAGTGCAAGCGATTTCACTTACTCTTTTCTCTCGGGTCTAATATGCAATTTGCTTTCAGTGTAATTCGTATGTTTTATCTTGTTCTACTAAATGAGCAAGATAAACTGTTAGTATGCAATAAAAGCTCACATTTTCAGGATGAACTTGTCAAAAGTACCATTTCATCAACTTATAAAGTGAGTAGAAGTGAGTCTTTTTTTTCCCCGTCAGCTAAATATTACGTTAAATTGATTGGTCCTTTATTTTTATTTATGCTAAATTAAGATGTCCAGCTAATTAGAGTAGAGGAAACATATGCAGGCTTTGCTGAAAATAGGGACATTATGTCGAAGCTTTTCGCCTTGCACTTGTCAGGACAATCCGCAATGTTACGACCCGGTGAGAAAGGGGTTAGGGTTCCCTCTCAGCCTTCACCTGGTCTTACAATAACAAGGTTTAATTTTAAACACACTGTGTTTTAGCTCCCCTTGGTGAATCTTTGTTTACTGCTTTCCAATTGTAAGGCAAATAAACCAACCAAAGAGGCTTTCTTAGGTTTAAAGATTAAACTTTATTAATCTTAAACTATAATTCGGTTAACGCAACGCACCCACGCTAGCATGCATACCCGATACACATGCAGATAGAGACAGAAATGAGTAGAAGAAATAAAATGGAAAAGCTTGAGAATATCTGAAGATGGTTTTGGCTACTGTTCTTTGAGCTCACTTTAGGGTCCTTGATTGTAGGTAGGTCTTGTTTTTTATTGGGGCCCAGTATTCTTAAACTTTGTTCGATGTAGGGGACTTTTCCCTCGAGGTTCACGTGTCCTCAGTGGGACCAGAGGCTTGTGAGAAAGAGATGCGAGTAGACAGGAGAGGTCTTCTCAGTCCAGGAGCAAACAATCTTTTTCTTTCAAACTGTCTGTACAATTCAAAAACACTCAGGTTGCCCAGCAGGTTAGTCCTGTGACCAGCTGGTTTGATCACATCTGTTTGTGGACGCGGCCATTTTAGCAGTCATTCTGGAATGTGAGCTTCCTCACCTTCAATGTCTCATGATCAAAGTCCATTGTGGGTTGAATGTATCAGAGAATGGTCCTTTGTCTCCACAAGCATTGTCTGTTAGTATGTAAATGTTTTCTCCAGCCACGGTTGATGTGTTTAACAAGTCGTTTCCTCGCTCCAGCAACAGTTTAAAAATCAATGTTCATATGACAAAATTAATATGCCTCATTCTTGACAGGTGCGGGTCTGCATGACAGCAAGAATACCAATGTAGGGGAAAACAACAAATTTATACTGTATGAGAAGAGAGTGCTGATTGGTTGGCAAGTGAACTGTGATTGGTAGAGGTATTGCCATGGAGAATGCACCAATAATGGTGACTGACACTTAACTGCCAAGCTTTGTTTGAAATTTAAACCAGGCAGCTTGAATCTGATTAGTCAAGGCATTGCCCTGAGAATGAACCAACGAATGGCTGTCACTTATTTTGTTCAGCTGAAACAGGTGCAATGTTTGTACGTATTCTTTCTGCACAGTACAGATATAAGGTAATGAAATGACAAAATACAAGAAAAACAACTTGATCTAACACCATAATTTAGATTTCTAAATTAAGTTTATTGTCAAATCATGGTCACAATTCTTGCAGATGGTATTTTGTTGTTCTTTTCTTGGTTTGCCTGCCTTTCTTTCCATGGTTCTGTCAACGGCAGGATTTTTGAATTAACTTAAAACATGTACAAAGAAAATTTAAAAGATAATGGCTTCCACAGAGGCATACATTACAAGGTCTGCTGATACAACAGTGCCTATTCATAAAGTGATTTTACATTCATTTTCTCTCCTATCTACCTTCATGCCCTCTCCGAGCTCATCCTGCTCATGTGACCTACCTCCTGCTCCCTCAACATTATTCCCACTTAACTGCTGACCATCCATCTTGCCATCCTGGTCCTAATGTTAGCTGATATTGTTAACGGGTCTCTCTCTTCAGGTGTTATCCCTTTCTCCTTTAAATCTTCTGTCATCACCCTGCTCCTCAAAA
This sequence comes from Heterodontus francisci, assembly GCF_036365525.1. NCBI lineage: Eukaryota > Metazoa > Chordata > Chondrichthyes > Heterodontiformes > Heterodontidae > Heterodontus > Heterodontus francisci. The sequence goes on from NC_090394.1 coordinate 56,150,305, forward strand.
AAACCTTTGACCCCACCACTCTTGCCAAATACCATGACATCTCCAACCTCCCTTTCCTCTCCAAGGTCCAAGAACATATTGAATGAAATTTTCATCATCCAGCTTTCCATATTTGAATCCCTCCAAACAGGTTTCTGCCCTGGCACAGTACTGAAACGGGTCTTATCAAAGTCACAAATGACATCCTATGTGACAAAGGTAAATAATCCTCCTCATCCTTCTTGACCTGTCTGCATCCTTTGACACAGTTGGCTACAACATCCTCCTCCAACACCTCTTCACTGTCATTCAGCCGGGTGGGACTGCACTTGCCTGGTTCCATTCTTATCCATCTAATTGTAGCCAGAGTGTCACAAGCAATGGCTTCTCTTCCCACTCCCACACCATCACCTCTGGTGTCCCCCAAGGATTTATCCTTGGCTCCCTCCTATTTCTCATGCTGTCCTCAGTGACATCATCCAAAAGCACAGCATTAGTTTTCACATATGCTGACCTCACTACCACCTCTCTCGACTCTTCCATTGTTGCTAAATTATCAGATTGCTTATCCGACATCCAGTACTGGATGGGCAGAAAGTTCCTCCAATTAAATATTGACAAGACTGAAACCATTGTTTTCGGTACCCACTCCAAATTCCGCTCTCTAGCTACCAACACCATCCTTCTCCGTGGCAACTGTCTGAGACTAATCTAGACTGTTCGCAACCCCTTGGTGTCATTTTTGAACCCGAGATGAGCTTCCGACCCCATATGCCATCATTAAGACCGCCTATTTCATAACATGGCCTGACTTCACCCTACCTCAGTTCATCTGCTGCTGATACCCTCATTCATGCCTTTGATACTCCTAGCCTTCACTATTCCATGCACTCCTGGATGGTCTCCCACAATCTACCTCCATATACTTGAGGTCATCCAAAACTCTGCTGCTCATGTCCTTCTTTGCACCAGGTTCTATTCACCTATTACCCTGTGTCTGCTGAACTACATTGGCTCCTGGTCAAGCAATGCCTTGATTGTAAAATTCTTATCTTTGTTTTCAAATCCCTCATGCCCCCTCCCTATCTCTAATTTCCTCCAGCCCCACAACCCTCCAAGATATCTGTACTCATCTAATTGTGGCCTCTAATTGTGAGTATTCCCAATTTTAATTGCTCCACTATTGGTGGCTGTGCCTTCAGCTGCCTTGGCCCTAAGCTCTGCAATTACCTCCCTAAACCTTTCTGATTCTCTATGTCGCTACTTTTAAGATGCTCCTTAAGACCCACCTCTTTGATCAAGCTTTTGGTCATCTGCCCTAACAACAGCTTTTGTGGCTTGGTGTCTAATTTTGCTTTATAACACGCCTGTGAAGCACCTTGGGACATTTTATTACATTAAAGGTGCTCTATAAATATATGTTGTTGTAGTACATCACGATTGTGATGGTCACAGGAGGGTTGGGAGATTTTGTGATGCTAGGAAGAAAAGATATACTGGCTGTTAATTTGACAGAAAAAATATAATGTCTTGTTTGGTATTATCTAATGAAAAAGAAAAAAAACATACAGGGTGACTTGAATCCACAACCTTCTGAGTCAAGGTGAAAATGGTACTACTATAGAGCCACAGTTGCAAGGAAATGGGTTATAACTCACGAATGACATAATTATGAAGGAGTTATTCTGAAGATTAGTTTAGTTGTCTGTTTTATTCCAGGAGGCGTAGGATATTTTATAAATTACAAGGTTTATAACAATTTTCAATTTTTTTAAATGTTTCATTTTAGTTACTTCACTGTGGAACATTATTCCAGTGATAATTCATTGAAGATCAGCAGAATCCATTTTGAACTAGCAATTAGAATACTGAAGATGTGCTGGGAACATTCACTGGTTATGCAAATCTTGTACAGATATTTCTTAATACCTATAGTTTTAAGATGTGAAAATTAAAATAATTTTTCTTGTGCTTAAAAATAAACTTTTTGATTCCTCCAAATCTTCTTCTGCATTTTTATTGGAATTGTCAGTTCTATTATTTTTTTCCTTATGACTTTCCAAGTGATGAGTTGCAATGGGAAATGAGTTGTGTTCGTTGATAGCCTGGAGTTACATCAAATTTTGTTGGTCAGCCTACCTCCTCAGAGTACTACCTGAGTGGAATGTAACAAGCGACACCAGGCTGGCCAAGAACAAGCTCAAGAGATGCAGCAATCAGCTGCTCCCTACCAGGGAGCAAAACACCAAAAGAGGAGGGCCACCTCAGTTCCACAGGCCTTGGTAAAATATGATAGCCGACTTCTTTTTGCAAAACTGGCCATCAGGTTGCTCCTAGGAAAAGCAGTAGGAATAGATGATAGGCATGTTTAGAAACTCTGAGGAAGCACAGTGTGAGGAAAGAGTAGATTTTTTGTAAAAGCAACAGAAAGTACTGGAAATACTCAGTAGGTCTAGCAGCATCTATGGAGAGAGAAGCAGAGTTAACATTTCAGGTCTGTGACCTTTCATCAGAACCAGATTTTTTTGTGTTTGATTTGGACTTTGTAGCATTAAAATAAACTGTGCACTTATATAGTGCTTTTTAAGAGAACTTTAGAGTCCTACTGGAAAGGATACACTTATTTTATGCTGATCTGTTCAATGAGGTCACGATTATTGACGTGGTCATGTCAAGAAAAAAAGTGAGCTGGTGCATTGTCATGGTCTAGGATAGGTACTAGATTGAAAAAATGGTCCTTTATTGGAAAGTGGGGGAGAACAATTTAAGGCATGTGTCAAAGGTAGACTGTTAAATAGAAGGGAAGACTTCAGTGATCATTTGTACTCTGATTCCCCTTGCAGCAGTCACGGAAGAATCTTCTGAGTGAAGGCTCTTGTTAAGAAAGACTTGCATTTATATGGGGCCTTTCATTACCACTGAATGTCCCAAAGCACTTTACAGCCAATTAAGTACTTTTTGAAGTGTAGTCACTGTTGTAATGTTAGAAACGCAGCAGCCAATTTTGCACAGCAAACTCCCACAAATAGCAATGTGATATGACCATTAATCTGACTTTTGGATGCTGATTAGGGAATAAACATTGGCCAGGACAAACCGGGGATAATTTTCTTGCTTTTCTTTGAAATAGTGCCATGGGATCTTTTACACCCACCAGATGGGGCAGACAGGGCCTCAGTTTAATGGTTCATCTGAAAGACGGCACCTCTGACAGAGTAGCACTCCCTCAGTATGGCTTTGGAGTGTCAGCCACTCAAGACCTGGAGCAGGATTTGAACCCAAAACCTTCTGATTCAGGCAAAAGTGCTACAAACGGAACCATGCTGCCACATCTCCACCTGCTCTCCTCCACATACTTTTTGTCTCCAACGCAGGTGGGGCCACCTCCCTAGCAATGTCCAGGTCCAGGCCATTTTTGTCTGTGTGGGGACAATGGAAAAAACAAATCACTGTTGCAGGAATCTCTGACAAAACTCCTTCTTTCTGGTTGTCTCTGATGATCCTGGAAACAACGGTGTTTGATAATTCTCATTCTAACATCCCAAATGCATTACAAACATAAAAGTAGGAAACTTGGAAGTGCCGCACCATGAGCTCTGTTATATTGTATGTAAATAAGCTCTCCTGGGACTAGGCAGGCAGATTGTGGGAACAGCAGAGAAGGAGGGGGTCTGTTTTGAGATGGAAGACTGGCATAAATGGCCTCTGTCCCATTTTGCTGCCATAAAAAGTTATTTGCCTTGATAATACACTGAAGTTATACCAAATATGGTATGGAACTGTTGGACCATTGACAAATGCTGCTGTACCGTTCCATGGACGCATTATCTCAACTCTGTGGCCATTCATTTTATATCATAGAGGCATTTATGGCTCAGAAGGAGGCCATTCAGCCCATCGAGTCTACGTTGGCTCACCACAGAGATATACAGTCAGTCCCCCTCCCTGGCTCGATCCCCATAGCCCTGCAAGTCTAATTTTCTCAGATAGCCATCCAACTTCTTCTTGAAGGTGAGGTGAACCTAGAGACTGAACATCAACACTCACTCCTTGGCATAACACCCAAGTTCACTCAGGCCGGAATTTTACGCCACCCCAGTGAGCCGGACGGTGGCAGGGAGTAGCATAAAATTGAGTGGGAGGCTCTGGGAGGACTTCCTGGCCCGCTCCCGCCTCCGCCCCACTTTACGTGGGCCGCGGGGGGTGCGAGAATAGGGCCTCCCGCCCCAGGCCAATCAAGGCCCTTAAGTGGCCACTTAAGGCCATTCACCCGCCTCTACATATATTTTACCCATGGCAAGCGGGCATCCGGTAGACGTGAAAGGCCGCCCAGTGATACCTAGCCTCTCAGCGCACCGGCAGGGGGGGGGGGGGGGCCTGATAATCAGGCACAGGGTGCCCGATTGCCCGCCCCTGCTTCCCCAACCACCCCAGGACCCACGATTCCCCCCTTCCCTACAAACGACCACCCTTGCCTTGCCGGGTCGCAACCAATTCCCACGGCAAGGCAAACTTCAGTCCTGGCTCCATGTCCTCGGCTGGGCTGCAGTCCCTGCAGTGGTCACCGCACCCAGTGGCGCTGCTGGGACTATGAGCTGCCGGCCCGATGATTGGCTGGCAGCTCAATGAGGAAGCGGGTTCGCCACCGACTTTTACGTCGGTGATCAGCTCCCGTCCACCCGACGTAAAGTCCAGCCCTGAGTGTCAGAGTTGGAGGAATGCTCAGCGAGTTGTAGGGCTGAAGAAGGTTAGAGGTAGGGAGGGTTAAGGCTATGCAGGGATTTGAACACAAGGAAGATATCTTTAAAATCAAGGTCATTGGTGGACATGAAGTCAATATAGGTCTGCAAGTACAAGAATGATGGGTGAACAGGACTTGGTGTGAGTAAGGATAATGAAGAGAAGGATTGCAAAAGACCATCAGGTCCATCACACCTGCCCCAGTCAATGGTGTAACCTCACATACTGTTCACCCACCCTTTAAGTATGCAAACTGCTTAGGGAAGTAAAAAAGGAAACCTGTGACCAAGCCAGTAAAAAAAATCTTGGAATAATTTCCATTCTGTACTGAGTTAACTGATCTCAGCTAGGGTGCTAAAAGGAGCTCTAAATTTGGCATCAATACCCCTCTTGAGGGAAGGAGAAAATAGTTATATGGGTTCATGCTAATGATTTCTATATAGCTGCACTTGATGGAAGTGCTTATGCAAGGACAGAATCATGCTTGGATGTGATGCTTCCCCATGACTGAATAACTTTCTTACATCCATTTACAAGGCTTGTACATGAACAATGCCCACTTAGGTTAGAAATTGAAGGGTGCCTGCAGAACTGGACTTAGCAAGGAGAGACAACACCTTCTGCAGGGTAAGAGTAGAAGAGAGAAAACTGGCTCAAGAAAGGAGAATTTAAATGAAATTTCTTAATATTAAGTCAAAAGAACTTTGATGTAATTTTATAATACAGGAAATTCAGAATATTGTGCTTTTTACAAATCTTTCAATATTACTTTCTTCCTGCTTTCTAGGGAGGGAAAATTGACAAGAGTCATTAAAGCCACTCTTTTTCGAGAAATGGGGGCTGAAATTCATGGCTCTTCTGATACATTCCAACATAACTTTGGTGGGAGTACATTGGAAGGGTTGGATATTCGACTGGGACCAGGAGTGTTGGCTCAGAGTAATACTGACAGTGGCTGGGACCAGGTTATTTATCCACCCTCTAAACCAAAAGTTGTGCATGACTCAGGGCTTCCCAAATGAACAAGGAAACAAATGAAAAAAATCATATTCTTGTGTCATGCTAGGCCTCCACCTGCCAAGAATGAGACAAATTAATTTTGTCTTGAACATTGATTTTAAACTGTTACTGGAGTGAGGGGAGGACTTGTTGAACAGATCAGCCGTGGCTGGAAAAGACATTTGCATATTAACAGACAGTGTCTGGAAGGACAAAGCAGCCATTCCCTGACATTCAACCCACAATGGACTTTTGATCACCAGAGGTTGAAGGTGGGGGAGCTCACATTCCAGGTTGAATGCTACGATGGCCAAATACACAGACATGGTCAAACCAGCTAGTCACATGACTAACCTGCTGGGCAACCTGAGTTTTTGAATTTGTACAAACAGTTTGGGCAGAAAGCTGTTTGCTCCTGGACTGAAAAGATCTCTCTCCTGTCTGCTCCCATCTCTTTCTCACAAGCCTCTGAATCCACTTAAGACACATGAACCCTAAGAGAAAAAAGTCTCCTACAGCAAACAAGGTTTAAGAAGAATACTGGGCCCCAATGAAAAGCAAGGTCTACCTACAATCAAGGATTCTACAGTGAGCTCGAAGAACCGTAACAACAACTCTTCAGATACTGCCTCAAACTTTTCCACTTTATTTTTCTTCTGCTCTTTTCCGTCTCTTGCATGTGCGTATCACATATCCATGCTAACGTGGGCGCGTCGTGTATCCGTAGGTGTTAACTGAATTAGAATTTAAGTTTAATACATTTCAACTTTTCTTCTTGAAACCTAAGAAAGCCTATTTGTGCTGGTTTCTTTGCCTTATAATTGGAAAACGGTGAACAAGGATTCACCAAGTGGGAGCTAAAAGCACAGTGTGTTTTAAAATAAAACCCTGTTGCAGTAAGACCAGGTGAAGGCTTAGAGGGAACCTAGACCTCTTTCTCACCTGGTCATAACACTTGTAAGACAAAGTTAATCCTATGCAATTACTTTCAATTATGAACATTTCATTACTACACAGAATGAATGTGTGCTAAATGTTGCATATTATCAAAAAAAACTAACTATTAACAGAAAGTCTGATTAATTGTGGACTGAAATATATTCAGATAAAGAAAGAAGTTGTTTTTGTATGGCACTTTTCATCCCAAAGCAGTTTACAATCAATGAAATTGTTTTGAGACTTATTCACTTTTGCAATGTAGGAAACATGGCAGCCAATTTGCATCCAGCAAGGTCCCACAAACACTAAGAGATAATGACCAGATAATCAGTTTAATACTGTTGATCTTGATAGGTATGTGCAAGTAAAGTACTGTTTGAATTTGGTTTCCATCTGCTCCTGCATTTATACTGTATCATATTAATAGTGTTCTGTGTAAAGTTATTTTTGGTATAAAACGTCCTATTACTGCAAACATTCCCAGAAGCTATTTTTATTCCCACTTTTGTTTTTTATGCTCTGTCTCCAGTCCAACAAATGAGTCATCAATAGCATTTGAATTCAGTTTCACTGACTCGTGCTATCACATGGTGAAATGAAAGCACATGTGCCATTAGTATGATGTGTGGAACACCTAGAATAGCCATTACTATTTCCAATGTAGTAATGTAGATGGCATGGATCCAAATTACAGGAATTCTTACATTTGTCAGGAAAAATGACCTGTATACAGAAGTTGGGAAAAACCTTATAAATTAAGGGGAAAATGAATGTGAGGCAATACATTTCTCCTGATGTTCCCAAGTAGTTTATTATATGATTGTTAAAATTATTACAATGAGATATTACAAGATTTATGAAACACAACAGACAAGATGTAGGTATTCTCTCTGGAAATCAGGCAGATTTCACAAAACTCTGTTTTCAATAGTTGTTTTCCATTGTCCAAGTCCAACTCAGTTAATCAGATATACCATTCTTTACCAGATGGAGCTATTTTTTTCCTATTTAGCAAAATATTATGCCAACATACTATTTACATACTTTCCTTGTGGTCATACAAAAGGTAAATACCAAGAAAATAACAGAAATAGGAAGTAAAAGTTTGTAACCTGCAAAAAATGCATAATTTAGTTAAACTGCTGTAGACAGCTGAAGAGCACAGACTAAAGTACTTCGAAATGCATGCAGATATTCTAAGGGAAAATACCAAATCTCTCATTTTCTGAGAATCTAGGAAATACCCAGTGGCCATTTTCTTGCAGCATGGTAGGTTTTATGCTACACTGGCTGATCAGTTGCAAGTTCATCAGAGGTTGACAATACAGAGTGAGAAAGAAAATGTGTGGAGAAAAAGAAAATGAAAACGAGAGAAAACCAATGGAAACAGGAAAAAGGCACACAAACACAAATCAGAGTAAAATAACAGAGACTAAGAGAATCCGAACAGTGTGAGAAAAAATAGACAGAAGTTACAACATAGAAACAAGGCATTCAGCCCAATTCAGTCCAAGTCAGCATTTACCCTCCACATGAGCAAGTCATTACAAACGCATTTACCTGCCCTTTCCCCATATTCCTTCATCCACAAGCAGCATTTGCTTAATAATAACCTGCTCAGTTTGGGTTCCGCCAGGTCCACTCAGCTCCTGACCTCATTACAGCCTTGGTTCAAACTTGGACAAAAAAGCTGAACTCCAGAGGTGAGGTGAGAGTGACTGCCCTTGACATCAAGGCAGCATTTGACCGAGTATGGCATCAAGGAGCCCTAGCAAAACTGGAATCAAGGGGGTAACTCTCTGCTGGTTGGAGTTCTACCTAGCACAAAGGAAGATGGTTGCAGTTGTTGGAGGTCAATCATCTGAGCTCCAGGACATCACTGCAGGAGTTGCTCAGAGTCGTGTCCTAGGCCCAACCATCTTCAGCTGCTTCATCAATGACCTTCATTCAATCACAAGGTCAGAAGTGGGGATCTTCGCTAATGATTGCACAATGTTCAGCACCATTCACGACTCCTCAGATACCAAAGGAGTCCATGCAGAAATGGAGCAAGACCTGGACAATATCCAGGCTTGGGCTGATAAGTGGCAAGTAACATTCGTGCCACACATGTGCCAGGCAATGACCAGCTCCAACAAGAGAGAATCTAACCATCTCCCCTTGACATTCAATGGCATTACGATAGCTGAATCCCACACTATCAACATCCTAGGAGTTAACCATTGACCAGAAACTGAACTGGAGTAGCCATATAAAGACTGTGGCTACAAGAGCAGGTCAGAGGCCTGCGGGGTGTAACTCACCACCTGACTCCCCAAAGCCTGTCCACCACCTACAAGGCACAAGTCAGGTGTGTGATGGAATACTCTCCACTTGCCTGGATGGGTGCAGCTCAACACCACTCAAGAAGCTCAACACCATCCAGGACAAAGTATCCCACTTGATTGGGACCACATCCACAAACATTCCCTCCACCTGCTCAGTGGCAGCAGTCTGTACCATCTACAAGAAGCGCTACAGCAACACACCAAGGCTCCTGAGACAGCACCTTCCAAACCCGTGACCTCTACCAACTAGAAGGACAAGGGCAGCGAATGCATAGGAACACCACCACCTGCAAGTTCCCCTCCAAGTCACACAGCATGCTGACTTGGAACTATATCACCATTCCTTCACTGTCGCTGTGTCAAAACCCTGGAACTCCCTTCCTAATAGCACTGTGGTGTACCTACCTCACATGGACTGCAGCGGTTCAAGGCAGCTCACCACCACCTTCTCAAGGGCAATAAATGCTGGCCTAGCCAGCAATGCCCACATTCCATGAATGAATAAAAGATAAACATATCCAATCTAATCTTGAGTGTTGTCATCGTTTCTGCCTCTAACACTAACCCTGGAAATGTATTCCACAGCCTTACAATCTCTGTGTTGCTCTTGTCCTTTGTTCCAAGTCTCTTATATTTTATTTTCTATTAATGGCACCTCCTTTTTGACAACTCAATTACAGTTTGCTTACATCTACCCTGTCCCATCCTTTCATAATTTTAGAAGTTATTAAATCTCCCTTGTTCTAAGAACGTTTCAAGTCTTTTTCATATTTGTATTTCCTCCTAACAGGCAACAGTTACCTTTAACATTTTATATAAGCTCATGATTACTTCTTGACTTCTGTACTCTGTATTTATTGAGACAGAATTCGAGGTTTTATCAGCTTTTTAAAAAAAACAGCCTGATCAACCCAAGGTACTTACTTTAATGTTATGTGAACCTATACCCACTACACCTAATCCTGCTGTATTTCCACAACACTAATCTTACTTCCATTCAGAGCAATTACAAATGTTATAGCATAAGCCTTGAACAAAATCTTTCCAATAAAAACACAAGCGAGAAATATTTAAGGACGTTTCACCACCACTGCCGTTGCCTGCTCCATATGCACTTTTCACTATTGCAGAACATCTAACTGATTTGGTTTTAGCATGAAAAACACCATGTCAGGCTGTTCCCCTTTTGATAATGAGACATTCCCTTTTCCATGGTACCCAAAGAGATTAAGTCACAGTCGATGACGGCTTCTTGGGACCATGAGGAAAACATTAGATTAATCCCATGTTTCTCATTAAGTAATTAAGTTGTTTTTAAAAATAATAATTTGGAAGAGTACCACAAACAAAATAACTGAAGGATCCCTTCATATAGGATGTAGGAATGACAATTAAAATAATTAAACTTTTTACCAATAAATTATACCATCACTACTTATGAAGCCTTATCCTAGAGTTTCCTGTTTGAAATCATAACCTCATTTTAAAAATGGCCCTTATGTTTTAAAAATTAACAAGAAAAGTGTTCTAAAGCCATGGTGTTTGCGGTTTGCCTTCTGATCTCAACCAAGCACCATTTTTCATATTTCATAAAGGGTGTAGAGTTGATGTGGAACACCTAGTCAGATACTTTCAATCTCTCCCCATGGTCCTCAGCTTTTAGCTTTTTGTCATTCGAACAAGGTCAACTTTCAAAGTTTATTGGCAGAACAATGTTTGGGGAATCGTCATTGTGTTTTAACGTGACAAACTTCATATCTAATGACAGGAATGATGACGAGGCACAAATACATTGGCTTTAAAACAACAGCGATGGTTTAGCAGTCAGCTGAAACTTCTGCCAGAACAATCACTGGCATGCTGAAACCTATGCATACACAACTTGTTGGCGATTAATAATCAGTTAATTCAGTAGAAGGAAAAAAACAAAGCACACTTTTTTATTTCCCAGTGGTGCCTTGTTGGGATACCATTTAAATTTAATGTCATTTAAGAGGGTATTAAATTGAATATACAGATTTTTAGCTGTGAAAAACTGCATGAGAAGATTCACAGTGTAACAGTCAGGTGGAAAAGGGTGTGGGTGGTCCCCACTGTTCACTTCCCAACTGACTGCAATCATGTTTTGTTAAAAATGGTGAGTTAGTCCCTGACTGTTTTTTTAGGGTCAAATAAGCAGACAAATGACGAGTTTTCTCATTAGGTTAAAAAGAGACTTATTTTCACACAATTCCCGAAAGGGTCGCTACATTACCCAGACACACATGCACATTCGCTCACACACACACACACAAACACAAGAGATAGAGAGAAAAAAGGTAGGATGTAGTTCAAAGTGAGGTAGGTGCTCATGGTTTACGGTAAACCTGTTGAATCTTCTCAGGAGGCCTGGCTCTTTTAACAGTGCCGGCCTGGGCGTTTATAGTCTTGAAATTGTTGAGGTGTTGTAGATTTCTGGTGGTTAAGACTTCAGACTGGAGGTGGTGGTCACTAAGTTCTCTACTGCAGTAAGTTGAAGTGTAGAATTAGCAGCAGGGCTTCTTCCTTGTTTGGCTGGATCTCTTGCACCACCTCTGACTGGACTGCTTTCTGAAGGTGTTGGCTTGATTTCCCTTCTCTCCCCAGAGGACTATCTTTTTAAGGTAAAAATCCAAAACATTAGTGTTTCTGTTAGGGGACACATGGTCCTCTCCCCAGTGTGACCACACAATGGACCAGGATTTGGAGACCATGGCTATCGATTGATGTCTGAATGGGGACCATTCCATTAGCAGTGCTATTTCACACCTATTCAATTTTAGTTCGGGCTGAGAGTCTGTCTGTCTCCAGAATCCTTTGTTCATTCATTCATGTTGGGAAGAGTAATTACTATGCAATAGTGTATTTTTCAATTTCAAAGGGGTTCTCCCCAGAGCTATTTCAGACGCGGTTAATGAGTTCCATCCTTGTAGACAGGTTTATTGATTTCCAGTATAGGAGGTCACATGACTGCCACTCCATTTTTGTCTGTCGTACAAGTGTCCATGTTTTTGTGGTTTTGTTTAACAGTTAACTTTAACTTCATAATTCTTCCATTTCATTGCTTATTTCAGCATGGCTCCTTCCGTGCTTGACAAGTGATTTTTAAAAAATTTGTTCATGGGATAAGGGCATCACTGGCTAGGACAGCATTTATTGCCCATTCCTAAATGCCCTTGAGAAGGTGATGGTGAGCTGCCTTCTTGAACTGATGCAGTCCTTGTGGTCTGGATACACCAACAGTGCTGTGATGAAGGGAGTTCCAGGATTTTGACCCAGCGACAGTGAAGGAACGGCGATATAGTTCCAAGTCAGAATGGTGCAGCTTGGAGGGGAACTTGCAGGCGGTGGTGTTCCCATGAATCTGGTGGTCTTGTCCTTCTAGGTGGTAGAGGTCGCCAGTTTGGAAGGTGCTGTCTAAGGAGCCTTGGAGCTTTGCTGCAGTGCATCTAGTAGATAGCACACGCTGCTGCCACTGTGCGTCAGTGGTGGAGGGAGTGAATGTTTAAGATGGTGGATGGGGTGCCAATCAAGCATGCTGCTTTGTTCTGGATGGTGTTGAGCTTCTTGAGTGTTGTTGGAGCTGCACCCATCCAGGCAAGTGGAGAGCATGCCATCACACTCCTAACTTGTGCCTTGTAGATTGTGGACAGGCTTTGGGGAGGCAGGAAGTGAGTTACTCACCACAGGATTCCTAGCCTCTGACCTGTTCCGGCAGCCATGGTATTTATATGGCTACTCCAGTTCAGTTTCTGGTCAATGGTAACCCCTAGGATGTTGATATTGGGGGGATTCAGCTATCGTAATGCCAATGGGAGAGAGTTAGATTCTCTCTTGTTGGAGATGGTCATTGCCTGGCACTTGTGTGGTGCGAATGTTACTTGCCACTTATCAGCCCAGGCCTGGATATTGTCCAGGTCTTGCTGCATTTCTACACGGACTGCTTCAGTATCTGAGGAGTTGCAAATGGTGCTGAATATTGTGTAATCATCAGTGAACATCACCACCTTATGTTGGAGGGATGGTCATTGATGAATCAGCTGAAGATGGTTGGGCCTAGGACACTACCCTGAGGAACTCCTGCAGTGATGTCCTGGAGCTGAGATGATTGACCTCCAACAACCACAGCCATCTTCCTTTGTGCTAGGCATGACTCCAACCAGCAGAGAGTTTTCCCCCTGATTCCCACTGACTCCAGTTTTGCTAGGGCTCCTTGATGCCATACTCAGTCAAATGCTGCCTTGATGTCAAGGGCTGTAACCACCACTCACCTCTTGAGTTCAGCTCTTTTGTCCATTTTTGAACCAAGGCTGTAATGAGGTCAGGAGCTGTCAGAACCCAAACTGAGAGTCACTGATCAGATTATTGCTAAGCAAGTGCCGCTTGATAGCACTGCTGATGACACCTTCCATCACTTTGCTGATGATCGAGAGTAGACTGATGGGGCGGTAAATGGCAGGGTTGGATTTGTCCTGCTTTTTGTGTACAGGACATACCTGGGCAATTTTCCACTTTGCTGGGTAGATACCAGTGTTGTAGCTGTACTAGAATAGCTTGGCTAGGGTTTTGTCATTCTCAGCGGGATCGCTGAGCTCTGTCTATTACATGCTGCTTACATGGTTTGGCATGCAAGTAGTCTTGGGTTGTAGCTTCAGCAGGTTGACACCTCATTTTGAGGTATGCCTGGTGTTGCTTTTGGCATGCCCTCCTGCACTCGTCATTGAACCGTGGTTGATCCCTAGGCTTGATGGTAATGGTAGAGTGCAGGATATGCTGGGCCATGAGGTTACAGATTGTGGTTGAGTACAATTCTGCTGCTGCTGATGGCCCACAGCGCCTCATGGATGCCCAGTTTTGCATTGCTAGATCTGTTAGAAATCTATCCCATTTAGCAGGGTGGTAGTGCCTCACAACACGATGGAGGGTATCCTCAATGTGGAGACGAAATCCCGTCTTCGCAAGGACTGTGCGGTGGTCACTCCAACCAATACTGTCCTGGATAGATGCATCTGTGACAGGCAGATTGGTGAGGATGAGGTTCCATCTTGTTGGTTCCCTCACCACCTGCCACAGACCCAGTCTAGCAGCTATGTCCTTTAGGGCTCAGCCAGTAATGGTGCTACCGAACCACTCTTGGTGATAGACATTGAAGACCCCACCCAGAGTACATTCTGCACCATTGCCACCCTCAGTACTTCCTCCAAGTAGTGTTCAATATGGAGGAGTACTGATTCATCAGCTGAGGGGGCCGGTAGGTGGTAATCAGCAGGAGGTTTCCTTGCCCATTTTTGACCTGATGCCATGAGACTTCATGGGGTCTGGAGTCGATGAGGACACCCAGAGCAACTCCCTCTGGGCTGTATACCACTGTGCTGCCAGTGGCACAGGACATACCCAGGGATGGTGATGGCAGTGTCTGGGACATTGTCTGCAAGGTTTGATTCGGTGAGTATGACTTTGTCATGCTGTTGCTTGACTAGTCTCTGGGACAGCTCTCCCAACTTTGGCACAAGCCCCCAGATGTTAGTAAGGAGAACTTTGCAGGGTTGGCACAGCTGGGTTTGCCATTGTCGTTTCCAGTGCCTTGGGTCGATGTTGGGTGGTTCGTCTGGTTTCATTCCTTATTGACTTTGTAACGGTTTGATACAACGGAGTGGCTTGCTAGGCCATTTCAGAGGGCATTTAAGAATCAACCACAGTGCTGTTGGTCTGGAGTTACACGTAGGGGACAGCAGATTTCCTTCCCTAAAGGACATTAATGAACCCGATTGGTTTTTACAACAATGGTTTCATGGACATTAGAATAGCTTTTAATTCCAAATTTATTAATTGAATTCAAATTCCACCTTCTGCTCTGGTGGAATTTGAACCCAAGTCCCCAGAACAATACCCTGGGTCTCTAGGTTATTAGTCCAGTGACAATACCACTACGCCACTGCCTCCTCCCCTGCTGCTACAATTGTGACACTAAGGTTTAGCTGTTGTCTCTTTATTTGTTTGTTCAGTTGTATGGCAACAGATTACAGAAGAACACAATTATGAAAAGAACACATGCCTCATGACATTTTGGGAGCACAGTAATAATCTGCAAAATTGTTATTATGATGCCAATGGGCAAGTTGCAGATCCCACTTAATTCAATGCATGCTCCAACGACCCTGCTTTCGCAAGTGATAATTAACTATGTAGTTAAACACCTGCATGCAAAGAGAAGAATTCCAGGCAACAGAAACAGTGTGTGAAGCTTCTCCACCAGTATTCCAGGGAGGTTCCTTTGGATTGTTACACATTAAAGGCAGATGCATTGCTGTGCTTCTGGCATACAGGACTAATGAGTGTGAGCAACTTTTGTAGCACTGCTTTGACCAACTTGAAGAAGACTGACAGCTTAGCCAGATAGCTGTGATCTTTCTAGAGGATGGACACTATCATGCAACAGCCCATCCTGCTGCATTCCACTGGTTTGCCCAAGTTTGGACCGTACTGCATTCAGGAACAAGAGCAGGGTTTCCTCTGAAGACTGACAAACAACATTACCAATATTCCGACACTGAGACAAAATAAAGATTCTCCTACTTAGTAGTTCTGATTTTTGAAGAGCAGTGCCATACCACCTCCCGACTGCTCCATTGACACTCATCTCTTTTTCATTAGAGACCAACCTAACAGCTGCCAAATCTAACAGTGCACCAAATCCATGAAATAGTAGGTTTCTGCTGCTGGAATAAGCTAAGTCAGTGCTTTTATATTTACTAGTACAGACAACTGACCACCTCCAGGCGCTTATCCATTGTCTCTCGAGATAAGGAGGCCAAAGAGAGTACAGACAACATTAGGACAGCTTCATGCGTGTCATTGGCTGCATTTTTAGAATGTGAAGTTAGTTTATGGGCCAATGTTAGTTTATTGATTCATCATACAATGTGTTCTGATGTAGTTTTAGTGGCTAGATGAGTTGCATCTCTTTGAAGAGGCTTCAGAATTGTGATCTCAAGCCACAATTGCCTCTGTCACTTATTTTAGGGAAAAAAAGTAAATGGTGAATAAACTGGTACAAAGTGCTTCTTCCAGATTTATCTCTGGTTGTTAGGGCAATATTAAAAGTCAATTATGAGAAACTCATGTAGAATTATGCAGGAGGTGATAAAACCAAAGTGAGTGTTTGCCTCTAGGATGGACTTGATGTTAATCATCTGATTGAGATTTTCTGGCAAATAGAGTAGTAGAGATTGCCAGGCATCTTTTAATGCAGAAGGAGCAGGAAAACACAGCCAGGAACTGCAGAGGACACAAGAGAAAAACTCACAAAACCAATAATCCAAGATCTATTGCAACAGTGGGCATGACATAATGTGTGTATAATGAGGCGCAGGTTCAATATGATTTTGCCAACAGGGTCATGGTAACAGACGTATTTGCTGCTCTACTGTGTCAGTGGCAGTGAAAGTCACCACTGCCTTCAAATGCTATGCCATAAAGTCCTTCCAAGCATATGCATGGCACCTCACAAGAGTCAATGACTTTTCAATCCATTGCTCCACTAAGAAGTGATAGAAGCCCTACTTTGTCATACACTCAACCAATTTTCCCTTTAAACTGCACGGCCCCACAGCAATCTGGAACATATTGCTCTGGGAACAAACAGGACATGCACTCTTACAAGGACCGTGCAGTAGAACAAATAGGCTGTGCACAGCAAAGAGAAATTAGAGGGAACACTGCACTTAATTACTTCCATATACTGAAGAGACAACTCAATTTGCTTCTAAAATGATAGCTTCCTCGAGGTACAGGACATCATTGATTGTACACATCTAGCAATTTGTGTGCCTATGAACAATGCTGTAGCATAATAAAAAGGAATATAATTTTATAAAACTGCCTGAAGATAATGCACATCAATGCATGCTCCCTATAGTGTTAAATGATACTTTTACTCTGAGGCAAATATAAAACAGCTCTTTGAATAAGAAGGATACATAGATAATTCCTATGAGATCTAGACTATGTATAACTCCAGAGTGCCCTTTCAAATGAGGGAACAACAGTGGTGAATGGCTGCTCAGTTAAAATGACAGGTTGCATGGGAATCAAAAGGTTTGTTACTTTATCCATGACTAATGCTAATATATCTGCAACAGGAGTCTCCTTTCCAGGAGTCAGTGTGGGCTCATTATTTTTTGAGACAGTATTTGCAGTGACTTGTACAAGGTTACATGATAACTCACTGGCTGCTTTGTGCATCTCCACACATACCATTGCTTGAGGCTTGTATTCACAATATCCACTGATTTGCATGGCACATAATATTGAGCACCAAGAGTTCTCTGAAGCTATTCCTTGTGTTTGACGAGCTATTCTGCAAACAAGTTGAAGCTGGCCATTACTGCTTTTTTGGGGTGAGGATCCCAAAGCATAGAATCGTAGAAATTACAGCATAATGTCAGTCTAGCTCTTCAGTTTAAAAATCCATTGTTAATACTTGTATCATTTCATGTTTGTATTTTCAAATACTTATGCAATTCAATTTGAAATGAAGTGTACAGCCTCTGCCTCAATACCCACAGTGGTAAAGCATTCTATGTTCTAATACCTATGTGTGTGAAGACACTTCTTTGAATTTCCCTTTTTTTCTCATGCTAATCCTGAGTCTTTGTTCCCTTGTGACTGATCTCCCAGGCACACCATTACACCACATCACACCAATTGAAAACACATCTTTTACCCCTACTGTTTGTTTTCTGTCCCCATAGCTATTCATGTAGCCATCATGTAGCACCTTAACACACTTCTGAAAATCCATTATAAATATAAATGAACACTCACTTAATTCCCTTTATTCATAAACTGTGAATTCCTGAAAAAAACAACTAAATTAACCAAGCACAAAATCAATCATGTCTAATCCAGGAAAAAAAAAAAAGGACCTAAATTTTCTAGCATTTAATTTCTAATTCCTGGTATTATTACAATTAATCTTTGACGTACCAGTTCCATTGCTCCAATGGGGTGCTCAAAACCACATGCTACAAGAACAGTGCCCCAGATATTTTCCCAAAGGGTTGCCTTTAACAGATGTACCTTTGTAGCCAGAATAACTGGCTATTCTTGAGTGTAATCATTAATCAACCCCACTGCCTTGTGGACGTCTCGGGAGAGACCAAGGCTAAGGGAGTAAACCCGAACAGAAAATCCAGAGCGGAACCCCGTAGGCGGTCATGTGTCACCTTTGGCATGTTTCCAGCAGTTCCTGCAGCCATACCGGTGCCAAACGTCGTGCTCTGCACTCCTTTGGACCCCACCAGAAAAGGACGAGAGGGGGGCTTTGACGCTTGGGCAACTCTCAACCTCCATACATTCGCCCAGGCATGCGCCATGGAGAGGTCACTCCATAGTCGCCTCACAGCGACCGAAACAACACGGAAGGCAGCAGTTACGGATGATAAGTCCAGCTCAACTGGCGTAGAGATTGGGCGCCACGGGTTGCCTTTGTCGGTGGGAGAGGTCATCGCACCTCACTGGACAGCTACCGCCCGCCTCAAACCGGGCAGCCCCCGGTCAATAAGGTTCTGTCCTGCCACAGTCCACCTGCTTCAATGGGTGCTTGGAGCTCAGGGTCATTGCCTGAAGAGTGGACTACAACACCGCACCAAACAGCACGAAAAAAGAAAAGGTACCAGCCCTTCGTTTTGCAAGCTGGAACGTCAGAACTGTGTGTCCTGGCCTGTCGGAAGACCTTACGCAAATCAACGATTCTCGGAAGACCGCCATCATTAACAACGAGCTCAGTAGACTCAATGTAGACATTGCAGCACTTCAGGAGACACGCATCCCCGCGAGTGGATCTCTAGCAGAGCAAGACTACACCTTCTTCTGGCAGGGTAGGGATCCTGAAGAACCAAGACAGCATGGAGTGGGCTTCGCCATCAGAAACTCCTTTCTCAGCATGATAGAGCCTCCCTCAAATGGTTCGGAACACATAATGTCCATCTGACTGCTCACCGCCTCTGGTCCAGTACACCTACTCAGCATATATGCTCCAACACTCTGCTCCCCACCTGAAGCTAAAGACCAGTTCTACGAGGAACTCCATAATATCATTAGTAACATCCCCAACACCAAACACCTGTTCCTGCACAGGGACTTGAATGCCAGGGTTGGGGCCGACCATGACTCATGGCCGTCCTGCCTTGGGCGCTATGGTGTTGGAAGGATGAATGAGAATGGACAGAGACTGCTTGAGTTGTGTACCTATCATAATCTCTGCATCACCAACTCGTTCTTTCACACTAAGCCCTGTCACCAGGTTTCATGGAGGTACCCAAGATCATGTCGTTGGCACCAGCTGGACCTCATCGTCACAAGGCGAGCCTCCTTAAACAGTGTTCAAGTCACATGCAGCTTCCACAGTGTGGACTGCGACACCGACCACTCCCTGGTGTGCAGCAAGGTTAGACTCAAACCAAAGAAGCTGCATCACTCCAAGCAGAAGGGCCACCCGCGCATCAACACAAGCAGAATTTCTTATCCACAGCTGTTATAAAAATTTCTAAATCCACTTGTAAAAGCCCTTCAAAACACCCCCACAGGGGATGCTGAGACCAAGTGGGCCCACATCAGAGACGCCATCTATGACTCAGCACTTTTGCCGTAGGTGGTCATTGCTAAGAGAAATGCAGACTGGTTTCAATCTCATAATGAAGAGCTGGAACCTGTCATAGCTGCTAAGCGCATTGCACTGTTGAACTACAAGAAAGCCCCCAGTGAGTTAACATCCGTAGCACTTAAAGCAGCCAGAAACACTGCACAAAGAACAGCCAGGCGCTGCGCAAATGACTACTGGCAACACCTATGCAGTCATATTCAGCTGGCCTCAGACACCGGAAACATCAAAGGAATGTATGATGGCATTAAGAGAGCTTTTGGGCCAACCATCAAGAAGATCGCCCCCCTCAAATCTAAATCAGGGGACACAATCACTGACCAACGCAAGCAAATGGACCGCTGGGTTGAGCACTACCTAGAACTGTACTCCAGGGAGAATGTTGTCACTGAGACCGCCCTCAATGCAGCCCAGCCTCTACCAGTCATGGATGAGCTGGACGTCCAGCCAACAAAATCGGATGCCATTGATTCTCTAGCCAGCGGAAAAGCCCATGGGAAGGACAGCATTACCCTTGAAATAATCAAGAGTGCCAAGCCTGGTATACTCTCAGCACTCCATGAACTGCTTTGCCTGTGCTGGGACGAGGGAGCAGTACCTCAGGACATGCGCGATGCCAATATCATCACCCTCTATAAAAACAAAGGTGACCGCTGTGACTGCAACAACTACCGTGGAATCTCCCTGCTCAGCATAGTGGGGAAAGTCTTTGCTTGAGTCGCTCTGAACAGGCTCCAGAAGCTAGCCGAGCGCGTATACCCTGAGGCATAGTGTGGCTTTCGTGCAGAGAGATCGACCATTGACATGCTGTTCTCCCTTCGTCAGATACAGGAGAAATGCTGCGAACAACAGATGCCCCTCTACGTTGCTTTCACTGATCTCACCAAAGCCTTTGACCTCGTCAGCAGACATGGTCTCCAGACTGCTAGAAAAGATTGGATGTTCACCAAAGCTACTAAGTATCACCTCATTCCATGACAATATGAAAGGCACAATTCAGCATAGCGGCACCTAATCAGACCCCTTTCCTATCCTGAGTGGCGTGAAACAGGGCTGTGTTCTCGCACCCACACTTTTTGGGATTTTCTTCTCCCTGCTGCTCTCACATGCGTTCAAGTCTTCAGAAGAAGGAATTTTCCTCCACACAAGATCAGATGGCAGGTTGTTCAACCTTGCCCGTCTAAGAGCGAAGTCCAAAGTACGGAAAGTCGTCATCAGGGAACTCCTCTTTGCTGATGATGCTGCTTTAACATCTCACACTGAAGAGTGTCTGCAGAGTCTCTTCGACAGGTTTGCGGCTGCCTGCAACGAATTTGGCCTAACCATCAGCCTCAAGAAAACAAACATCATGGGGCAGGACGTCAGAAATGCTCCATTCATCAATATCGGCGACCACGCTCTGGAAGTGGTTCAAGAGTTCACCTACCTAGGCTCAACTATCACCAGTAACCGGTCTCTAGATGCAGAAATCAACAAGCACATGGGAAAGGCTTCCACTGCTTTGTCCAGACTGGCCAAGAGAATGTGGAAAAATAGCGCACTAACACAGAACACAAAATACTGAGTGTATCAAGCCTGTGTCCTCAGTACCTTGCTCTATGGCAGCGAGGCTTGGACAACGTATGTCAGCCAAGAGCGACGTCTCAATTCATTTCATCTTTGCAGCCTCCGGAGAATCATTTGCATCAGGTGGCAGGACCGTATCTCCAACACAGAAGTCCTCGAGGCGGCCAACATCCCCAGCTTATACGCACTACTGAGTCAGCGGCGCTTGAGATGGCTTGGCCATGTGAGCCGCATGGAAGATGGCAGGATCCCCAAAGACACATTGTACAGCGAGCTCGCCACTGGTATCAGACCCACCGGCCGTCCATGTCTCCGCTTTAAAGACGTCTGCAAACGCGACATGAAGTCCTGTGACATTGATCACAAGTCGTGGGAGTCAGTTGCCAGCGATCGCCAGAGCTGGCAAGCAGCCATAAAGGCGGGGCTAAAGTGTGGCGAGTCGAAGAGACTTAGCAGTTGGCAGGAAAAAAGACAGAAGCGCAAGAGGAGAGCCAACTGTGTAACAGCCCCGACAAACAATTTTTCTGCAGCACCTGTGGAAGAGTCTGTCACTCTAATATTGGCCTTTATAGCCACTCCAGGCACTGCTCCACAAACCACTGACCACCTCCAGGCGCTTACCCATTGTCTCTCGAGACAAGGAGGCCAAAGAAGAAGAAGAATAATCATTATTTTATATGAACTCTATGATTGTAATGTATTGCAGCAATAGGGTGACACATATGTCAGATATTATTGTGCCAATGTATTGTCTTTGTAAGAAGGACGTGTCTGATCTCCCTATTCTAAGGGGGGGGGGGGGCGGGGAAGGTGTGGAGGGGATGTAGGAACAATAAAAATGTCCAAAGGGTTGCCTTTGATGTTCATTAGGGAATATCCTGTTAAACAATTAAGACTTAAAATCATTATTCTTGGATCAGGTCCAGTGAAAACCACTTAATGATTCAAACAGGTCATAACTCTTCATATTTGTGTGGATCCCTTTGTTAAAAGCAAGTCTGTATGGTATGGGGGTTGGGTGGGGCAGGGGTTGGGGAGGAGCGATTGTTGGTTGTAAAACTAGAGCTGACCAGTCTGGAGATCCACGCTGGATAATTGACACAAAAAAGGGCATGCTCTTCTGAGACATTCTTCATTCTGAAGCAGAGCTTTTCTGTATCGTTGGTAGATGTAGCTGTCTTTGTTTGTCTGTGTTAATTGTAAAATAACTGATTTCCTCTATCTTTCTTCTGTAAGAACTTTTACCTAGCAGATGTAAAAAATATTAATACAATGTTTCTTTAACAACAGAATGTCAAAAGTTGGAAGCTAAATTGTGACTACACTCGCCCTTTACAGAAAGATCGAAGAGTGTCACTTTATTGTGAGTAGTCTAAGATCAAGAAAGATGAGAGAGAAGACAGCTCAGATGCAATCACTTATGTGTAAGGTGAGTTCAGTTGGACGCAAGATCCAAGCAAAACAGTTAACCCTGCTGTGAAGGGATTCACTGCCCAACACTCCAGAAGCTAATAACTCCATCCCAAGGAAGGAGATTGACCCAAGCATGCCACTTGTAATGATGAGATTAACAACATTCAGAGCATGCACAATCACATATGTACACATGAGCTATTTGATAAACTGTCTATTCAAAGCTAGTAACATGTCAACTATCTAAGGAATTGCTCTTAAAATAATCTCACCAAATTATAACCTCAGACTCTGCTCACTACCATATTGAGTACCCAGCATCTGTTAGCATTGATTTACAGTGATACACTGAATTGCCTGTGTAATCGTTACTACACATTTTGGTAAGACTATCCATTCATAATTTTCTACTCAAGTGTTAAGTAATTCTGATTCTGTGTACCTATTAAGTATTCCTGTCCCTAACTTTAAGTTGTGATTTGTAACTAATAAATAATGTTGAGTACATTACTTATGGTCTGGTTCTTCCTTGATGATTGACAAGAAAGAGTCAATTTACTCACTTGAAAGTAACCTAATCGAGGGTTAATCAATTAATTTTGATCTCAACTGGTTGGTATGAGAGGGTTTGGTGAGCCAAATCAGATATCATACATCTCTAGACCTATGGTGGGAGGTAAAATCCCAGACTATTTCTTAGTAAAGAGAGAATTAAGGATTTGTCTGGTTCTTCAGCATACATTTGTCAGGATACAGAAACCCAGCTTTCTTAATTCAATGGTTCAACTGTGGTGTAACCATTATCTTGCACAATTTCAACATAACTTCTTTGCTTTATATTCAATTAGTCAAGTATAAAATGCAGAGTCTCATTTGCCTTTTATAGCCTTTTGTACCTGCACTTTCACTTTTAATGATCTACTTTTACACTCTTAGAGATCTCTGTTCCTCCACATGATTAATCTTACCAGTTGCGTACATTTAATTGATTGTTCTTTTCCCCAAAATGTGCTACCTCACATCCCTGTATTGAACTATTTCTGCCACTTACCTTCCCAGTCCACTAACCTACCTATAACTTCCTGCAATCTTACTCAGTTTGCCATGCCCTTAAATGTGATATCATCTGCAAACTTCAATAAAATTTAATTCCTCTATGTCTATTTCAAAGCCACTTATAAAAAGGAGAAAATAAGAGGTCTCAGCATAGCTCCCAGAAGCACATCACTCAATCCCGTTAATCCAAAAACTATTCAATTACCCTACACTTTCTCTTCTCTATCCATGTGGTCACTTTGCCTTTAATAACGTGCATTCATTTTCTTAAGTTTTCTATGCAACACCTTATAAAATTACCTTCTGAAAATCTATCTAATTTGCACCATATTCTTTTTACCATCATATTCTAATTACTTGAAAAGATTCAATTCAATAAATCAAGCCCTTTACAAATCCACACTGTCCCTTATTATCTCATGGCTTTCTAATTCTTCACGAGGTTCACACATCATGGACTCTTGTAGTTCATCCAAAACTGATGTCACAGAACTTTCTTTTCTCCTCTGTTTAAAACAGTGTGCCTTTAAGACAGGGAGAGAATTTTTTTTAGATTCTCTGAGACCAGTGCCACAGCCAGCCTGTTCCCTAGGTAACAGCAGGAGATGTGCTATAATATTTAAATTTAACTGTGTGCGGGGACTGGCTAAAACTAGTCTGAACGAGAGCACAACAAAGGGTGCAACTGAAAAGAGGCTGTCTATATCTCAGCAGTGAAAATCTACATTGAGCTCAGACTGTGTTTGCCTCAGAAGGAAAAAACCCTGGAAAGAATATTTTCATTGTTGGAGGTAGTAAATTCCATTTTACTTCGAAATTCTAAGAAATCTCTGCTACAGAAGTAACTCTTTCTATTGCCTGTTTGTGTTTGCTCGAATTCTCAGTAAAGTTTCTGCCGAAGGACTGCCTGTTTGAAAATCCAAATAGAACTGTTGCTGTGCTCTCATTGAAAGAGCTGTGTGATGCCTGCTGCAGCTGAGATACTTTGAATGCCTATCTATTAAAGACCATTTCATCGAATTCGCCTGGAGACTTCGAATGGCATCTGATTATTTTACTCTGGGACACCTCATCAACCAGGAACATAACGCACCAGGACATACAACTCAGCTACTTATTTTATTTGTAAGAAACCCATTTTTTTAAAATAACAGTTAACTGATAGTTTTTGAATGTATGTGTATGTGCATGGGGGGGTAGAGGGGTTGGTTAGGTTAACTAAGAAGTTATAAGGTCTTTTGACAAATTTATCTTAATAGTGTTTAAGATTTAGTTTATTCATAAATTGTTAATTTGTTGTTGTTTTAAGATACCTGGTTTGGTGTATTTTATTCTGGCAGTTAATAAAGCATTTAATTTGGCTGTTTTCCGGTTAGGTGGTAAAACTTTAATAACATGCTGCGACCAATGTAGTGATGGGACTGAATTGACAGTGCATTGCTCCTGTCTCGGTCATAACACTGAGGTGAAGCAAACTGATCTGTTATTTCCTAGCTGATCCCTTTTCTGAACAGAAGTGTAATGTTTACCACTTTCCAGTCCTTTGACATATTACTGTAGCTAGATTGTGGATGCACTTCCACTACTATGGGCTGCATGATTGAGTTTGTCACTGGCATTCCATACTCAGTGGGAAACTTCAGCACAGATGAGTGTTTATCCACCTCCCGCTGCTTTGTGTATCAATGGACTTTGTAACATGATAATGTCTTAAAGATTGTGATTTTTAAAAGTTCAAGATGGAGTCCAGAAGGTCAGCTGACCTCACCTCCAATCTGTAAAAGGTTATCAGGATACAGAGAGAACAAAGACTGTCTGCTGAAGAACAGAGACGATAGCACTAACACCTGAAGAACATTGGGTTTCGCCCTCCCAGACTTTTGGATCATAAAACAAGGAGTAGCCATTGAGAATATGCAAATTGAACCAGCCAGGTGTTAACACTTGGGGACAAATGCAAGCCCGATCAGCTTTGTGTAACTCAGATTACTGGCCTCTGCATTTTGGAACAGAACAACAAACTATTGATTTCTAAATCCAAATAAATTTGAAAGACTTTTTAAAGAAAGCAGGCTTTGAGGAAGGAACCATCATGTTGTGGTCTCAAACAGGCTGTAACAGGGTGCAATTGCGATGCAGCCTGGAGGCAAGCTGTAAAAGAAGATACCCAGCAGTGGCAGCTGGACAGAGGGAAAACACCTGCTCTCTGAAGATATACAGCAAAAGGCTGTGAAAACTTTTTTTTTGGTTGTTTGTGGGATGTGGGCATCGCTGGCTAGGCCAGCATTTATTGCCCATCCCTAATTGCCCTTGAGAAGGTGGTGGTGCCTTCTTGAACCACTGCAGTTCATGTGATGCAGGTGCTGTTAAGAAAGGAGTTCCAGGATTTTGACCCAGCGACAGAGAAGGAACGGCGATATAATTCCAAGTCAGGATGCTGTGTGGCTCGGAGGGGAACTTGGTGGTGTTCCTATGCATCTGCTGCCCTTGTTCTTCTAGATGGTAGAGGTCACGGGTTTGGAAGGTGCTGTCGAAGGAGTCTTGGTGAGTTGCTGCAGTGCATCTTGTAAATGGCACACACTTCTGCCACTGTGTCACTGGTGAAGGGGGTGAATGTTGAAGGTGGTGGACGGGGTGCCAATCAAGTGGGCTGCTTTGTCCTGGATGGTGTCGAGCTTCTTGAGTGTTGTTGGAGCTGCACCCATCCAGGCAAGTTGAGAGTATTCCATCACACTCCTGACTTGTGCCTTGTAGGTGGTGGACAGGCATTAGGGAGACAGGAGGTGAGTTAATTGCTGCAGAATTCCTAGCCTCTGATCTGCACTTGTAGCCATAGCATTTATGTGGCTGGTCCAGTTTAGTTTCTGGTCAATGGTAACCCCCAGGATGTTGATGATGGGGGATTCAGCAATGGTAATACCATTGAACATCAAGGGGTGAAGGTTAGATTCTCTCTTGTTTGAGATGGTCATTGGATGGCACTTGTGTGGTGCAAATGTTACTTGCCACTTATCAGCCCAAGCCTCTTTTGAGAGTCAAAGTTTACAGAGGAGTAAAGAACCCACAGAGGCCAGGCCAGAAGTGCTCAGAGAAGGGAGCCAAGATAATAATGATTTTTGAAAAGTCTGGGAGATCCAATCTATTGCAGCTGGGAGAATTTTGGGACTTTTAACCACAAAGGATTTCGTCATCAAAAAGGACTATGTAACGTATAAGTGTGGTGTGAGGTTTTCAAGGGTTGAAGTAAACACCTTTGTTTGTAATTTGGGGTATCAGTTACTTACAAAGTACTATTTAATTAATTAGGATTTCTTTTGGTTTAGTTGTTGTAGTAAAAGTCTTAAAATGTGAAATCTTGTCATGTAATTTGGTAAATTCTTCTGAGGGTTCATATCTCATATTTTTCATGTTAATGATCTCCGAGGTCATAACAGTACAGATACTTGCAACAGAATTTTGGATAAGCTTATACCATCACGAAACACATCGTCCTCTCCCCTTTCAGCATTCTGAAGGGACCCTTCCCTCCCTGACACCCTCATCCACTCTTCAATCACCCTCCACAATCTCCCATTACCACAGCACCTATCTGCACAAGTATAGGAGATGCATCACATGGCCTTTTACCTCGATAAAAGGTGGTGGAAGCAGAGTCTTTTAATATTTTAAGGCAGAGGTAGATAGATTCTTGATAAGCAAGGGGGTGAAAAGTTATTGGGGGTAGGCGGGAATGTGGAGTCAAGGTTATAATCAGATCAGCCATGATCTTGTTGAATGGCAGAGCAGACTCGAAGGGCCGAGTGGCCTATTCCTGCTCCTAATTCATATGTTTTGTTCTTTGTCCAGTGCCTCAAGAACTCCTTCCAGTTAAAGCAGTAATCTAATTCTTTCAATTTAGTATACTGTAATGCTGTTCACAATGTGGTTTCCTCTGCATTGGGAAGACCAAATGCAGACTAGTTATTGTTTTGCTGAACACCTTCATTCAGTCCACAAGTATGACCCTGAGCTTCTGATCACTTGCCATTTTAATTCTCCATCCCACTCCCATTCTAATTTCTCTGTCCTCGGCCTCCAACAGTGTTCTAATGAAACTCAAAGTACAGCAACGTTCAATTAGACACTTTACAACCTTCTGGACTCAATACGGAGTTCAACAGTTTCAGATTATAACCATTGCTTCTATTTTTTTTGGTTCTGTTGTTGTCATTTACAGCCCGGCTAGACTCATTTTTTCTTTACATGTCCCGTGACCACGCCCTTTTGCCATGCACCACCATCTGTTTTGGCCTTTAATCACTCTTGCCTTCCACCCTTTCACAGGCCTTCCCTTTTGTTCTTTCCTGCCCCCTACCCCTTGCCTAAAACCTGTTGCATTTGTACGAAAGGTCATCGACCTGGAACGTTAACTCTGTTTTTCTCTCCACAGATGCTGAGTATTTCCAACATTTTCTACTTCTATAATCTGTGCTTTGTTTCAATGTAAACTAGATTGAGGACATTTAATCCTCGGCAGACCAGGCACGTGTCCAATGTTCAACTAGGGCCAAAAGAAGAAAATAACGTACATACTTTAATAATTATTATTCTTAATAGAGAACCGACCGTTTTACACAACAGTTACACGCAGGATCGCTCTATCTTTATGTCTCACGTGCATTCGACAGAGGGCGGTGCCTGTTTGACGGCACCATCCGAATTGCAAATTTTCCTGCAATCTCAGCGCCAGGTGGCGACCTATAGCAGATGTTTGAACTCTGCACTTCGTTTTTCAATGTCTAAACACTAAGTGCAAAAATTAACCATTTGAAGCAAACTCAGCATTTAATTTCTGACAACATTTCGCCTGTTGTGTCTGAGAACCACCCATTCCCAAAACGCTCCAGCATCTAAAATAACAAAAGCGTTTCTTGCTCAAACGTGATTATTGCTTGTTATGACCGATTGTATTTAGAGCTGCTTTTACCTGAGCGGATCACCCCAAATATGAATGGGAGGTAGAGTGAAGCTGTTAAATCTTTCCAGGTGTCAGACTCTAAAAATGCTTTAATTAATAAGTGCAGACGTACTGCAACGTGATGACAAATTTATACTTATGATATAATAGTTAAAACGAAAAAAAAATCCCCAGGGAGCACAAGGGGGAAATCCCACTGCTTTTTCGAGAATGACTCCAATTGTATCATTTGTATCATTGTATCACTCCATCTATTTCCGAGCGCTGGTTGCCTGATGTGTGTACTCGGTGTCCCATGCACATCATAATTTTTAAATATATGCAACTAACAAGTTTATTTTACCGAATGGCTCGAGAGTGTTCCAAGTCATTTTACTATGATGAGCTGACAGTCGCTTGCAAACCCTGTGGGCTCCGGTGCAACAATATTAAAACGCGACCCGCTGTGTGTGAGGACTACATCTGCAACAGTAAGTGTGGCTGTGTTTAAAGGGGCGCGTTAATGTGCAAAAGTCAACCTGTCTGCTGACCTGTGTGCAATAAACTTGAAATGTCTCCTATTATCGTTGGGTGCACAATAGACAATAGACAAATGAGTCCGTCTGTCGTCTCTTGCACGACAAGGGAGTTTTCAAAGGTCTGCAGAAAGCCAAGGTTCAGGCTTTCTCCGACTGGGGAGTGCAATGGGTACAGAGAACAACATTTATAATTTGAAACGTTTTTATATTCAGTTTTATTATTTCGAACTCATTGTTTGTGTTCCTTTAAAAAGGGGACACTTATGGTTTGTGTTTCCAATTGATGGTTTAATCATTCTAGTTGATTAACCAAGAGTAGAAAGCCACGACAGTGCAAAGTGGCGAGCAGCTGCCTGGAACCGAGTTTCAATTCATACGCATGGATGATTATATTCGGTGATTTTGTTTTATGAGGTTATTTAGTTTTGAAAGTTATTTTATAAAATTATATATATTTAATATACTTAGAGTTCCAGCCAATATATTTATAAAAGTTGTTATCGTTGACCACCTTTGGAGTTTTAAAACGCCGCTGTATCTGAGCCACCAGATATCTTCATCGCCACAACACTCTGCATTGATCTATGTTTGTTTCACTGAAATACTATTCTTTTCTGTTAAAAATTCAAACTAGTGGTAATGTATATTGTATGCTGCGCTGTTTACATATTTTGTTACTTTGCTTAAGAAAACTCGAAGGAGTTTCTTGGTTTATTTACGGGTCTTATAGAAAGCGTCAGTAACACGCAAGAAAAATCCCAATATATAATACCAGTAACATAATCTCTATACTCCTACCCACGCTGGAGGAGACAAATCGAACTCAGTGGAAGGAAGCTTTAGCGGTTAGGTACAGGAGCACTGGATACTGTAACATCAGGTCGATAATTATAACACGCAACTCCAGTAGACTGTTTGTAAATTGGTATAAGCGAAAGCTGGGTTTCAGCAGTTTTGACGGTTGATCGAAATGTGTGTAGTGTAATACTTTACACTGGGGAATAAAATCATCATGTAAGTGGCTTACATGTGGTGGCGTCTCCAGGAATTAAAAGATGGATCTCCTGACCACTGAATCACAGAATTGTTACAGCACAGGAGTCCATTTGGCCCATCGTGTTTGTGCTGGCTCTCTGAAAGAGCAGTTTATCTCGTGCTATTCCCCCACCCCCTTCTCCCTGTAGCCCTGCACATTCTTCCTTTTCAGGTAACAATCTAATCCCCTTTTGAAGGCCTCATTTGAACCTGCCTCCACCACACACTCCAGCAGTGCATTCCAGATCCCAACCACTTGCCGCATGAAAAAGTTTTTCCTCATGTTGCTATTGCTTCTTTTACCAGTTCCCTTAAATCTGTGCCCTCTGGTACTGGATCCTTCCACCAATGGGAACAGTTTTTCCCTATTTACCCTGTCCAAACCCTTCATGATTTTGAACACCTCTATCAAATCTCCTCTCAATCTTCTCTTCTCCAAGGAAAAAAGTCCCAACTTCTCCAATTAATCCACATAACTGAAGTTCCTCATCCATGGAACCATTCTTGTGAATCTTTTCTGCACTCTCTCTAATGCTTTCTCATCTTTCCTAAAGTGTGGCACCCAGAACTGGACACAATACACCAGCTGGGGCTGAACCAGTGTTCTATTTAAAGTTCCCTATTAATAAAGCCTAGGATGCTGTATGCTAGTTCCAGGGAAAAGACTCAGAGGGCAAAGTACCAGAGCAGTGAGTATAACAACCTTATCTTGGGGATTCGCGGCCTAGTTCCAGGGAGAAGACTTGGAAGGCAGAGAACCGGAGCGGTGAGTATAAAAACCTTACCTCGGGGATTTGCGGCCTAGTTCCAGGGAGAAGATTCAGAGGATGGAGCACCGGAGCGGTGAGTATATAGAGTAACTTACCTCGGGTGGAAAAAAACCTGAAAAATTGATGTCACAGGAAAGCTGTGACCTGATTGGCTAGTAGGGAATCTGCACTGAATTTGAAAATAAAACATTGATAAACTAATTAACCCTAATTAACTAATTAATTAATAAGTAGAGGAGTAACTAAAGGAGATTCCTGTATTTAGCATTTAATATTTATAGTAGAAATCTAGTGCTAGGGACCATATAGTTAATTGTGACTTAATTTAGTAAGGATTTAATAAGTATTTATTTCAAATTAATTTATTAATTAGTGCTAGAAATGTCAGTTAGAGGGGTAAAGTGCTTCACCTGTGAGATGTAGGAGGTCCGTGACGCTTCCAGCATTCCGGACAACTACATCTGGAGGAAGTGTACCCAATTGCAACTCCTCACAGATCACATGGATTGTTTGGAGCAGCAATTGGATGCACTTAGGAGCATGCAGGTGGCGGAAAGCATCATAGACAGGAGTTTTAGAGACGTGGTTATACCCAAGGTGCAGGCAGATAGATGGGTGACCACTAGAAGAGACAGGCAGTCAGTGCAGGAATCCCCTGTGGCTATCACCCTCTCTAACAAGTATACCATTTTGGATACTGTTGGGGGGTTGGCCTATCAGGGGAAAACAACAGCAGCAGCCAAAGCCGTGGCACCACGGCTGGCTCTGTTGCTCAGCAGGGAGGGACAAAGCGCAAAAGAGCAATAGTTATAGGGGACTCTATAGTCAGGGGCACAGATAGGCACTTCTGTGGACGTGAAAGAGACTCCAGGATGGTATGTTGCCTCTCTGGTGCCAGAGTCAAGGATGTCTCTGAACAGGCAGGGGGCATTCTGAAGGGGGATAGTGAACAGCCAGAGGTTGTGGTACACATTGGTACTAACAACATAGGCAGGAAGAGTGACGAGGTCCTGCAGGGGGAGTTCAGGGAGTTAGGTAGTAAGTTAAAAAATGGGACCTCTAGGGTTGGAATCTCGGGATTACTCCCTGTGCCACGTGCCAGTGAGGCTAGAAATAGGAAGATAGTGCAGCTAAACATGTGGCTGAACAGCTGGTGTAGAAGGGAGGGTTTCATATATCTGGATCATTGGGATCTCTTCCAGGACAGGTGGGACTTGTACAAGAAGGACAGGTTGCATCTAAACTGGAGGGGTACAAATATCCTGGCTGCGAGGTTTGCTAGCGTCACTCGGGAGGGTTTAAACTAGTGTGGCAGGGGGTGGGAACCAGAGCAGTAGGTCAGCAGGTGAAATAACTGAGGGGGAACTGGTGAATAAGACCAGTAAGACTAATAGGAAGAGCAGGCAGGGAGATGTTGCTGAGCACAGCGGGACTGGTGGTCTGAAGTGCATTTGTTTCAATGCGAGAAGTATAACAGGTAAGGCAGATGAACTTAGAGCTTGGATTAGTACTTGGAACTACGATGTTGTTGCTATTACTGAGACTTGGTTGAGGGAAGGACAGGATTGGCAGCTAAACATTCTGGGATTTAGATGCTTCAGGCAGGATAGAGGGGGATGTAAAAGGGGTGGGGGGAGTTGCATTACTGGTTAAGGAGAATATCACAGCTATACTGCGGGAGGACACCTCGGAGGGGTCATGCAGTGAGGCAATATGGGTAGAGCTCAGGAATAGGAAGGGTGCAGTCACAATGTTGGGGGTTTACTACAGACCTCCCAACAGCCAGCGGGAGATAGAGGTGCAGATATGTAGACAGATTTTGGAAAGATGTAAAAGCAACAGGGTTGTTGTGGTGGGTGATTTTAACTTCCCCTATATTGACTGGGACTTACTTAGTGCTAGGGGCTTGGATGGGGCAGAATTTGTAAGGAGCATCCAGGAGGACTTCTTGAAACAATATGTAGATAGTCCAACTAGGGAAGGGGCCATACTGGACCTGGTATTGGTGAATGAGCCCGGCCAGGTGGTCCAAGTTTCAGTAGGGGAGCATTTGGGGAACAGTGACCATAATTCCGCAGGTTTTAAGGTACTTGTGGATAAGGATAAGAATAGTCCTCGGGTGAAGGTGCTAAATTAGGGGAAGGCTAATTATAACAATATTAGGCAGGAACTGAAGAATTTAGATTGGGGGCGGCTGTTTGAGGGTAAATCAACATCTGACATGTGGGAGTCTTTCAAACATCAGTTGATTAGAATCCAGGACCGGCATGTTCCTGTGAGGAAGAAGGATAAGTTTGGCAAATTTCAGGAACCTTCGATAACGCGGGATATTGTGAACCTAGTCAAAAAGAAAAAGGAAGCATTCGTAAGAGCTAGAAGGCTGGGAACAGACAAAGCCCTTGAGGAATATAAAGAAAGTAGGAAGGAACTTAAGCAAGGAGTCAGGAGGGCTAAGAGGGGTCGTGAAAACTCATAAGGAGAATCCCGAGGCTTTTTATATGTATATAAAGAGCAAGAGGATAGTCAGGGAAAGGATTGGCCCACTCAAGGACAGAGGAGGGAATCTATGTGTGGAGCCAGAGGAAATGGGAGAGGTTCTAAATGAGTACTTTGCATCGGTATTCACCAAAGAGAAGGACTTGGTGAATGATGAGTTTAGGGAAGGGAGTGCAGATAGTCTCAGTCATCTCATTATCAAAAAGGAGGAGGTGTTGGACGTCTTGGAAAACACTAAGGTAGATAAGTCCCCAGGGCCTGATGGGATCTACCCCAGAATACTGAGGGAGACAAGGGAGGAAATTGCTGGGGCCTTGACAGAAATCTTTGTATCCTTATTGGCTGCAGGTGAGGTCCCAGAGGACTGGAGAATAGCCAATGTTGTTCCTTTGTTTAAGAAGGGTAGCAAGGATAATCCAGGAAATTACAGACAAGTGAGCCTTACGTCAGTGGGAGGGAAATTATTGGAGAGGATTCTTCGGGACAGGATTTATTCCCATTTGGAAACAAATGGACTTATTAGTAAGAGGCAGCATGGTTTTGTGAAGGGGAGGTTGTGTCTCTCTAACTTGATCGAGTTTTTTGAGGAGGTGACGAAGATGATTGATGAAGGAAGGGCAGTGGATGTTGTCTACATGGACTTCAGTAAAGCCTTTGACAATGCAGGTCTCATAGCAGACTGGTACAAAAGGTGAAGTCACACGGGATCAGAGGTGAGCTGGCAAGATGGATACAGAACTGGCTCGGTCATCGAAGACAGAGGTTAGCAGTGGAAGGGTACTTTTCTGAATGGAAGGCTGTGACTAGTGGTGTTCCTCAGGGATCAGTGCTGGGACCTTTGGTCTGATTAGTAAGTTTGCGGACGACACAAAGGTTGGTGGAGTTGCGGATGAGGATTGTCAGAGGATACAGCAGGAATTGGATCGGTTGGAGACTTGGGCGGAGAAATGGCAGATGGAGTTTAATCCGGACAAGTGTGAGGTAATGCATTTTGGAAGGTCTAATGCAGGTGGGAAGTATACAGTAAATGGCAGAACCCTTAGGAGTATTGACAGGCAGAGAGATCTGGGCATACAGGGCCACAGGTCACTGAAAGTGGCAACGCAGGTGGATAAGGTAGTCAGGAAGGCATAAGGCATGCTTGCCTTCATCGGTCGGGGCATAGAGTATAAAAATTGGCAAGTCATCTGCAGCTGTACAGAACCTTAGTTAGGCCGCACTTGGAATATTGCGTACAATTCAGGTCGCCACACTACCAGAAGGATGTGGAGGCTTTGGAGATGGTACAGAGGAGGTTTATCAGGATGTTGCCTGGTCTGGAGGGCATTAGCTATGAGGAGAGGTTGGAAAAACTCGGATTGTTTTCACTGGAACGACGGAGCTGGAGGGGCGACATGATAGAGGTTTACAAAGTTATGAGTGGCATGGACAGAGTGGATAGTCAGAAGCTTTTTCCCAGAGTGGAAGAATCAGTTACTAGGGGACATAGGTTTAAGGTGCGAGGGGCAAAGTTTAGAGGGGATGTGCGAGGCAGGTTTTTTCACAGAGGGTGGTGAGTGCCTGGAACTCGCTGCCAGGGGAGGTGGTGGAAGCAAGTACGATAGCGACATTTAAGAGGCATCTTGACAAATACATGAATAGGAAGGGAATAGAGGGATACGGTCCCTGGAAGTGCAGAAGGTTTTAGTTTAGACAGACGTCATGATTGGCCTGTTCCTGTGCTGTACTGTTCTTTGTTCTTTGTTCTATTAACTGCTCTCAACCTGTCCTGCCATCTTCAATAATTTATGCAGATATACACCCAGGTCCCTCTGCTCCTGCACCCCTTTTAGAATTGCACCCTTTATTTTATATTGTCACTCCAAGTGTTTCTTACCAAAATGAATCACTTCACACTTCCCAGCTTAAAATTTCATCTGCCACTTGGCTGCCCATTCCACCAACCTGCGTCCTTTTGAAGTTCTACACTATCCTCCTCACACTTGACAATGTTTGCAAGTTT
The DNA here is from genome assembly GCF_036365525.1 of Heterodontus francisci. Lineage (NCBI taxonomy): Eukaryota > Metazoa > Chordata > Chondrichthyes > Heterodontiformes > Heterodontidae > Heterodontus > Heterodontus francisci. The sequence continues at coordinate 56,185,783 of NC_090394.1, forward strand.
CGTGCCATCTGCAAATTTTGAAATTGTGCCCTGTACACCAAGGTCTAGGTCATTAATTTATATCAGAAACAGCAAGGGTCCTAACATTGACCCCTGGGGAACTCCACTACAAACCTTCCTCCAGTCCGAAAAACATCCATTAACCACTACTCTGTTTCCTGTCACTCAGTCAATTTCATATCCATGTTGCTACTGTTCCTTTTATTCCATGAGCTATAATTTTGCTCACAAGTCTATGTGCAACACTTTATCAAATGCTTTTTGAAAGTCCATGTACACCACATCAACAGCATTACCCTTATCAACCTTCTCTGTTACCTCATCAAAAAACTCCAGCAAGTTAGTTAAACATGATTTGCCCTTCACAGATGTGTTGGCTTTCCCTAATTAACCCACATTTGCCAAAGTGACTTTGTTTAATTTTGTCCTGAATTGTCATTTCTAGAAGCTTCCTCACCACTGAGGTTAAATTGACTGGCCTATCATTGCTGGGCTTATCTTTACACACTTTTTTTGCACAAGGGTGTAATGTTTGCAATTCTCCAGTCCTCTAGCACCACCCCTGAATATAATAAGAAAGACTGGAAAATTATGGTCAGTGCCTCTGCAATTTCCACTCTCACTTCCCTCTGTTTCTTTGGAAGCATCTCATCCGGTCCTTGTGACTTATCAACTTTAGGTAGAGATGGTCTATCCAATACCTCCTCCTTATCAAAAAACTGCAGAGAGTTGGAGTGGGGAGGAATCACAAAGCATTAATTTTGGCCAGGGTTGGGGCCGACCATGACTCATGGCCCTCCTGCCTTGGGCGCTATGGCGTTGGAAGGATGAATGAGAATGGGCAGAGACTGCTTGAGTTGTGTACCTATCATAACCTATGCATCACCAACTCGTTCTTTCACACTAAACCCTGTCACCAGGTTTCATGGAGGCACCCAAGATCGCGTCGTTGGCACCAGCTAGACCTCATTGTCACAAGGCGAGCCTCCTTAAACAGTGTTCAAATCACATGCAGCTTCCACAGTGCGGACTGCGACACCGACCACTCCCTGGTGTGCAGCAAGGTTAGACTCAGACCAAGGAAGTTGCATCATTCGAAGCAGAAGGGCCACCCGCGCATCAACACAAGCAGAATTTCTCACTCACAGCTGTTACAAAAATTTCTAAATTCACTTGTAACAGCCCTTCAAAACACTCCCACAGGGGATGCTGAGACCAAGTGGGCCCACATCAGAGACACCATCTATGAGTCAGCTTTGACCACCTACGGCAAAGGTGCGAAGAGAAATGCAGACTGGTTTCAATCTCAAAATGAAGAGCTGGAACCTGTCATAGCCGGGCAGAAAGTGTTCAGTCAATAGCAAAGCTAGGGCGCCGCTGACCTCAAGAAGGGTGCCCACAAAAATCTAGTGATCTATTTGGTGTGAATTTTCTCTTTCTTGGTGGCAGTTTAAATCTGGTGCATAGTCAAGGGGATGTCTTGGCCTGCAGCACCAATGATGTCAGCAAACAGAGAAGCAGCCAATTACATTGAAGTATTCACTTACACAGCAAACCAGGAATTTAAAAGCACTTAATATCCTTCACTTTTAATTTAAATTTTCATAAAGTGAAATGAATGATTGGATTAAAATAGAAGCTAGAATAAAGATAAACTTTAAAAAATTCTTTAAAAATATGGAATTTATTATGGAAAAATTTGACATTCCACAATACGAAATAAGCTTTTTAGGGCCAGTGAGGGTGTTCAGCAATAATTATGAAGTTAGTACATAAAAACCCAGTTGCACCTCATTCAACAAGGTTTCATTTTTTCAAGAGATTTTACAGTGGCATCTCATTGATTGGAGCTTCAACAGCACATCCTTTGGAAAAGTATAAAATCTCTGACAGGAGCTTCTGGATTTCCACATTAAGCTGTACATGTGCAGACTCCAGAAGTTGTCATAGCGATTTCACAGATGGATACAGCACTGAAACAGGCCCTTTGGCCCACCGAGTCTGTGCTGACCAACAACCACCCATTTATACTAATCCTACATTAATCCCATATTTCCTACCACATCCCCACCACCTACCTACACTAGGGGCAATTTTATAATGGACAATTTACCTATTAACCTGCAAGTCTTTGGCTGTGGGAGGAAACCAGAGCACGCGGCAGAAACTCACGCAGTCACAGGGAGAACTTGCAAACTCCACACAGGCAGTACCCAGAACCAAACCCAGGTCGCTGGAGCTGTGAGGCTGCAGTGCTAACCAGTGTGTCGCCCATTGAGAGATACAGCACTGAAACAGGCCCTTCAGCCCACCGAGTCTGTGCTGACCATCAGCCACCCATTTATACTAATCCTACATTAATTCCATATTCCCTACCACATCCCCACCTTCCCTCAATTCTCCTACCACCTACCTATACTAGGGGCAATTTACAATGGCCAATTTACTTATCAACCTGCAAGTCTTTGGCTGTGGGAGGAAACCGGAGCACCCGGCAGAAACCCACACAGTCACAGGGGGAACTTGCAAACTCCGCACAGACAGTACCCAGAACTGAACACGGGTCGCTGGAGCTGTGAGGCTGTGGTGCTAACCACTGCGCCAGTGTTAGTTTCAGCGGCACAGTGGCGCAGTGGTTAGCACTGCAGCCTCACAGCTCCAGGGACCCGGGTTCGATTCCGGGTACTGCCTGTGTGGAGTTTGCAAGTTCTCCCTGTGTCTGCGTGGGTTTTCTCCGGGTGCTCCGGTTTCCTCCCACAAGCCAAAAGACTTGCAGATTGACAGGTAAATTGGCCATTATAAATTGTCACTAGTATAGGTAGGTGGTAGGGAAATATAGGGACAGGTGGGGATGTTTGGTAGGAATATAGGATTAGTATAAATGGGTGGTTGATGTTTGGCACAGACTCGGTGGGCCGAAGGGCCTGTTTCAGTGCTGTATCTCTAATCTAATCTAATGATGGTGAACCTGACAGTTTCACCATCATTACCACTGCAAAATCGGGCTGTTGTTTTTAGTTATTAAAACAGTGGAAATAGCAAAGGCTGTTTTGGTCATGGGTGGGTGGGTGGTCATGTGATGAAACCCCCAAAAATTTGTCCAACCCAAGTTAGCAACCTTACATACAGTGGATATGTCTATTCATCGCTTTTGTTTTTGAATAGTATGCACTCACTTCACGTGGAATTTTCTTAATCATCTTCACACACATTGAGAATGGATACCGTTATCGTGCGCACAATCTTTATCAACTTCCAATATATTTCTCTTCAATTTCCAGCTAACTTTGATTTCTTTTTACCCATTTTTGAAAGTTTAAAAATAAACTAAGATATTTTTGAGATTTTTAAAAGTTAATATTCCAATCATACTGGCCATGCAATATGTGCACTCTTCCTTTCAAACCTAGAGCACCATTGAATGTGCCAACATAATATATAATTTAGAGGAAGCAAGAGCAGGGAATATGGTCAATCACTTGCCTATCTCAACCTCTTCCACTTTAAATTATGACTCGCCTCACTCCTAACTCTGCATTTATTTCCCTCACACTGCATAATGAAAGATAACAAGAGGCCAGAAGACCTTTCATGATCAGTCAATTTCCTTCCTACCATACCTTACTATCTGTTTCCCTTAGTGGCCTTCTTTGCTTTTAATATTCAACTTAAAAAAAAAATTGAATGAGGAAAGAAATTGCCTGTCTGCCTTCCTCTCCCTCCCAGACCCAATTTTCTCTCACTTTACAAACGTCATAAAACACAAAACAAATGCTCCAATAGTTATGTAAACAGAACACTGTAATTTTCTTTTACTCTCATGGACATGGCTTTCTCTCTTGCCCTTACGCTCACACCCTCTCTCACATCACATCCAGACTTTTGGGAGAGTCTGAGGCCTTTCGTATAAACTTTAATGAAGGTATTAAAAGACAAAAAAGATAATTCAATGGATGTCTTTAATCATATTGTATAATGTGTGTAATTTTTACAATTTTTATTTTGGACATGAGAAATTTCAGTTACTAACTACAAAAAGTTTGTAGAAAGCATTGAGAGAATTATGGCAACCCAAAAAACAGCATGCACAATCTGGTGCTCAGAAAGTATGACAAAAGCATGACAACAGGAATTGTGCTGATGTAAATGAGAGGAAAAACACCAGCATGAACTTGATGAGCTGAATAATCTGCTTCAGCTTCAGATGGTGTCATTCTTGGCTCATTCCAGAGACTTGAGTACATAGTCTAGACGGGCACTTTCAGTGCAATATCGCGGGAGTGCTGCTTTGTTAAAGGTGCTGTTTATCGAATGAGATGTTAAACCAAGTCTGCCAAGTCAGAAGAGCATGGGAGTTCTTCCAGAATCCTGGCCAACATTTATCTTTCAGCCAAAACCACCAAGAACAGATGATCTGATAACTTTTGTCATTACTAGGTTTAGGATTTTGGGCTGAATTTAGTGTGACAGTTTGGAGCGGGAATGGAGGCATAGGAGGCCAGACAATAAAGTCGGATGCATCCGCCCAGAAATCTGACGTCATGACATCAATTCCGGATTTTGCCAGCAGCGAGTAAGCACCAAGGTGGCGTTGCCACCCCGACGTGATGGGACTGCATTTTAAATTGCAGAATATATTAGGTAGAATACGTTAGCACGTAATTGTAAGTAATTCAATGGAGGACTTGGAACTAAGTGGACGATGGGTGGCCCTCATGTGCCTTCGGATCTCCAGCTGTTGAAAACTGGCAGAACTGAGGCGAGGCATCAGTGCTGCCACGGGTTGGCAACCATGACCAGCACCGCATAGGGGAAAAGAGGGGGAAGCGGAAGCCATTGTCAGCCTACAGTGCTGTACACTCTGCAAGGATGGACTTGGTCGCAGGTGGTCTGCAAGCTGGGGGCTTGGTTTTGGGTGGCTGTATCGGGTGGCGAAACTGTTGGGTGAGAGGGACGGCGGTCAAGAGGGGGGTCTTCTGGGAGAAATAGCAATGGGACAGCTGCTAAGGTCGAGTCATCTCTGCAACAACAGTGCTCTGGAGGACAACTGATCACCTGGCATGGGTCTCATAGACCCTGTATTTTTGAACCCTTGTGTGATGCAGCATCTTCGATGGAGAGAGGGCCAGGAGGCAGCTGCACCCGCGAGTGAAGCTCCACAACGAGAGCAGCAGCAGGTGGCCATGCCAGGAAGATACCACCTGTGCCAGTGTGTGTACATGACTCTAATCGGCTAGCTCCAAATGTTCAAGTAGCATTGTCAGTGAAGACTATGGCTTTCAAGGGAGGCTGTCACTGACTTGTGCACCATGCTGCAGGAAGAATTGCGACCTATGGGATTTGGTGGTCACCCTATGCCAATGGCCCTGAGGAATCATAGAGTTATACAGCACAGAAACAGGCCCTTTGGTCCATCGTGTCTGTGCCGGCCATCAAGCACCTAACTATTCTAACCCCATTTTCCAGCACTTGGCCTGTAGCTTTTTATGCTTTGGCATTTCAAGTGCTCATCTAAATACTTCTTAAATGTTGAGAGGATTCCTGCCTCTACCACCTCTTCATGCAGTGCGTTCCAGATGCCAACCACCCTCTGGGTGAAAAAATCTTTCCTCAAATCCCCTCTAAACATCCTGCACCTTACCTTAAATCTATGTCCCCTGGTTATTGACTCCTCCACTAAGGGAAAAAGTTTCTTCCTATCTAATCTATCAATGCCCCTCATAATTTTGTATACCTCAATCATATCTCCCCTCAGCCTTCTCTGCTCTAAGGAAAACAACCCTAGCCTTTTCAGTCTCTCTTCATAGCTGAAATGCTCCACAGCCCAGGCAACATCCTGGTGAATCTTCTCTGCACCCTCTTCAGTGCAATCACATCCTTCCTATAGTGTGGTGCCCAGAACTGTACACAGTACTCCAGCTGTGACCTAACTAGCGTTTTATACAGCTCCATCATAACCTCCCTGCTCTTATATTCTATGCCTCGGCTAATGAAGGTAAGTATCCCATGTGCCTTCCCAACCACCTTATCTACCTGTGCTGCTGCCTTCAGTGATCTATGGACAAGTACACCAAGGTCCCTCTGACCCTCTGTACTTCCTAGAGTCCTACCATCTATTGTATATTGTTAGTCCTCCCAAAATGCATCACCTCACACTTCTCAGGATTAAATTCCATTTGCCACAGCTCCGCCCATCTTACCAGCCCATCTATATCGTCCTGTATTCTAAGGCTTTCCTCCTCACTATTTACGACACCACCAATTTTCATGTCATCTGCGAACTTACTGATCATACCTCCTATATTCACATCTAAATCATTAATGTACACTACAAACAGCAAGGGTCCCAGCACCAATCCCTGCGGTACACCACTGGTCACAGGCTTCCACTCGCAAAAACAACCCTCAACCATTACCCTCTGTCTCCTGACACGAAGCCAAATTGTCCTGGATCTGATGGGCTCTTACCTTCTTAACCAATCTCCCATGCGGGACCTTATCAAAAGCCTTACTGAAGTCCATGTAGACTACATCAAGTGCTTTAACCTCATCTACACATCTCATCACCGCATCAAAAAATTCAGTCAAGTTAGTTAGACACAATCTCCCCCTGACAAAGCTATGCTGATTATCCCTGATTAATCCCTGCCTCTCCAAGTAGAGATTAATCCTGTCACTCAGAACTTTTTCCAATAGTTTCCCAACCACTGATGTTAGACTCACTGGCCTGTAATTACCTGGTTTATCCCTGCTACCCTTCTTGAATAATGGTACCACATTCGCAGTCCTCCAAATCCTCTGATACCTCTCTTGTGGCCAGAGAGGATTTGAAAATTTGTGTCAGAGCCCCTGCTATCTCCTCCCTTCCCTCACATAACAGCCTGGGATACATCTCATCTGGGCCTGGGGATTTATCCACTTTTAAGCCTTCTAAAACAGCTAATACTTCCTCCCTTTCAATGCTAATATGTTCAAGTCTATCACAATCCCCCTCCTTGATCTCTACAACTACATTCAACCAGATCCTATTTTATCATCTTAAATTGACCTTCCCCCAATTCAGTACTTTTATTTCCAGTCCATCTTTGTCCTTTTCCATAACTACCTTAAATCTTACAGAGTTATGGTCACTATCCCCGAAATGTTCCCCCACTGACACTTCTACCACTTGTCCGGCTTCATTCCCTAGGATTAGGTCCAGTACTGCCGCTTCTCTTGTAGGACTTTCTACATAGTGGCTCAAAAAGCTTTCCTGTATGCATTTTAAGAATTCCGCCCCCTATAAGCCTTTTGTACTAAGACTATCCCAGTTGATATTGGGGAAGTACTATTATTACCCTATTATTTTTAAACTTCTCTGAGATTTACCTACATATCTGCTCATCTATCTCTCCCTGATTGTTTGGAGGCCGCTAGTACGCTCCCAGCCAAGTGATTGCCCCCTTTTTGTTTTTAAGTTCTACCCATATGGCCTCATTTGAGGAACCTTCTAAGATGTCATCCCTCCTTACTGCAGTAATTGACTCCTTAATCAACAGTGCAATGCCACCTCCTCTTTTACCCCCTCCCCTATCACGCCTGAAGATTCTATACCCTGAATATTGAGCTGCCAGGCCTGCCCCTCCCTCAACCATGTCTCTGTGATAGCAATGCTATCATAATGCCATGTGCTAATCAATGCCCTCAATTCATCTGCCTTACTAGTAAGACTCCTTGCATTAAAATAGATGCAATCCAGCCTTGCATTTTTTACTTGTGCCTTAACAGGTCGATATTTGGTCTGTCTTCCAGACTGACTCAGTTTCTCTTCTATATTTGACTGTGCATCACCCCCTACTGTACTGCCACTCTGTATCCCATCCCCCTGCCAAATTAGTTTAAACCCCCCCCCCCCCAACAGCACAAACTAACCTCCCAGTAAGGATGTTGGTCCCGTTCCAGTTCAGGTGCTACCTGTCCAATTTGTACAGGTCCCATCTTTGCTAGAAACAGACCCAGTGATCCAGGAAACTAAAGCCCTCCCTCCTGCACAACCTCCTCAGCTACGCACTCATCTGCTCTATCCTCCTATTCCTATACTCACTCGCACATGGCATCAGGAGTAATCCAGAGATTGCAACCTTTGAGGTCCTGCTTTTTAATCTGCTATCTAGCTCTGTAAATTCTTGTTGCAGGACCTCATCCCTCTTTCTACCTATGTCATTGGTACCAATGTGTACCATGACCTCTGACTGTTCACCCTCTCCCTTCAGAATGTCCTGCAGCCTCTCCGAGACATCCTTGACCCTAGCACCAGGGAGGCAACATACCATCCTGGAGTCTTGTTTATGGCCACAGAAACGCCTGTCTGTTCCCCTTACAATTGAATCCCCTATCAGTATGGCTCTCCCACTGTTTTTCATCCCCTCCTGTGCAGCAGAGCCATCCACAAACATGACTGTTGTTGCTTTCCCCTGGGAGGCCATCCCCACCAACAGTATCCAAATGGTATATCTGTTTGAGAGGGTATAGTCAAAGGGGACCCCTACACTAGAGGTGTGCCAAGGAAACCCAACGCGAGCTTGAATTCCGGACCCAGAAGTCCGACACTACCCGAACCCACCACATGTCGTCGGGACCAGTCAGGGTTGGGTCGGGTGGCAGGCCTTTGCATCAGTACATGGCCTGCTACCCGGCCTGACCTCGACGGGAACTGACGGCATGTGTCAGGTTCAGGTCGGGTCAGGTCTGGCTTCCGGGTCCAGCATTCGGACTTGGATTGGGTTTCCTTCGCACAGCTCTACCCTGCACTACCTGCCTGCGCTTACTACTCCTCCTGGTGGTCACCCATCCCTTTTCTGCCTCTGCAGCCATTCCCTGTGGTGTGACCACCTCGCTAAACGTGCTATCCACGACGTCCTCAGCATCGCGGATGCTCCACAGTGAGTCCATCCACAGCTCCAGCTGCGTAATGCGGTCAGCTAGTAGCTGCAGTTGGACACACTTCCTGCTCACATGGTCGCCAGGGACATGGGAAGTGTCCCTGATTTCCCAAATAGCGCAGGAGGAGCATGCCACGGGCTGAGCTCTTCTGCCATGACTTAGCCTTAGATTAAGCTCCATAGTTACTCCCTTTAATTTAGAGTACTATTTACGATAGGGACCTTATTCTACTCCAAACACTACCTACTACAATCTAAATTCCCTACCTTTACTTCAGCTATTGAAAGTTGTAAAAAAGAGGAGCAATACCCACCTGTTCCTACTTATCAATCAGCTGCCTCCCCTTGTAATGCGTCACTTTCTGAACTGTGACATCAGTCGTGGAAATCTCTCGTCGTCCCTGTGAGAGTGTGTGAGTGTATAATACTCGTCTCACTCTTTCCCTGGCCTCTCGCAGCCTCTTTTAAGCTGCTGGAATCCTGCTTGCAGTGATCACTGTGGCACTTAACTTTTATGCATCTGGATCATTCCAAGGATCCACAAGGGACATATGTGGAGTCTCCCAGGCAGCAGCCTTCTGCTGCATCAAGGAGGTGACCAATGCCCTGTTTGAGAGGGACAGCCACTATGTGCACTACTGGACCGATCCTGACAGTCAGGCAGAGAGCGTCATTGGATTCGGGGCCATCGATGGATTCCTCCAGTTGCAAGGTGTGATAGATTGCGTGCATGTGGCCATGAAGGCTCCAACAGATCAGCCAGCTGCCTTCATTAACAGGAAGGGCTTTCATTCCATCAACGTTCAACTGGTCTGGGACCACCACCAAGCATTTCCTGCAGGTGTGTGCCCACTTCTCGGGAAGCAGCCATGACGCCTACATACTTCATCAGTGCCTGGTCCTAGAGCATTTCAGGCACCCCTGCTCACCTTCAGGGATGGATTCACGGGGACAAAGGCTACCCATTGAAGACATGGCTACTGACGCCTGTAACCTTTGCAATGCAGCAGAGGAGAGGTACAACATTTTTCATGGCTCCACCTGACTGACCATTAATCAGGCTATTGGTCTGCTGAAGATGAGATTCCTGCAGTATGCCCCAGTGAGGCTTTGGTGTATCCTGGTGGTCTGCTGTGCTCTGCACAATCTGGCAGTGCAGAGAGGGGGGGAGTTTTGCATGATGATGAGATGATTGAAGGACACTCCGGAGGAGGAGGACATGGAGGACGTTGTTGAGCAAGCAACACTAAATGTTGAAGCCTTTGCACTGGAGGTCAGGCACATTAAGCAACAGGCCAAGGAGGCAAGAGACAATCTCATACTTTTACCCGCTTCCAGCCACCATGATGGCCTCTCAGGGTAAAATGAATAAAGACTCACCTCAATGCATGCAGTCTGTCACCTCCTTTCTATTTGTCTTCCCGTGCCTAGTGCCAGCTGAACCACGTGCTGAGGCCCATGGGAGAGGCCCATGGGTGAGAATTTAAGCTAATTAACTCCCACTCCAAAACATCCCTTTGATTCTGGGTGCCCACATAAATAATCGGCATTGCTAATAAAGACAAGGAATTCTCTTCAGACTTACTGACTTCAGTTCCTCAGCTAAATGGTCCACCTGCTGTTTTATGGCTCTCGCTCCTCTAACTCTGACCCTGTAAGTACACGTGTAAAGACCTTTAGAAATGTAAATACCTTGCATGGTTTGGCAATCTCTAAGTTCCAGAGTTTCAATTACCTAACATCTACAAATTTAATTTCCCCAAAACTAAAAGTGACCTCCTCTTAAAAAAATATATAAACCATGAACTCGATGACTGTAACACTGATAGAAAATGTTGACAATTCTAACCATTCCTTGAGTAATTGTTTTTGATTGCTGACAACACTCAGCTCTACTTCTTTATTAGTTCCCTCAAACCTACAGGCATCTGCCTATCATCAGATTAGTTGTTTGACATTAAGTTGTGAATGCGTCAGAATTCCCCACCAAATCTCTGCATGCTTGCCATTGACTACATCTCACTCTCTGGTTGCTCATATAATCTTTGCATTCTGTTCAAACTGAAGCTGACCTTCAGATGCCATGTTCAATCCATTACCAAAACCGTCTACTTCTACTCCTATCGCACCACCTGCTTCCACCTTTATCTCAGCCCCACCGTCAATCATTTCGATCTGGTCCTCTGGAACCAAAATCTTCTGCCTGCCTGCCTTCTTCCAAACCAATATATGCCTTCTAGAAATAAATTGCTACGAAGCTTTTTGTCACCTCGGCTAACATTGCCATAAAATTTCAGCACCTGCTCCTTTTCTCCTCTGGGAAGCAACTGAAGACCTCTGTCTGCACTAAAATGTAATTGAGAGCTGTTATTAATTGAGCTGTATAAATGAATTCCCTATTCCTTCATGAGAGATGCCATAATTTGTATCCTCATCCACTATAGCCATTGGTTTTGGAATTCGGAATTATATTGGTAATAAATTCAGTAACACCATTATTTGCAGCAAAAGTGTCATTTAGATTTCCTACAATTAGGATGCATATTTCCCCTCTCCTCAAGGAATAGCCATCGCCAAATGAAGACACTTATAGGTTAGAAGGACACCTTTCCGACATTAAAAGAGTGAAAAGAATAATAATTGTGATCCACATACATTTTACTTCAATTTTAATGCTCATTTGGGGGTTGAATATATTGCCTGCATGGAAACCACATTTACTCTCTCTATTACTCAAACATAAAAGGTCAAAATGTTCTTTATTTTCAGTGAAGATTAATGCCTTCAAGTAATATCAGAATATCTTGATCATATATGTTGATAAATAGCTCTTAGAATGAGTGCTTTATGGCTCTCGCTCCTCTAACTCTAACACAGAGATGAGCTAAATTCAAAGTAATACCATGGTGTTGCTCAATTTTGTTTGAGGCTGGTTGACACTTCATTGATATACTCAAAAGGTAACTTAAAATGTAAGAAATTCTTTATCACCAAATTCATTTTCTCTACCAGGTCAGAGTGTGATTGCAATTTTGCTCTTTTGTAGCAGATTACAATCAAGGAGGAAAATTTCCTCTTACTGCTTTATGTTAGTGGTATCATAAGTGCAACAGGAACATTTCCTCTTATGCTTTTGTGAGCAATAGAAATCAAAGTCTTAGAACTTTTTTAAACGAATTTTCCAGAACTAGTGAATATAGGAAATCTTCCTGCAATGTTTATCATGTTACTATTACACAGGACCAGAAGAATTCTGTGCTCCATGTTCTGTTAGTCAGAGGAAATCTGTGCTCCATGTCCTGTTTGTCAGAACAAGCCAATAATTGGAAAATTTGGAAATGTATTTACGTGCAAGTTTGAAAAAGATCAGTTCCCTATCTCAGTGGTTCTACTGGCAAGGTACTAAGAGAAAATGGGCAGGCAACAAATGCCTGGCTGACCTAACACACCATCTGGTGGCTAGTTATGGAGCAACATTGGCAGACCCCTTGGTCAGGGAGAGTTTAAAGCAAGGAGGAAGCAAAGAAACTTTAAAAAAGGGAATGAAGAGTTCTTAAATATATTACTCTTAACTGAAGTAATGTTGTGACTGTTGTGGAAAGGAGGGTTTACTACTCAAAATAAAAACAAGAAATGCTGGAAATACTCAGCAGGTCTGGCAACATCTGTGGAGAGAGAAGCAGAGTTAACGTTTCAGGTCAGTGACCCTTCTTCAGAACTGGCAAATATTAGAAATGTGAAAGGTTTTAAGCAAGTAAAGCGGGGGTGGGGCAAGCGATAATAACAAAGGAGAAGGTGTAGATAGGACAAGATCACAGAGAATAATTGACCAGTAGGTCATGGAGCAAAGGCAAACAATATGTTAATGGTGTGTTGAAAGACAAAGCATTAGTACAGATACGGTGTTAACGGACTGAAAACTGAACAGCCGCAAGTATAAACATGAAAAAAACAGTCGGTAGGCAAACTGAACAAACTAAGATAAAATAAACACAGAAAAATCTCGACAAAATAAAAAATAATTAAAAATAAAAGTAAAATGGGGGGCCCCATCATGCTCTGAAATTGTTGAACGCAATGTTCAGTCTGAGATTACCGATTAGGCACACTACAGCCTGCCAGACTGAACATCGAGTTCAATAATTTCAGAGCATGACGGGCCCCCCATTTTACTTTTATTTTTAGTTATTATTTATTCTTTTTTATTTTTTTAGTATTTATTTTATTTTATCTTATCTTAGTTTGTTCAGTTTGCTTACCCACTGTTTTTTCATGTTTGTACTTGCAGCTGTTCAGTTTTCCATTGACACCCTATCTGTACTCATGCTTTGTCTTTCAGCACACCATTAACATATTGTTTGCCTTTGCTCCACGATCTTCTGCTCAGCTATTCTGTGACCTTGCCCTATCAATGCCTTCTCCTTTGTTATCTCTTGCCCCATTCCCGCTTTACTTGCTTAAAACCTTTCACATTTCTAACCTTTGCCAGTTCTGAAGAAGGGTCACTGACCTGAAACGTTAACTCTGCTTCTCTCTCCACAGATGCTGCCAGACCTGCTGAGTATTTCCAGCATTTCTTGTTTTTATTTCAGATTTCCAGCATCCACAGTATTTTGCTTTTATTTTACTACTCAAAAGTTTGACTCCTTTCCCAGCCAAAGAGTAAATCATAAAAAGAATTTGTTTATGTGGGGTGGAGGGGATGTCTCACCACTCAATGCACATCTGTAATTTAGAACAATGAGCAATCAGGTCCTGAAAACAATTAAGGTTCATTTAAAACTCTCTGTACAGCAACAAATCCAGTTTGTAATGAGGAAACTGGAAATGAGGACTGTTCTTTTTGTTATTAAAAGGCAATCTCCACAGAAACTATTCATGTAGCAAGAGATAGTTGACACTGCAAAATAATATAGAACATCTGAAGAAGGCTGAGAAAGAACGGCTACAGCAAGATTTCTATGTTAAGTGGTTGCTCCAAATAGGTATGTCGTGAGCTGTTGTGTCATAACCTGTTACTCATTTCCTGCTATTCCATTCAAACCACTTCTTCAACCTTACAGCCCTTTGAATGCATATCATGCATGATCATATTGCGGCAGAGCACAAATTTAAACTATAGTTTAAATCTGAAACTGTTGGTCACTTCTGAAACCTTAAAGGGGCTTCACACAACAAATCCTTCCAAAAATACCTAGCTGCATGATGTATATTCATTTACTGGCACACAGGATGGATTGTAGGTTAGGCACATGTTAGTCACTGCATGTTCTCTTCAAAATTTACAACATCTCAAAGCTATTTGCTGCTTGCAGGGTAAATTGGCACAGAATGGAAGGAAACCAAGCCAAACCAGAGCCAGAAATTACAAGCTCTTGGCTTGCTTTGGAGAGGTTGTTCTTATTAATCTGTTAATTTTGTATCAGTGGTTTAATTATATGCAAGTGAAGGATGTTAATTGGGGTCTTAGTTGAGCACTTATAAGCAGACACTCACTGAGACTGGTGGAGGGTTTTGAGTGAGGAGCTACATGTTTGGAATTCTTTTACTCTGCACAATAAATGTGAAACCAAGTAAAGATAGGCTCCAGCATTATCCTTCCATAACAAGCTTTCTAGAGTTTAACATGGTAGCAGAGGCTGGTTGCCTAAAGCTGAAGGTTGGAAACTAGGAATTTTTTTGCATGGAAAACTAAAATCTCAGGGGCTATTGTGGAAAATATGGCAGAAAGCAAGTGTAAATTGTCAGGGTATGATTACGCTCCAATGTTTACAGAGTCTGAACCATATGACCAGTGGAAGAATGAAGTAGATATGTGGACGCGGGTTACATCTCTACCAAAGAGGAAACAAGGTGTGGCCTTGGTGTTGTCACTTCCTACCAAAAGTAAAATCAGAAGTAAAGTGTTTTCTGAACTGGATGCTCATCAGTTGAATACTGATGAAGGGTTGGATCTTCTGTTAGAATTCTTGGATGAAATTTACAAGAAAGATGACCTCTTGAATGAGTATGAGGCGTGGTCAGACATTGATAGATTTCAGAAAACCGATGGTCATTCAATGGAGGAATGTATCATGGACTTTAACAGACTGTATAGAAGATTGAGGAAATTTCATTTGTAGATCCCTGGTTCAGTGCTAGCTTTTAAATTGCTAGATTTTGCTAGTGTGTCACATATGGACAGGCTCCTGGTTCTAACTGGGGTTCGGTTCTTGGACAAGATTCCCTGTTGGATCAAATGTCTGCTGCCTTAAAGAAATTCCTGAGGAAATGGTCATTTCCTGCAGCCTGGTAGAACAAGCAGGGCATTCTGAGGTGACACAAAGAATGGAGGACTCAATGTTTAATAGATTTTGAAATAATCCAGATACTAGAAGCAGGCATAGGTACAATCGAAGAGTTAAAGATAGGAGGAATGAGGATGAAAGCACCTTTAGCAGGTTTACAGTGGAAGACAGATTCGGAACAGCAAACATAGGTGAATGAATCTGAGGAATACCCAAGGAACAGTTAATAGGTGCTTCAGATGTGACTCAAAGTATCATTATGCAATGAACTGCCCTAAGTGGAAGGGAAGAATCCTCGAAACGAAACACGACGCAGAGAATTCTAAGGCAGAAGAAGAAGATGCTGATGAATCTAAATGAATTGTACTAATCACAAGGAGTTTTAGTCCTGTGATGAATGTGTTAGTTGCGGATTCATTCAACTGTGCTTTATTCGATAGTGCTTGCACATCAACAATATGTGAAACTGATTGGTTATGGTGTTATCTGGATTCACTCAGTAGTGAGGATTGATGCAAGGTTAGGGAGTATAAAAGTACTACCAGCTTTAGGTTTGGTGATGACAACACATTGAAGTCACTGAAGAGAGTAGTAATTCCATGTAAAATAGCTGGGGACAGCCACTTTATCAGTGCTGATGCAGGCTCTAGTGAGATACCTTCAATGAAAAAGGCACAGATAAAACTTGATATGGAGCATAATAAGACGATTGTTTTTGAGAAGTCAGTGAATTTGCAGTTTACCCAGTCAGGGCATTATTGTATCCCCTTAACAAAACCTGATGTTTCTAGTCAGAGTGTTAGAGAGGTATTGATGGCATCAGGTGTTAAAAATCAGAGAGATAAAAGGCAAATTCTCTTAAAGTTACGCAAACAATTTGCTCACCTTTCTTGTCAGAGATTAAAAATCCTGCTAAAGGATGCAGGTGTGATTGATGAAGAGTATATTAGGATAATAGACGAGATTAGTGAAAAGTGTGAAATCTGTAAAAAGTAATGAAGAACACCATCACGTCCTATTGTCAGCCTTCCATTGGCACATGACTTTAACGAGGTAGTTGCCATGGATTTCAAGGTATGGGATAACGATGAGAATATTTTCATTCTACATTTTATAGACCTAGCAACTAGATTTAGTCTTTCAACAATAACAAATAGTAAGGACAAACGGGTGATTGTAGTCAAAATTATGGAGAAATGGATAGGGACTGGACTGGCCACCAGCTACATTCCTGACTGATAATGGAGGGGAATTTGCCAATAACAAGTTCAGAGACATGTGTGAAAACATGAACATAATGGTTAGGAATACTGCAGCTGAAAGTCCTTTCAGCAATGGGCTTTGCGAAAGGAATTATGCAGTGGTTGGTGAAATGTTGCATAGAATCTTAGCTGACCAGCCCGACTGCAAGTTGACAACTGCCCTGACATGGGCAGTTCATGAGAAGAATTCGCTTCATGTGGTTGGAGGATATAGTCCCTATCAGTTGGTCTATGGGCAGAATCCCAAATCCCTTCTGTACTCTGTGACAGTCCTCCTGCTCTAGAAGGTACTACAATTAGTTCCATTTTTTCTACACATTTGAATGCCTTACATGCAGGGAGACAGACTTTCATCAAGGCTGGTATCTCAGAAAATTTGCAGAGCTCTGAGGCATTGTATAAGGCCATCTGAAATGGAATTTAGTTCAGGAGATTTGGTGTATTATAAAAGAGAGGGTCATAGGGAATAGAAAAGCCCTGGTAAGGTCGTGATGGTAGGACAGTACTTATCAAGAATGGAAATCAAACTGTTAAAGTTCATTCCTTGCGATTAATCAGGATTGATTACAAAATCTCAGAATCTGAGCAGCTGATAGAGGGAAACGATGCACCTTGTGCCTCAAATACTCATGTGTTTTGTGATGAAGGTCCTGAGGCATGGAATACAGTAGCTCAAGAGTTGGATAGTAATGTGAGCAATCGTGATGCTCGAGAAACAGCTATCGCATCCAAAGGCCAATTGCCTGAGTAGGTACTCGTGTAACATATATTCCAGAGGGGTCTGATAAACGGAGGGATGCAACAATTCTAGGACATGCAGGAAAATCGACAAGCAAGTTTAAATATTGGCTAAATGTTCAAGATAATGGCCAAGAAGCAAGGTCCATGGGGTGAAAGAGTGAAGGGTAAGAAAGCACAGTGCAAGTTCTAATAGTGGGTCTGGAATTGACTCTTGCATAAGGAAATGATCACCTACTGGAGAAAGAGCCTCCAATAATGTGCGAGGGAGATCTTCGAGCAGTGGTCCCGAAAGTGTTAATAGAGGCTGTAGTTCGAACAAATTCCACAATGAAACAAAGGCTAGAAAGCAGTCTCTGAATAGAACTAGAAGCAGAAGTCCTCATGACAGTGAAGTCTGAGTGGCTGCCAATAAACTTGAGGATAAACTAATAAGAGAACTATACATAAGGAATTAGAGAGTTTGGAGTCTATTCTGAGGTACCAGAAAGGGGACAACCGGCCTTGTCACACAGATGGATTTTTACTGAAAAAAGTCCTTCCTGATGGAACTTATAAGGCTAAAGCAAGGTTAGTTGCGAGGGGATTTGAAGAGCAATTGGGTAATACCGATGTTAGAGTGGACTCTCCCACAGCTGGAAAAGTAATCTTGAAAATCTTTTTGGCTCTTTTGGCCACATATTCAAGGGAGTGTAGATCCATCGACATAAAAGCCACATTTCTGCAAGGTGATATTTTTCAGAGAGAAGTGTATCTGAAGCCACCTAAAAAGGCAGCAGATGGAGAAGGAAAACTACGGAAACTGATCAAATATGTCTATGGCCTTAATGATGCTTCCAGGGTGTAGTATTTCTCGGTGAGATATGTTTTGTTGAAAAATGGTTGTCTTCAACTAAAAGCAGATCCTGCCATGTTTTGTTGGTATCATAAAGGGAAACTTTCAGGCATCTTCAGGATGCACGTTGATTATTTCTTTTGGAGTGATATTGATAAATATGTTATTATGTGATTTTGATAAATATGTTATTTATTAGATTAGGGCAGAATCTAAGATTGGGAGTCAGGCTCATGGGACCTTTAAATATATTGGTTGAGATATTAAGCAAACTAAGTCTGGAATAAGTTTGAATCAACAATCCTATTTAGAGAGTGTTACTTCCATCCTGGTTAATCGTGTTAGGTCATCACAGAAAGATGATGATCTATCTAAAGCAGAGCCTGAGCAATTGTGAAGCTTGGTTGGTCAATTAAACTGGTTGTGCACTCAGACTAGACATGATGCTAGTTTTGATGTGCTGGAGTTAAGCACGATGATGAAACTTCCAAAAGTTGAGAATGTTTTATGGGCAAATAAAACATTGAAAAAAACTAAATCTGGAGAAATGTGAACTGAAGTTCCCATCTTTAGGTAACCCAAGGACATGAAGCTAATAATTTTTAGTAATGCTTCACATGCTAATCTTGCTGATGTGTATTCAAATGCAGCTGGCTTCATAATATTTCTGATGGGTGAAAATGGGAAATGCTGTCCTTTAGGTTTGGAGGATAAGAAAAAAAATGGGTCATTAAAGGCACTTTAGCTGTGGAAACACTGGGTCTGGTGGAGGCAGTGGATATGGGGTTTTATTTGTCAAATATTTTGGGTGAAATTCTGAATAAGGGACATACTGAAGATAGGATACCAATTGAATATTATGTAGATAATTATTCTTTGTGGGACAATGTACACTCTGCAAAAAGAAATTGAGAAAAGACTACATATTGACCTTGCTGGATTGAAAGAAATGCTGGAGAGAAAGGAAACCTCCAAACTTAAATGGGTAGATGCAAGTCATCTGCTAACCGATTGTTTCACAAAACGAAATAATATTCGGTAGAAATTGTTAGGGGTGCTAGAGGAGGGTCGTCTCACAATGTAATACTTTGTACCCAATATGAATTTTATTTTGATTTATTTTGAAATGTTCTTTGAACATGTTAATACTTTGTACATAACATGGAATTTATTTTGAAGTGTTTGAATATGTTAATCCAAGTTGTATTATAAAAGCAAGAAGGGAATCTGTTAATTGTGTATTAATGTTTTGATTATATGTAGGTGAAGGGTGTTAATTGGGGTCTTAGTTGAGTACTTATTAGCAGACATTCACTGCGACTGGTGGAGGTTTTGAGTGAGGAGCTACATGTTTGTAATCCTTCTACTCTGCACAATAAATGTGAAACCAAGTACAGATAGGCTCCAGCATTATCCTTCCATAACAAGCTTTCTGGAGTTTAACAGTTCTGAATATTATTGTCTTCAACTATAACCAAAGCAACTTGCATGAATGTAACATGTTAAGATAGAAATCTAGCTCAAGGCTTCACAAAGGCGTAGGGGGAAATGGACTCCAAATTCAAGAAGGATTGTTATGACCAAGGCAGAAGTAATGCACTGTTAATTCAGTCTCACTACTCTACAGGCATATTAGTAAAGTTTCCCACATACCGGAAAGTAGTCAAATTAAACACTCTATTTGTCCCCCAGAATAAAGCACACCAAACCAGATTTCTTTAAACAACAACAAAAATAACTATTTATTAAGAAACTAAGTCTGAAACAATAATGAGATAACTCTATATGTGGAAAAGATTCTTTTAAAATTTCTTATTCTTCCTAACCTTCACGCACACACACATACATTCAACGAAACCAGTTAACCAGGGAAAAAGCCTTTTTTGGTTTACAACTGTTTCTTAGGAATAATAAAGTAATTGGGTTGTCATGGTCTGGTAGGATATTTCAGGGTCAGTGAGGTGTCCCAGAGTCAAATAGTCAGATGCCACTCGAAGTCTCTCCAGGGGAGGTTGATGAACACTCTGTGATGGGTAGGCTTTCAAGACAATTTGTTGGCAGCAGGCATCACACAGGTCTTTCAGCAAAGGGTCTAACAACAGGTCTGCTTGGGTTTTGAAGTAGCAGTCTAGTATTGGAAGCTTTCTTGAGATTTTAGGATCTCCCAAAACATAAGAGGCAACAGGAATCACTCTTGAGGCAGAGATTTTCCAGAGATTGGAGGCAATAGGAATTTGTTACCTTTCAAATTGCAGGGTCTTTCTCCCTGCAAAGCAGTTTTCCTCCACAGAGTAGTAACTCCTCTTTTCCTGGGTCTTTTCTCTCTCCAGGTGTCTTTTCCTCTTTCCAGGCAGACCACAGCCATACCTTAAATGTAGGATTTCTTTTTCCAAGAGAGACGTCTTCGTTTACAGAGAGCAGGTCTTTTCTCTGGTCTGCAAAACAGGTCCCAGCCAGCTCATTGCATGCTGTTGGTCCAGTCCACACTGCTTTCACAATGCAAAGTGAAAGTAAAACCCACAATCAAGTCATGTGACAGTCATAAATCTTCCTGTCATTTCCCTGTTGAACTGCTTGGAAACAGGTGCCTTGCAGTCTGTGTACACTTCACTCAGTCCACAATTCAAATATCAGCTATTAAAGCACTTTTTGCAAAGAAAAATAGAAACACTCACATAACAGGAGATATTAGGAAAGATGACCAAAAACTTGGTCAAAGAGGTGAGTTTAAAAGAGGACAGAAGGGTGGAGAGGAGGATGGCTTAGAAAAGGAATTCCTAGGTGGCTGAATGCACAACCAGCAACAATTGGACAAAGGGAGGTGAGGTGCACAAGAGGCTGGAGTCAGAGAAACTCGAAGTTTGGAGTGTTAGAACACTGGAGGAAGTTAGAAAGGTATAGAGAAGTGAGAAAATTAAGAGATTTGAACAAGTGAATGAGAATTTCAAATTTGAGGTGCAGCTGTTAACCAGATTAGTGCACGCGGACTCGCGGATGTATTGGATCAGAAGGACCTGGTACAGGATAGGATGTGGCGACAGAGTTTTGAATGAGCCTTTATTGAGAATGGAAGTGCAAGGCTGAGCAGGAAAACATTGCAATAGTTGAGTCTGGTGGTGACATGACATGGTTGAGTGTTTTGGTGGCAAATGAGCTGAGGAAGGTGTATGATTATGGAACTGGAAGTAGGCAGTCTTTGTGAAGGAGAAGATATAGGGTTGGAAACTAAGCTCTGTCCGTACATAATGTTGAGGTTGCGATAAGTCTGCAGTCTGATACAATGTCTGGGGAGAGGGTGCAGAGTGTACTGGGGCCAGCGTCTGTTTTTCCAATATTTAGCTGGAGGAAATTGCAGCTCATCCAAGACTGGATTTTAGAGAAACAATCTTACAGCACAGAGATGAGAGAGGTGGTAGTGAGGTAAAGGCATACCAAAGGAAGCTGATCCCATGTTTGTGAACGATGTTGTCAAGGGGCAACATATAGTTTTGAAGAAGAGGAGGGGCTAAGGATGGATCCATAGAGGTCTTTGGAGACAATGGTGTAAGGGTGGGAACAGAAGCTACTGGTTGTGCTGCTTTGACTATAGCTGAATTGGTAATAGTGGAATGAAGCAATGGCAGTCCAACTGAGCTGGACAAGAGAAGAATAGCATTGGTGAAAGTGTGGTTGAGGAAGGGTAATGCACCATGGTCAGATAAAAGAAAATATCATTTGTGTGACTTTGATTAAAGCCATTTTGATGCTGTGGGAGGGATGAAAATCTGATTGTAGAGACTCTAGATTTGTAGAGAAGCTGCAGGAGGAGAGACAGGCTTGAATTTGGGATGCGACAACACATTCAAGGATGTTGAAGCAAAAAAGAGGTTTTCAAGGACAGTGGGAGGGTCAGGCACGTAATTTTTGAGGAGGGAGTGATGATGGCGAATTTGAAAGGGAGGGAAGCAATTGCAATGTCAGCTAGCGTGAGTCCAGGAAGGGAAGTTGAATGATCAGTTTAAGGGGAATGGGGTTGAGGAAACAAATGTGTTTCAAACATCATATCAGCTCAGAGAGCATGGGGGAAATGAGACAAACTGGAGAGAGATGAGAGTTCAGCCCTAGGGAGGGGGGCCCTGAGGGAAGGTTTAGCTGAATCAGTTACAGTGACATTTCAAAAGACAGCAAAAAGAGATATAAGGCCATCTGACTTGTAGCTGGCTTCCACTGAAACCCAGTAATGAGAACTGGGGAAACATTTGGTAGCAGTCACAGGTTAAGGAATCTGGTACACCAGCACCATGGGGAAGCGTCACAAGAAAAGACAATAACATCATTCATCTGAACTTTGAAGAGTTTCTTTCTGATGTTGAAACTAAAATAGTAACACTTATGATGGCCATTGATGTTAGTAGAAAAAAGTGCAGAAGCCAGTGTTGCAAAACATGCTTAGAGCTATTATCTGTTGCCATGTAGCTGAGAGGACTCCTTTAAAGGGAACGCTCACAGATTCAACTGAATAAAGCTTGGATTAGCACCTGATACACTAATCTTTTGGGTTACAATAGCACTTCTACAGCTCTATCCTCTTGGCCAGTGTCTGCGTCTGTTCTGTTGTAGGTCCCTTCCCCCATCACCAAAGTATTGCAAAATTGTGCAACATGCAACAAATGATCTTGGAGACTCTGGGTGGGGCTGTGGGATGGGTGCCTACATTGCAGGGCACCCCTCTGATTTAATTAAAAGTGAAGATGCCACTTCAGGATCCCAGTGGTATGATCTATAATGGTAATAGCCTGGGCCTTACTGCATCTGCACTCTACTTATGTCTCTAGCTTGCACAAAGTTGTCATTAGAGCCAGAGAGCATTTTCTTGGTCTCTGAGGAGCCACCCTTCCAGTTTTCCTTCACTCTGAATAAGCCTAGATGATTGTCTTAAAATAAAAACATGGTGTCTTCTGCCTGGGAAGTGGGCATTGACCTGCATTGTATGGTCAGTTGCTCACTGACCAGCTGCACACTGATGAAATAAAACTCCTTTTTGTTCATGTAGTTGATTGCATTATGCCTATGGGGCCTGGATGATCATAGAAACATCATCAATGCCCATCTTTAATTTAGGGAATGCAGCATTGCAGTGAAATTGGGCAATCCTGTCATGCTGCTGAAAGGAATTGAAGATATTGGCACTGCTGAATAATGAATTCGGGATCTGAAACATCTGTGCACAGAGAACTGGCAGATATTGCTAATGTTCCCTCTGCCCTCCTGGAAGGAACTGGTGTGTTGTGCCAACTTTGAATACCACAGGCAGTGCTGTCGCTATGGTTGAGGCTGACTGTTAGTCTCTTTGAAGCAGGTAGCACAGCTCAGTAACTGCTTCCCTGCCAAATGAGCCAATGGAAGTAGTGCATCTCCATGACTGCCCTGGATCTGTGCCTGGATTTGTAGATGGGATGGGGTAGTAGTGGCTGTATCTCTGGTATCATCTGATATCCCTGGCACTCTTTTGTTCCTTTCCATGAAATCAAGTAAGATGGAAACACTGAAAGCAATTCCCATTATGTGTGGTGGCAAAAAAAATTAACAGTCCAACTTTAAGGGATCAGTTTCTAACATATAGGAACTTGACATCAATGTAAAATGAAGGCAATGAGCACACTACACAAGAGATGCATGATATCAGGAAATTTGTCTCTATTCATTAAGTAGTGTGCATTACAGCTTTGTTTTGGTAATAAAATCAATGCACATTGCACACGATAGTGTGCACTACAGGCAGGGAAACAATACAATAATTTAAAACTGCTTAGTGGGAGGAAAATAAGAAAATTAAAGGACTCTCAATTTTTCTGTCTTCTTACACATAATTGCAACTTACATTGACTGGAATTTCCAGTCTAATAAACAGGACGACCATTGTTTCCTTTGGAGCTTAGACCTTAACATGTCACACAGAAGAATATCTCCAAAACAGTGTGCTTCAGTGAGGTATGGCAAACTAATCTTTTGCAGACGTTAATAAAAATCAATTGCCAGAGGTGAGATGTCTCAAAGTTGAATATGATGGTTAAGATTAGCAGTTTGTTTCCTTTATGAAACTACGTTTCTGTCTGCTTTTAGATATTTCTTCCACCACCTGATGTGATATTTCATTATTTTTCAATAGTTATCTTCCTAGCAATAGGTCAACACAATCACTACAAGCCAACGTTAGCATTAACAGCCTAACGTTTATTATTCTGGCTGTTAAGAGATCCACTTCTGTTAATTCACAGCAGAAAAGTTCTGCAGTTGATCACACGTGAATTATCACTCGTGTATAAAACACATTCAATTGTTTTCACAAAAATCAATTCAACAATAAAGTTTGTCAACAGGTGATAAAGCTGTGGCTTTAGTAGTTTTTAATTAATTCACAGGATGTGGGCATCAGTGGTGAGGCCAGCATTTATTCTCCTAATTGGTGGTGAGCAGTGAGTGGTTGAGGTCTGGAATGCACTGCCTGAGAGTGAGGTGCATTCAAAAGGGAATTAGATTGTTATTTAAAAGGAAGAATGCGCAGGGTTACGAGGAGAAGGCAGGGGAATGGCACTTGGTGAATTGTTCATTCGGAGAGCAGGTGCAGACGCGATGGGCTGAATGGCCTCCCTCTGTGCTCTAATAATTCAGTGATTCTGTGAACTGCCACATTGAAAGCAACTGAATAGCTTTCTTGGCCATTTCAGAGGGCAGTAAAGAATGAACCACATTGCAACAAGTCTGGAATCACATATAGGTCAGACCAGTTAAGGGCAGCAGATTTTCTTTCCTAAAGGACAATAATGAACCAGATGGGTTTTTCTAACAATATGGTAGTTTCATTGTTATTAATGCTAGTTTTTTTTAACTCCAGATTTTAATTTAATTAATTGAATTTAAATTTTGCAGCTATCCTGGTGGGATTTGAACTCATGTCTCTGGTTCATTTGTCCAGCCCTCTAGATTAGAGTCCAGTAAAATAACGACTGTGCTGCCATACCCCCACCATTTTTTTTTCTTTAGAAGCAAGACCAAATTTGGCTAACAAGAAGATCAGGTTTGCAAAAATATTTTTACCGTATCCATCATCTTCTTTTATTCCCTTCATTGACTTTCCCATATAATGTGCCATTTATAATCTGCAGCACTGGCTTTTTGGCCACAGGCCAAATGACCAATGTTAGAATTATGCAGTAGGAGGACCGAAATTGGCCTGTGATGTCTGTCCTATAACAGATCAAAGCATCCCAAAGCACTTCAATGTTCTGGATTGGATCCAAAGAGGGAAAATAGAGGAAGTGACTGAAAGCATGGGCCAGATAGGGTTTTTTAAAAACTTCTGAAGGTGGCGAAGGTGGAATTAGGAAGAGAGCCCTACAGTATGGGGGTAAGATGGCTGAAACTCTGCTACTGATGGAAGTAGTCGTAAAACACAGTAGACCAGAGTTGGAAGAAAGACAGGGTGTAAGGAGGACTTAGGGATGTAGGAGTTTGCAGAGAAAGGAAAGAGTGAGGCCATGGAGGGACTTGTAGATAAGAACAGGGATTTTTAAGTTGATCCAGTGTGGAATGAGGAGCCAGTGTCGTTCGGCAAGGATAGTGCAGTGGTCTGGCGGGTCTTTATGTGGGAATGGGTACAAATGGCAGAGCTCTATGAGTAGGAATTTTTGTGGGGTGGAGCTTGGGAGCCCAGCAAAGAGGGAAATCAACAATAAGGATTTCAAGCCTGTGGTCAACAAAGCCATGAATCAGTGTTCGAGTGGAGGTGAGGGGTGGGTACAGACAGGAGGTATTTTGGAGGTGGAAGTGAGTGGTCTTGGTGATGGAATGCATGGACTAAGACCAAAGCCCAAAAGGATAACAAGGTTGTATGATGGGTTTGAGCTTCAGTGGACATCCAGCAAGAGTGATATAATCAAGGCTCAGGTGCAGTGCTTCTGGCTGGGACCAAGCAGCATAGCTTTGACCTGGCCTATATTGAGCTACATGAAGTTGAATTCTGTAAAATTCAGTGCAGGTTTGTTCTATTACATGGCAGGTGTTGAAATTTATATTCACCATCTGAAGGAAGCCACATCATTTGCATTTAAGTTATCACATTCTATGGCAATCAAGTCTAGATTCCACAGCTTAATGTGTATTGTAAGACAAAACAATTAGAATTTTTGTTCTAAGATGAGCAAACATCATTAGAGTTAAGTTTGATATTCACATTTTATGTATGTTTCTCAGGTGTGAGCTAGCTTTATGTGAGTTCTTTCAAAGATGGGAGGACATTATGCTTACAAAGTTTCATTTATTCAAAATTTAATCCTCCAAATAAGGTGGAGTATTTACAAACCCAGCAGACCTGATTTGGGAACATGAATTCAATGCAGATACATTCCTTGAGCTATAACTTCCCAAGCTGAATCCAAATTCCTATTTGCCACCTTTGCATTCCTTTCTGAGCTTTGTTCCTTATCAAAATATCCAAATATGGTAAACTACACTGACTTCTAACTGCAAAGTCATGACCTAAAGTGATCTAAAGTACTTCTATTGATTGACATGGAAGATGATGCTCTCAAATTCTAGCATACCATTTTTCTTCATTTTCTCAGCCCTCATCTTGTTCTTCCCAAGGTTGTCCAATTCAGTACTTCAGTGAAGCCCAATGGTCTGAGTCTCAAACGTGATAAGCAGAGGCCCACTCAAGTATTTCAATGCAGAAAGCAAATAATGCGATTCTCCAATGTCCTTTAAATTACATACTAACTCATTTCTACCCATGTCTCCTCACAAGGCATAGAATAGTTTACCCAAGACGATTACTTTCAATGCATACCCAGAAAGAAGACTTCTGCTGTCCCTTGTTCATAACAAAACTATAGACGTGCATTAATGTTTATGATTTTGGTTAAAAAAGTGAAAAGCATAAACTGTTGCCATCTGCACTTAAGATGAAACTAATAGCAATATAAATTTGATCTTTACATGTAATAGCCTGTATACCACCAATGCATGAATTCATACCCAAAAAAACAACATGCAGTAAAATTTATTCTAATTCCTCCAATTTGTAATTCTTTAAGAAGATTATTATAAGTTCACTAAATATAGCAAACACGTCCTCCCACAAAGTGACCAGAAAAAACCTTCCCTCATGGTCTGTCAAACTCTCTCTCTCTCTCTCTCAGTGCATTATGAAAATACTTTTGATCATATATACTGCAGCAACATTCATGCTATGAAACCACATTGACAACTGCAGTCAAATGTACATAGGATTAAGAATAATGAACATATGCTACAAATTACAAGACATGTCACTGGATGCTGGACTATAAAAACCATATAATATTTCTATAAGTGTGTTTGCCATGATGACGCTTACTGGCCAATGAGTTTTTTTTTTACCTGTTGTTTTAATGGTTAGGAAAATTATCTGCTGGTGAGTGCAAAAGCCCTAGCCATGCATGCACAATTCTGATCCAAAGTAATAACTTTGTACATTGTAGCATTTCATGTAAATATATTGCTGGATCCTTAACCCACTTCCACCTGTATTTTTTTAAATAAATCAAGGCAATCTCGTGCATATAATTCAAATCATTCATGCTTCATCAAGGCACAGTCTCTTCAGCCCATGCAATTATCTGCAGGCCTCTGCTCTCCCATGGTTTATTTTTAATTGCAAGTGGAACTGCATATTAAGATATAAGTTCAGGTGCATTCAAGTATTGTTTAACCTGCTGGCAAACTAAGAGGTCACTGAGATGAATTCATGTGAGGGCTGTAAGTTGGAAAATGTAGTGGAAAAGAAGCCTACACCTGAAATGTTAACTTATCTGTTCTTTTCACAGATGCTGCTTAACCTTTTGAGAATTTTTTGTTCTTGTTTCAGTTTTCCAGAATCTGCAGTTTTTTGGAGAACAAAATGGCTTAATTATCACACTGTACTCATTAAGAAAAAAATTGGAATTTATTAATACTTTCAACAGTGAAGTGTGAAAAATTATCTAGCATAATCAGGGAGATCCCTGTTAACATACCCTCATTAATATATAAAGCTTCTCTGATATTGAAAACTAAACCCAGATTGCTACCTTAAATCATATGTTTTGTACAGGAATTTTGAGCTTTCAAGATAAAACTTTGTTGTGACCTTAAACTTTTTACTCTTTTGTTTTTCCTTTCATTGCCAAGGATATTGACGATTTAGAACAGAACATTTTTCTATTTTAGACATTGAATGGGTAATTTGGAAGTCAATGGAACCTAAATTCAGGCAGCATATAAAAATGGCAGCTGATCTTATGGTGTCAGTTTCCCACGGGGTGGGTTAGATTAAAATTACCCTGTGGCGTCAAGCTAAAATGCTCCCACATTATGAAGAACATGGAAGGATGCAGAGTAAATCCTCCTGTACTTTAACAGTGCACTTCAGTTTGACCTTGGGAGATCATCCCATCTTGCCCAATGTGATTTTGTTTGCAATTCCCACACAAGGGCTTTCAGTAAGTTTGTCAATTTAGTGTAGCATTTGTGTTCAATTGAGGGCACTGCAAACTTTTGCCCTTAAGGGAACTTACTCAGGATTCTTGTCAGAAAGAGAGAAAACTTCGATGCTATTATCTTGGGCTGAATTCAAACACAGACGTCAAAGAACAATGTGCACATCCACTACACAACTCAGATTCTCAACACTTTTTTTGGTGAATAACTTGACTTGGATCCAAGAGGTGCTGTATAATAGGACCTTACAATTACAAGAAAACTTGCAAGGATCTGGAAAAATGATTTTGGCAGCCTTGCTACCAGGTTGAAGTAGAGGGGACTGAAGATCTGTTTCATAACTGCATTGAAAAACAACATTACAATGAAATGTGAAGTGGAAATGGTATCATAACAGAAGTGCAATCGCCTCTGCAGTTTGGTTCTTCAATCTATTTTTACTTTACCACATTGAGCAGGAACATGTTTTTAGAAGAACAAAGTGCAAAAATAAAATCACTGTCTGAAATCAGTAAATACATTTTGCAGCTTACAATATATTTATGGCGAATCTGAGTAGCTAAATGATTTTGTGTCATCATAAGATCACTAGAAACTCACAGATGAGGAGGGCCAATCAGCCCATCTTAATTCATCCATGTGGAACGACACTCCTCCAGTTGCTGCATCCAACTGTTTCTCAGAATTTCAAAATGTTTACTTCCATCACTCTCTCCGGAAGGACATTCCAAATGTTTATCACTCTCTGCATGAAAAAGTGCATCCTGATATTAATCTGAAAATTACTTTTAGAAGGTTTGAACTTGTTGCCCTTTGTCCAACTCACATTGCTCAATTAAAAGTAATATTCTGGATCTACCATTTCCATATATTTGCTATCTTTATAAATCTGTATAAGGTCACCTATTTCTAGTGTCCCTTCAGTATTTTATTCTAACTCAGATCCCTGACACTAGGGGTCACTCTGGTGGTCCTTCTCTGCTCTGCCTCCAGTACTTGAATGACTTTCTTATTTCTCTGAACTGTAAATGGACACAATACTCAAGGTGCAGTCTGACCGGAGAACGATACAGTTCTAACACAGCCAGGGGCAGATTCACATACAAGCCTACAGGGTCCAGCCAAATATGGAGCCACCATTGTGTTTCTGTAGCATCTACCATGTCCTTAAGATGTTGCAATGCATTGTACAGTCAAAGAATTAATTCTGAAGTATAGTCACTGTTGTTCTGTAGGCAAATGCAGCAGCTGATTTGCGAACAACAAGGTGACCCAGACATCAACGAGCCAATGATGAGTTCATTTTTTTTTGATGATGCTGCTTGAGGGACAAATGTTGGCCACTTGGAAAACTACCCTGCTCCTCTTCAAATAGTGTCATGGAATTTTGTTTACATTTACCTGGGGGGTAGATATTGGTTGGTTGAACATCTCAGCCGGAATTTTATGCCACCCTAACAAAACAGATGGTGGCGGGGGGTTGGGAGGGGCTGGCGTAAAATGGAGCAGGAGGCTCTGGGAGGCCTTCCCGACCCGCTCCCGCCTCCACCCCACTTTATGCAGGGCAGGGGGGATGAAAAAAGGGCTGCCCGCCCCAGGCCAATCAAGGCCCTTAAATTGCCAATTAATGGTCACTTAAGGGCCTTTGCCCGTCTCCACGTGGATTTTACACGTGGCAAGCGGGCGTCCTGGAGCCGGGAAAGGCCGCCAAGTAAAAGCTGCCAACCACCCCCCAGGACCCAACATGCGCCCCCTTCCCCCCCCCCCCCAAAGACCACCCTTGCTGCGCCGGGGCCCGACCGATTACCCCCAACCAGGAACCAAAACTCAGCACTCTTTCAGTACTGCACTGCAGTGTCAGCCTAGATTATGTGCTTAAGCCCAAGCAAGTTGCTTGAACCTACAATCTTCAGACTCAACAGGAGTGGAACTACTGGGCCAAGGTTGACGCAGCCTTTTTCTAATCTACTGATTGATACCCTCATAATGATCATCAGTATCTCATAAATATTTTTCAACACTCTGGAATCAACACTATCTAACTCTGAGGATTTTTCTGTTTTAAATCCTATCAGCTTGTCTAAGTCTTTAATCTTTTGATTGAAGTCCTGAATTTTGCCTTAGTTCTCTTTCATTTTAAGGGGCAGCCATACTTTTTGTGCCTTCTCTCATGAATAGTTGGAGAAAGTAACCATACAGAATAATTATTATTGCTTACTAACAACAGCAACACAAGAAATAGGAGCAGACATAGACCATATGGCCCATTGAGCCTGCTCCGCCATTCAATATGATCATGGCTGATCTTGGGTTTCAATTCCATTTTCCTGCCCACTCCCCATATCCCTTGATTCCCTGTGAGACCAAAAATCTATCTATCCCAGCCTTAAATGTATTCAATGATGGAGCATCCACAACCCTCTGGGGTAGCAACAAAAAAAACATGCATTTATATAATGCCTTCAACGTAGCAGAATATTGTAAGGTGCTTGACAGCTGTGTACTCATGCAAAAACCAATGCCAAGCCAAAAGAAGAAGATATGAGGAGGGGTATCTAAAAGTTTGGCCAAAGAAATTACTTTCAAGCAGGGAATGGAAGGAGGTTGAGAGGTGGAAGGGTTTAGAGGGGGAATTCTAGAGCAGGAGCCTAAACAGCTTAAGACATGACTGCCATGGTGGGGAGTAGGAACACAAAAGGCCAGAGTCAGAGGAACACAGAGTTAGGGGGAATTTGTAGACCTGGAGGAGGTTGCATAAATTGGAAGGGCAAGGCCATAAAGGCATTTAAACACCAGGATCAGAATTTTAAATCAGAGGAATCAGGGGACCGAGAGCCAATGTAGGTCAGTAAGGACAGGATTGATCGCTGAGCAAGACTTGGGCTGGAACTTTATGACCCCCACAGGCGTGGGCTGGAAGTGGGGGAGGGTGGGTGGGGTGGCGTAAAATTAAGTGGGGAGGGTGGGGGGGCACCATTCCCATTGCCATCCCGGCTCTGCTACAATTTTACAAGCAGTAGTGGCGAGAAGCTGCCCACCTGCCCTAGGCCAATTGAGGCTCTTAAGCAGCTAATTAACTGCCACTTGAGGGCCTCCTCATGCCACTGGCACATTACTACCAGCGGGCAGGTGGCTCAGGACCCCCAGGAGGCCGCTCAGTAAAACCTGGTGGCCTTCTTGCAGACTGGGAGGTGGGGTACTGCCCTCCTGATTGGGCACCCTGTGCCCCACGGAGAGTCCCTCCACGGCACAAGCCGCCCCCACTGCACTACATTTTCCCTTGCCCCACAACTGACCCCCTTGCCTCGTTGGGGCCTGGCTGATTGCCATTCCTTCATTCCGGGGCCGGCATCCCTCTTGCTTTTCTGGTTGGGTTCAGTCCCAGCAGTGGACACCCCTCCCAGTGGCACTGCGGAAACTGAAGAGCTGCCAGCCTGCTGATTGGTTGGCAGCTGTTGGAGCCGGGACTTCCTGCCTCAGTGGGGTGGAAGTCCCGCCTGAGGCCAATTAAGGGCCTGGGCCACATAAAATCATAGTGTGGTTTCCGGGCCTGGCGGAGGCAGGCTCGCCACTAGCCTTTTGGCCTGTGGATGGGGCCTCCAGCCCAATGTAAAATTCTGACCTTGGTGTGGGATCGGATATGGGATGAGCTGAAATTTTTGTTCCACTCAGGTATAATATGTTTGTTAGTCCATTTATGTTCACACTTTGTTAGTCTAGCCTTGTTGAACTTTTATATGTATTGATCCTGCAGGATGTATTGCATTTGTCGTCTACTGAAATATTGACAAATATTCTTCAATTCATCTGTTTAAATTCTTCCTTCATTTCTCTGAACAGCATGACCTTTGCAAGGGCTATTCCTTTGTAGCTGATATTTTTTCAGGAACCCGTGCCATGATTTTTTTCCTGAGGAAAAATAAATACATTTTATCATTATTCAAGCAGATATATTTTTAAAGGGGAAAACTCTTCATCTGACCCCCTATTCAAATCAAAACTGTTAAACTAGAAGGATATTAAAGTTTATTTTTTGTCTATCTTTGTTGATTTTCTAATTGAATAATTTGTTTGTTGCGAGTCAGGCTGACAGCTTTGGAGATTGTGTTTGGAAGGAATGATTTAACCCCTCAGTATGATGAACTGAATTAGCTTCAATAGACATTGTTACTGTAAAGGATTCAACAATCTTGTATCATAGGTTTGACAGGATAGATGCAGGGAGGTTTTATCCCCTGGCTGGAGAGTCTAGAATTAGGGTGCACCGTCTCAGAATAAGGGGTCAGCCATTTAGGACTGAGATGAGAAAATATTTATTTTCTCAAAGGAGTGTGAATCTTTGGAATTCTCTATCTGAGATGGCTGTGGGATCCCAGTCCTTTTTCTTAAGTCGTTCTTTATTAATTTATATTCCTCACACTATCTGTGTTAATACTCCCCTTCATTCAATTCTCCTCAGATGCTGGCAGTATTTGCAGTTCATTTTTAAACAAATTGGCCTAATTTTGCTGTAATAACAATGGCAAAGCTATCAGTGTTTGCCATCATTACTCTTCGGAAATTGACAGCAACTTATGGAGTCTGCACATGCACAGTTAAATGTGGCAATCCAAAAGTTTCTATCAGTGATTCTACACTCCTTCATAATGTGTGCTGTTGAAATCTACAGAGACTGCAATCAATTAGAAATAACTGAATTGACAAATACTTGCCTTTATATGTGATTTAGTCTTGCTGTAAAACCTTTAAAAAGGTTGCATCTTGTTGAATGAGGTGTAACTAGGTTTTTAGCAGCGTACTAAGTTCATAATTACTGATGAAAAATGAATGTTTTTTTTATATATATATATATATATATATATATCAGATGCAATCCACACCACAGAGATTGCGAGATCTTCAGCAGCTTTCTTTGAGGTCAGCCACAGACTGCAAAATCAATGGTCAATAAATCAACAAAAACTGTGCAGGAAAACAAATAAACGTTAATTCAAATGAACATACTGATGGTTAACACATGGTATACAGTGGAGTAATATTATGTAGAGTTATTTACGGCATAGAAGGAGGCCATTCGGCCCACCAGGTCCATGCTGGCTCTCCACGGAGCAATGAAGTCGGCTCCACTTCACGGCTCAATCCCTGTACTCCTGCAAGTCTTTTTCTCTCAGGTGGTTGTCCAACTTCCTCTTGAAGTCATTGATCATCTCCACTTCCACCACCCTTGTGGGCAGCAAGTTCCAGGTCATTACCACCCACTGCATAAAAAAGTGCTTCCTCATATTCCCCCTGCATCTTGCCCAAAGCTTTCAATCTGTGCCCCCTTGTCCTTGTACCATTTGTTAATGGGAGCAGTTTGTCCTTGTCTCACCTATCTAAGCCTGTCATAATCTTGTACACTTCTATTAAATGTCCCCTCAATTTCCTTTGTTTCAAGGAGAACAAGCCCAGCTTTCCCAACTTAACCTTGTAACTAAAATCCTCCATTCCTGGAACTATTCTAGTAAATCTCCTCTGCATCCTCTCAAGAACCCTCTCATCCTTCCTGAAGTGTGGTGACTAGAACTGGATGCAATACTCCAGTTGGGGCCTAACCAGAACTTCATAAAGGTTCAGCACAGCTTCCCTGCTTTTGTACTCAATGTCTCTGCTTATGAGGCCCAAGATCCCATATACTTTACTAACCACTCTCTCAATATGTCCTGCCACCTTTGAAGATCTATGCACATGTAACATTCTCCACCACAGGCCCCTATATGTAAATGTAAGTTTATGAAGTAAAGTCATATTAAATTGATTTGCGAAGATTTCCTCTATTCAGAAGGTTGTAAATGATTTCAATATATTTAGGATTTGTCTGGAAACACCAGAGAACATATTCCCCAATGCACTTAAAATGTCAGTACACATCGTGATCAGAGCAATTCCACCCTGTACTGCCTCCACTGCATATAGCAGGTGTGTTTGTGCCAACACAATTTTCCCACTATACACAATGGATGATAAAACCATCTAAATGAAGCTGCCCAAAGTCTCCACTTTCCAACTACCTCCCATAGTTGTTAACAATGGAAACAGCTGATTGAAGTTGCCTGAAGATCACTTTACCTGAAATCATTGGAGCTTTTTAATGGGTAAATACTGAACTGCATTTTAAACTGCACCTTTGTAATTGATGCCTATGGTGATGATAAATGGTTGGCATCATAGAATCATAGCACAGAAGAAGGCCATTCGGCCTGTCGTGTCTGTGTTGCTTTCTGCAAGAACAACTCAACTCGACCCACTCCCCTGTCTTTTCCCCTTGGCCCTGCAGGTTTTTTTCTGTTCAGATCTAATTTCCTGTTGAAAGCCACAATTGAATCTGCCTCCAGCATTTGAACAATATGGGCAGCTGTCCGTGATGAATGCAAGTGGTGTAGGTATTGGGGAATGACTGAAGTTCTAAATCTTGACCATGCCAAGAGAACAAGAGAATTAGCAGAATGGATCACTTCTATTTGGGGGAATTTGAGGTCAGGTTACCCTGATTATTTTTGGACACCTCCTAGCAGCAAAAGTAGTTTTTGCGACAGCCTCATTGAAGGAGAGGGACAGGCAAAGACCTTTAAGTTGGGAAAGGAATTCAATACAGTCTCAGTGACAGACATCAGAAACTGTTGTAACAGAATTTCATAAGATTTATTGGAAATTATTCTCATGGGTGGGTAGAATTTGAAATTATTTTGCTTCTGAGGAGTTTGCTTTAATTGGCTGTGATGTGAAATTATTATTACAGTATACCTGGGTAATGATGGATAATAATAATAATGGGGACCTGCATTCAAATATAACTTGTGTAAATGTGTTTTCTTTATCCACAGATACTCCAGTATCTTCCATGACTACTTGGAGTAATGAGACAATTAAAAACTCTTGGATTATTATTGGATTACTTCCACTTTTAATTGTAATATTGTTTGTATTGACTCTTGTCATTCGAAAATTACATCAAAGGAAAGCAAGTACATCATTTAAATCTACAGGTGATGGTAAAATCTTCAGATTTCTACTGATGAAGCATATGATAAGTTTAAGTGCTTTTTAAAACTAAATTAGTAGCGGCATTAACCATCAGATTGAAAAGATAACTGAAAAATATTCCTGACTTCAAAATTTTAAGTGCTGTCATGTTAAAATATTCAAATTTAAAAGAGATTAGATATAAGATTAGTTATCATAATACCATTGAATTTCATGTTAAGTTTGAAAGTGACACATTTCAATCACAAACAAGAATCTTAAACTTAAAGCCAATTACAAAGCATGAGGGGAGAACTGGCTAAGGTTCATTGGGTAAATAGACTGGAAGGTATGGCGGTAAATTAACAGTGGGAAATATTTAAAGAAACAATTCAAAGGGTTCAACAGAAGTACATTCTGTTCAAAAACAAAAACTCGTCAAGAAAGACCCATCTGTGGCTCACTCTCAAAGTTAAGGAGAGTATTAGACTAAAAGAAGAGGCTTACAATGTTGCAAAAAATAATAGCAAGTCTGAGCATTGGGAGTGTTTTAGAAACCAGCAAAGGGCCACAAAAAAATTGATAAAAAGGGGAAAAAATAAATGAGTGTAAACTAGCCAGCAATATAAAAACAGATTGTAAGAGCTTTTATAAGTACATAAAAAGGAAGAGAGGAGCTAAACGTAAATGTTGGTCCCTTAGATGCAGAGACAGGTGAAAGCATCATGGGGAATGAAGAAATAGCAGAGGCATTGAACAAATATTTTGTGTCTGTCTTCATAGTAGAAGACATACATTCCATACCAGAAATAGGCAGTAACCTAGGGGCTAAAAAGAATGAGGAAATTAAAGATATTGATATCAGCTGAGAAAAAGTTGAGGGACTCAAATCTGACAATTCCCCTGGACCAGATGGCCTACATCCTAGGGTTCTAAAAGAAATAGCTGCAGAGATAGTGGAGGTGCTGGCTATGATTTTCCAGAATTCCTTAGATTCAGGAATGGTCCCGTCAGGTTGAAAGTTGGCAAATGTTACACTGCATTTCAAGAAAGGAGGTGGAGAGAAAACAGGGAACTACAGACCAGTTACACTAACATCAGTCGTTGGGAAGACGCTGGAAACTATTATTAAAGAAGTCTTAACATTGCACTTGGAATAGCATAGTATGATTAAAACAAGTCAGCATGGTTTTACTAAAGGGAAATCCTGTTTGACAAATTTATTAGAGTTTTTTGAGGATGTAATTAGTAGGGTAGATAAAGGGAAACCAGTAGATGTTGTATACCTGGATTTTCAAAGGCATTCGATAAGATGCCACATAAAAGATTAATAGGCAAGATAAAGGCTCATGGTGTTGGGGGTAATATATTAACGTGGATTGAGGATTGGTTAACAGACAGGAAGCAGAGAGTGGGCATAAATGGGGCATTTTCAAGTTAGCAGGCAGTGAATAGTGGGGTGCTGCAAGGATCAGTGCTGAGGCCTCAGCTATTTACACTCTATATTTCTGACTTGGATGAAGAGAGAGAGTAATGTATCTAAGTTTGCTGATGATACAAAGCTTGTTGGAAAGGTAAGCTGTGGGGAGGGTGTAGAGAGGCTGCAAAGAGATAGTGACAGGTTCAGTGAGTGGGCAACAAGATGGCAAATGGAGTATGATGTAGGGAAGTGTGAAGTTGTTCACTTTGGATGTAAAAATAGAAAAGCAGAATCTTTTTTAAAAGGTGTAGAACTGGTAACTGTTGATGTTGAGAGACTTGGGATACTCGTACAAGGAACACACAAAATTAACATGCAGGTACAGCAGGCTATAAGGAAGGCAACTGGCATGTTGGCCTTTATTGCAAGGGGATTGGAGTAGAGGAATAAAGAAGTCTTACTAAAATTGTACACGGCTTTGGTGAGAGCGCACCTGGAATATTGTGTACAGTTTTGGTCTCCACATTTAAGAAAAGATGTACTTGCACTGGAGACAGTGCAGCAAAGATTTACTAAATTGGTCCCTGGGTTGAGGGGGTTGTGCTATGATGAGAGGCTGAGTAAACTGGGCCTATATTCTCTGGAATTTAGCAGAATGAGAGGTGATCTAATTGAGACATACAAGATTTTGAAAGGGCTTGATAGGGTAGAAGCTGAGAGATTGCTCCCACTGGTCAGGGAATCTAGAACACAGGGACACAGTCTCAGGATAAGGGGCCAATCATTCAGGACTGAGATGAGGAGAAATTACTACACTCAAAGGGTTGTGAATCTTTGGAATTCTCTACCCCAGAGGGTTGTGGATGCTCCATCATTGAAAACAATAAAGGCTGGGATAGATAGATTTTTGGTATCTCAGGAAATCAAGGGATATGGGGAGTGGGCAGGAAAGTGGAATTGAAGCCCAAGATCAGCCATGATCATATTGAATGGCGGAGCAG
Organism: Heterodontus francisci; assembly: GCF_036365525.1. Classification (NCBI taxonomy): domain Eukaryota; kingdom Metazoa; phylum Chordata; class Chondrichthyes; order Heterodontiformes; family Heterodontidae; genus Heterodontus; species Heterodontus francisci. The sequence continues at coordinate 56,223,746 of NC_090394.1, forward strand.
GCTCGATGGGCCATATGATCTACTTCTGCTCCTATTTCTTGTGTTCATGTTAGATCTACTGAGCTACCTCCTGGCTTGGAAACCCAGTTGTAAATATTGCATTATTGAAATCACCCTTTTTTTGCTGGGTATATCTGATCACAAACATCTACAATGTTGCATTTGAAGGGAACTGTATAATACATGATCAAAAAGTTGATCTTAGTTGGATCAGACTCTTGTCACCTTCTAACATATTAGCTACAAGAACAGCAATTTTGGAAATTGCTGAGTTTATATAAAATGCCAAACACGAAAAGTTTGTCATAACCTTTTTCTTGCCTAATTTTGTCCATAGAGAAATGCCCTTTTCAAAAGACCAGTTTTTCCTTCACTGATGTAGTGAAGGGTCCACAGATTTAAGGTGATTGGCAAAAGAACCAGAGGCGACATGAGTAAACCTTTTTTTAACGCAACAAGTGAGTGGGATTAGGAATACGCTGCCTGATAGGATGGTGGCTACAGATTCAATAGTAGCATTCAAAGGTAATTGGATAAATACTTGAAGGAAAAAAAATGTTTTGGGGAAAGGATAAGGGAGTGGGACAAGCTGAATTGCTCCTCAAAAGAGCTGACACAGACTCCATGGGCTGAATGGCCTCCTTCTGTGCTGTGCTTTCTCTATATATACTCTACATACACATCACTGCAATGTGCATCAGAAAATAATCATCGTCACTGTTAAGACATAAATGAATAACTAGAAGATCTTGAATAATTAAATTATCGCCGACATGATCCGTTACAGTGATGCAACATTATATGTTCCCACATCAGTGGCACTATGTGAATTTTTCTTAGAAACATACAAAGAATAGGGGATATAATAAAAAACCAGCTAGTGCATTAAGCTTATCCCATACACGCAATTTGCAACTCAGCATCATGGCACTCAATGCTCTGCAACCTGCCAGTGGCCACATAATCTTCTGGGAGAGGAAAGAAATAAGATTTATATCCAATATCCCACCTCCCTTTTGTACATTGTAATAACAGCTTCCAGAAACTCATTCAACTCCCTTATGAATGTTTTCAACAAATTTGCATTCACTGCATGAGCTGGCAATTTATTTCAAAGGTCTATGATCCTTTGTGAAAAGAAAAGCTTCCTGACATCTAATCTAGTTCTTTGCTTATGTAACATATTCCTCTCATTCTCCCTAACATATCTAACTCAAATAAGCCCATGGGCATTGCAAAGTCCCTTCATGTTAAATATGTTGATTAAATCACCTCAAAGTCTGTAAGGTTTTTCTAAAATAAAAACACCCAATTCTTTGAACCTATCTCAGTAAATCAGGATATGTAAACTAGTTTATTAACCTATTGGCCATTTCTTTACATTGGCTGAATTGTTCGTAAAAAGATAGGATTGTATGTATTCATATTGTTTCCCAGTTTGTTACATGGTGGTTATTTTAATTTATCTATTTATTTGTAATAAAATTGCAGAGGTGACCCTCGATAGCAATGTCATTGCTTCAAGTTTCAAGGAAAACACTCTGGCTGATGACATGCAGGCATTCCCTTCTGTAAGGAATCAACAATCTGAACTGACTATGCAGTGTGAATTTTCCAATTGCACATCTCAAGGAAATGAAGTAAAGAAACTGATAGCAGATGCTTGGGGAAACTCTGACTGTCATGCTTCACTTCCTTTACCATCCACTGAAGAAGGAGCGACAGTTCTTGTCACGACCAAAACTGTAGAATTGTGTGGCTATCAAAAGATATAGCAATCTCAGCAGTAAGAACAAATGTTCAAAAATGTGGATTATCTGACAAGTGGGTCTCTGCAGAATTAATTCTGAAAATACCTGAGTGAAAGTGAATCTACACCTAAAGATCCAAGTGATAAGAAATTATTGTAAATGTAAGCTTACCTTTTGATACTAACTTGTTAACAAACATAGTTGATGCAAATTAAAATATTACATAGCATTTTAATGTTAATCATGCTGTAATTCCTACATTCCTTAAGTAGAAGCACAAAACATACACAAGCCACGAAGGATTTTTTTCCAGTACAGAAATGCTTTTTCTTTTAAAGTGAAGATATATGGAACTGCCATACTGATGTAGTCAGCATTGTTATTTTATAGATCAGGAGGAAAAGTACATATGTTGTATGGAAGTGCAAAGGTTTTTATTTGGAATTATCTTTGTTTTTGGTATACCAAAGGGTAAAAATAATGCCCTGGACTTTTCTCTCAGCTGCAAAGGAACTGTACTCACTGTTCACTCCAGATGGTTGTCCACTGAATCCCCCTCTATCAACAGCCTGGGGGTTACCATTGACCAGAAACTGAACTGGAGTAGCCAAATAAATACCGTGGCTACAAGAGCAGGTCAGAGGCTAGGAATCCTGCGGCGAGTAACTCACCTCCTGACTTCCCAAAGCCGGTCCACTATCCACAAGGCACAAGTCAGGAGTGTGATTTTATTTTGATTCGTCCAAGGGATGTGGGCGTCGCTGGCAAGGCCAGCATTTATTGCCCATCCCTAATTGCCTTTGAGAAACTGAGTGGCTTGCTGGGCCATTTTAGAGGACATTTTAAGAATCAACCACATTGCAATGGGTCTGGAGTCACATGTAGGCCAGACCAGGTAAGAACAGCAGATTGCCTTCCCTAAAGGACATTAGTGAGCTAGGTGGGTTTTTACAACAATTGACAATGGTTTCATGGTCACCATTAGACTAGCTTTTTTTAAATTCCAGATTTTTATTAAATTCCAGATTATAATTGATTGGTGGGATTCAAACCCATGTCCCTTGGGCTTTAGCCTGGGTCTCTGGATTACTAGTCCAGTGACATTACCACTACACCAGCACCACCTCCCCGTGATAGAATACTCTCCACTTGCCTGGATGGGTGCAGCTCCAACAACACTCAAGAAGCTCAACACCATTCAGGACAAAGCAGCCCGCTTGATTGGCACCCCATCCACAAACATTCACTCCCTCCACCACCAATGCACAGTGGCATCAGTGTGTACCATCTACAAGATATACTGCAGCACCGCACCAAGGCTCCTTAGACAGCACTTTCCAAACCTGCGACCTCTACCAACTGGAAGGAAAAGGGCAGCAGATGCATGGGAACACCACCACCTGCAAGTTCCCCTCTGAGCCACTCACCATCCTGACTTGAAATTATATCGCCGCCATTCCTTCACTGTTGCTGGGTCAAAATCCTGGAACACCCTTCCTATCAGCACTGTGGGTGTACCTACCCCACATAGACTGCAGCAGGTCAAGAAAGCAGCTCACCAATGGCAATTAGGGATGGGCAATAAATGCTGGCCTAGCTAGCGATGCCACATCCCATGAACGAATAACAAAAAAGTCTTTTCACGGGCTTGTCAGCAGAGATTTCCACTAATTCGGTGTCTGTTTCAGTGTGGCAACCTCTATGGGGATCAGTGGCAGCTGCAAGTGAGAGCAGAAACAGTGAGTCTCTTCAACCAATCAGATTGAAGAATCCTCACTGAGCCACAGAGAGTCCAAACCAGGAATTATAGAGCAGGAAATATAAATTAGATTTACAACATGTGCAGAGTAACTATTAGGAAATAGAGACGGCATTAAGGGAGAGAGATAAGAGACGTTGTGAAAAACTGAAATTTTTACAATTTTTAAAAATCTCTAACATTAATTTTCCTCTGCGGTATGAGACTGCACATTTGTAAAGTTCATTTTCAGGGCCAGAGAAAATGTTCAGCAGTGATCACCACTTATTACACCCTTAAAAACTCATTCAATCCTGAATGCACCAGCCCTAGCATTATCAGCTGTTTTTAGTGCAGAACTAGTGGGCAAGTATCCATGTTAACCCTGTTGCAGTCATTTCAATTCTGAGTCTATTGATGAGGACTTCACCAGTGTATCTGTGGAGGAGCAGGGGTACCTCTGACAGCAACTTCTAGATTTCCATGTTTAACTGCCCAAATGCAGACACTGTCAGATTCACGCTGTAATAATGGTGAGCGCTGATATCCTCACCATATTATAACAGAAAAATCTGGGCCATTAAGTGTACCCCACAGGCCTAAATGTGGAAGATTAGAAGGGGAATGAATTATGATTAAAAATTAAGTTATAATCTGTGAAATACAAATATTTCAATAAAACAGTCACCATTTTGTGTTTTGAGAACAAAGTCTGTCAAATCCTCATATGTTTTTATAGTAGCTCAAAGTTGTGCACTTTATTTCAGTCCCTATTATACCATACTATTTTTCATCCATTGATTTGGACAGTTGCAGTATTAGTATGTTTTACAGAAATGAAATTATTAATTTCTATGTCATATATTGACATATCATCATTGCAGACATTTGAGTAAACTGAAAAAGCTGATGAGTCGTTGAAAGACACAGTTCTCATGTGAACAAATTGTTAGGTTACATTCAGTATCTGTAATCGAAGGGTCAACATTCATAGCTTTGGTTATACTTCTACCTTCCCATTCTTTGCCTCAATTAGCCATTTTACAGTTTTAAACATTCTTTCGGTCCAGGTTGGCTGTATCACTAAGACTCAACTGCTAATAGAAGTACTTATTTATTTACAATATATTAAAATCTTACATTTGCATTCAATCCTTGTTGGAGCCCCATTTCTGCCACACTTTTTGGGCTGATATTTATGAGCGCGCTGCAAACTGCGGTAGCGCGCTCTGATGTTGGCAGTCTTCAGGCGTGGGTGCGCTATCGCTGAGCCCCTGCGATATTTTGAGCGGGTGCTCATTTAAATGGAGGGGACGGAAGGCCCGCCCCCGATGATGTCGTGGGGTTGGCCGCACCGTCCCCTTCAACGACGTCCAACGCCACCACACAGGCGGCGCTGCCATTTTTAAAGGCCTTCAAGCCCTTCATATAAGTTTAAATGTTTAAAGGTCCGGTCACATTTATATTTGAAATAAAATTTTACTCAAACTTCGCATCCCCTCTCCCACTCCCAATGAGTTCACAATAAATAAAATTACACATACCCCAGGAAAACCAATTTTTCAAATAACGACCTGTAACTCCCACCCCCGTTCAGAACATTTGACCCTCAACCCCTTCCCACCATTCCTACAACCAATCGGAGTGGTTTTGCCCATTCCAACACCCCTCCTGACCTGAAGATTTCACTGCTTCCCCCTCCCCACCAGTGTCACGCCTTGGAACTCCGAATGGCGTGGGACGGCCACCGGGTCAAGGTAAGTTGATTAGCATGATTATTCCTCAATTGTAATATTTAAATGTAAGTCTCACTGTCAAGCAGCGAAGGTGGGGGCGGTGCTTCACCGAGGCCTCGCCGCTGCCGGTAAAATGCGGTGGGGCCTTCTCAGCATTGGAGGTCATGGCGGGTCTCTCCCGGAAGAATTTTCTGGGCCCACCTGCCACAACCCCCGATGCTGGAGGCCTCATAAAATTCAGCCCTTTGTGTCAACTTTTACCATTATAAATTCCGATGTCCGTATTGAAAAATACCTATATAGACTTGTCACACTGTAATTGTATGTGGCTGTGGAGAAGCTTTTATCTTCAATTTTCAGCTCAGCTTACTCAAGATAAAAATAAATTAGCCTCTTAAAGGTTAAAACTGTTTAATTTTTAAAATAATGTCCTGCTCACTGGCCCATTCCATTCACACAAGCTGAGAGGGAATACTGTTGGGAAAACAGGTTAATTTTAGAATTTTGTTTTAATTCTCAAAGTCATCCTGTTAATTTTTCCATTCCCCGCAAACCTGCCTGTGCTATTGCCAACCTGTCTATGCTCCTACTGGCTGACTGAGCACTAACTTTGCTTGCCACCTTAAACCTGGCTTAAGATGTGGCCATTTGTCCAAAGTACCTTAGGAGAGCATAAATTCAAGATATTTCTCCCCCACCCCACCTACGCCTCTAAGCATAAAGTCTAGTCAATTTTCCATCCAATTGAGGTCTGAAATCATTGGCCCCCTTCCAACCCCCACTGGTTTGAAGTTCTGCAACGTCCCCACTGAGCATCAATTGATTCATGATCAGTCCCTTTAACTGAGAGCTGAATTTTACCGGCCCCTCGACACTGCGGATTAACATTAATTAGATGCAAATAAACTTACATGCAGGCGGCGGCTGTCCCATGCTGATTTTACGGCCGCCATTCGTGTTTCACGTGCCTTCGGAACTCTGTACGGTGTTCCAAGGTGGGAACCTGGTGGGGAGGGGGGAGGAATAACATTTTCAAGCTGGGAGGGGTGAGGGAGCGAGGAGAACAATTTTGATGGGACGTGGGGATAGTGGAAAGGGGTTGAAGGGCAAAAGTTTGAAGGTTGGGGGGTAAAGTTCGGGTAGGGAAAAAGGCATGTTTTGGTTATCCCAGGCGATGAAATGACCATTGTCGGTGGGGGCGGGTGTTGGAGAAGGGCCTTCATCACTTATTTTTATAGTTAATAAAAAATTACTACTGATGTACCTTTAAAAATTAAAATTAATTGTAAGGGCTTAAAGCCCTTTAAAAATGGTGCCTGCGCGGTGGTACCAGACACCGTTGCTGGGGACTTGGCAGCCACCCCCTCTACATCGTTGGAGGCAGCCACTCCACCACCTCTATTTAAACCAGCCCCTGTGCATAATATCACGGGGGTTCAGGGACTGCATATCTGCGTGGATGCATGCCGCCATCAGAGCGCAGTGCTACAGTAAAATTCAGCCCTGAATGTTAGTTGCAGAATCAGACTCGTTCCCCACTGAGAATAAATTCGACAATTTCTTTTACACAAGCAAACCACCATGCTTCGAAACTGCTGTGAAGTTCCTCTTTTTGCCACGAAATCTTTTTTTGTTCAAGTTTTGTTTTTAGATACATAAATGAGTAAAAATGTGAAGTTTTAATTATTTCAAAATGCAATTTATATAAAAAGCACCAATTATTGCGAAGGAACACAATGAAGGACTTTGTACTGAGATTGAAATTTGTTAATCTATTAAAATAAGTCACTTGACTTTGCAGTTGAATGCTTCTACTTGAGTGTTTGTTTCATCAATAATTGAAGGACAGAAACGAAAGTAAGATTATTTTTAAAAAGAATTACCCACCACTCCCCATTTTTTCCATTTTGTTTTCTTCTTTTAGTTGTCTCTGCGACATGCATTATTACACTGTTGAAGGAGAGACTGGTAATTTACTCCTGTATTGATCCAAATGGCACTTCTGAACTGGATGATCATGAATGAGCGAACAAGCTGATTTGCCTCAGATTTTTCCTCTCCATGTTAAAGTGATTCCACTTCCAAATGGAGTCTTTCACAAAATAAATGTCATTTATTTGTACACATGAAACAGCATGAGGGGTGGCAATTGGGAAATTAAATATTAATATCATGTGGTACTTGGTTTAAAAAAAATCCCCACAAACACTAATTTGGCAAAGTGGTTGGAATATATTTATCAACAACTATTTGCATTTCTACAGCACTCTTCACGTTGGTACGACATCCCAGAGCATTTTACAGATTGGGGAATAAAATGGACACTGCAGGAGGGAACAGATGAAGCATAATGAGAATAAGGGATAGGGATGAAAAGAAAAGTCTTTCGTTGCATATTGAAAACAGGGAGGGAGGAGGTAAAACAGGGATTTTTGGAGAGAGAGCCAGAGGGTAGGGGATGATGACTGAAAAAAGTGGCCACTTATGGAGAACAGGTAGTCAAACATTGTCAGAGATGCAAAGAATATGGAAAGAGTCATAAAGGAGATGCCAGAGGTAGAGTGGGATGAGTTCCTGGAAGTATTTAAAGGTGAAGATAAAGATTTTGAAAATAATTTGTAAGCATTCAATCAGCCATTGGAGCCTGGTGAAGAAACAGGATAATAGGAATTACCAGGTTTTGAGTGGGGAAAAGATATTTTAAAAACTTCTTTTCAAGGTATGGCTGACAATGGTAAAGCCACATTTATTGCTTGCTCTTACTTGCTCTGAGAAAGTGGTGGTGGACCTTCTCAGTCAACCATTGTAAAAGGATTGGTCACATTGTTAAAGATGTACTACAGACCATCAAATAGTGGAAAGGAAGTGAATGGAGAAAGGGTAGTGGAAGCAGATTCAATAATAACCTTCAAAATGGAATTGAATAAATACTTGAAAGGGAAAATGACCTGGCCTATGGGGGAAAGGTCAGGGGAATGGGACTAATTGGATAGATTTGCAAAGAGCCAGCACAGGTATGATGGGCCAAATGGCCTCCTCCTGTATCATTCTATATATCTGTAATCATGGAGGATTTTAACTACCCTCAAATAAACTGGCAGGGCGAGGTTCTGAAAAGTGCAAAGGGTAAGGAGTTTTCACAGTGTCTAGTTGATTCCTTTCTGATCCAAAAAATAGACAGCGTGGATTTCTAAAAGGAAGGCCATGTTTATGCAACTCTATTGAATTCTTTGAAAATGTAACAAAAAGAGTAGACAAGGGTAAGACAGTGAAGATAGTATTCACAACGCCTTCAATAAGGTGCTGCAGAAGCGGCTCTTGACAAAGATCAAGGTGCATGGGGTCAGGAGGCAGGTAGCAGAATGGTTTGAAAGATGGCTGCAAACCAGAAAACATCAGGCAAAAGTTAATGGAATAAAGACAGTAAATGCTGGAAATGTGCAGTAGATCTGGCGGCATCTGTGGTGAGAGAAACAGAGTTAACCTGATGAAAGGAGAAGAGGGGCTTTTAGCAAATACAAGGAAAGCAAATCAACGGAAGCATTAGTGGAGTACAGAAAGTGTAGGATGGAGCTTAAGAAAGCAATTAGGAGAGCAAAGAGGGGATATGAGAAAGCTCTGGCTGGTAAAAGTAGAGAAAATCCCAAGATATTCTGTAAGTATATCAATGGGAAGAGGATAACCAGGGAAAGGGTAGGACCCATTAGGGACCAAGGGGGAAATCTGTGGGTGGAGCCAGAGGACATTGGTAGGGTGTTGAATGAATACTTCACATCTGTCTTCACCCAAGAGAATGAGGATGTAGATATAGAACTCAGAGAGAGAGACTGTGAGGTTCTTGAGCAAATTGTCATAGGGAGTGACAAGGTATTGGAGGTTTTGGCAGGCTTAAAAGTGGACAAATCTCCAGGTCTGGACGATTTGTGTCCCAGGATGCTGTGGGAGGCGAGGGTGGAGATTGCAGGGGCTCTGACCCAAATTTTTAATTCCTCTCTGGCCACGGGGGAGGTGCCAGAGGACTGGAGAACAGCTAATGTGGTCCCACTATTTAAGAAAGGTTGTAGAGATAAGCCAGGGAACTACAGACCAGTGAGTCTCACGTCAGTGGTCGGGAAACTATTGGAGAAAATTCTGAAGGAGAGAATCTATCTCCACTTGGAGAGGCAAAATTTGATTAGGAATAGTCAGCATGGCTTTGTCAGAGGGAGCTCATGCCTAACAAATTTGATTGAATTTTTTGAGCATGTGACCAGGCGTGTAGATGAGGGTAGTGCAGTTGATGTAGTTTACATAGATTTCAGCAAAGCCTTTGACAAGGTCCCACATGGGAGACTTATCAAGAAAGCAAATGCAGAGGGGATACAGGGTAACTTGATAAGGTGGATTCAAAATTGGCTTAGCTGTAGGAGACAGAGAGTGATGACAGACGGCTGTTTTAGTGACTGGAAGCCAGTGTCCAGTGGCGTACCACAGGGATCTGTACTGGGTCCCCTATTGTTTGTCATTTATATTAACGACATAGATGACTATGTGGGGGGTAGGATCAGAAAGTTCGCGGATGACACAAAGATTGGCCGAGTGGTTAACAGTGAGGTTGAGTGTCTTAGGTTACAGGAAGATATAGACGGGATGGTCAAATGGGCAGAAAAGTGGCAGATGGAATTTAACCCTGAAAAGTGTGAGGTGATACACTTTGGAAGGAGTAATGTGACATGGAAGTATTAAATGAATGGTCTGACACTGGGAAGTTCTGAGGAACAAAGGGACCTTGCGTGTTTGTCCATAGATCTCTGAAGGCAGAAGGGCAGGTTAATAGGGTGGTGAAAACGACATATGGGGCACTTGCCTTTATCAATTGAGGCATAGATTACAAAAACAGGGAGGTCATGTTGGAGTTGTATCGAACTTTGGTAAGGCCACAGCTGGAGTACTGTGTGAAATTCTGGTCGCCATATTATAGGAAGGATGTGATTGCACTGGAGGGGGTGCAGAGGCGATTCACCAGGATGTTGTCTGGGATAGAACATTTAAGCTATGAAGAGAGGTTGGATAGGCTTGGGTTGTTTTCGCTGGAGCAGAGAAGACTGAGGGATGACATGATCGAGATGTACAAGATTATGAGGGGCATGGACAGGGTGGAGAGGGAGCAGCTGTTCCCCTTAGTTGAAGGGTCAGTTACGAGGAGACACAAGTTTAAGGTGAGGGGCAGGAGGTTTAAGGGGATTTGAGGAAGAACTTTTTTACCCAGAGGGTGGTGTCAGTGTGGAATGCACTGCCTGGGAGGGTGGTAGAGGCGGGTTGCCTCACATCCTTTAAAAAGTACCTGGATGAGCACTTGGCACATCATAACATTCAAGGCTATAGGCCAAGTGCTGGCAAATGGGATTAGGTAGACAGGTCAGGTGTCTTTAATGCATCGGTGCAGACTCGATGGGCCGAAGGGCTTCTTCGGTACTGTATTATTCTGCGATTCTGTGAAAGGTCATCAACTTGAAACATTAACTCTGTTTCTCTCTCCACAGATGCTGCCAGACTTGCTAAGTGTTTCCAGCATTTTCTGTCTTTATTTCAGATTTCCAGCATCTGTAGTATTTTGTTCTTGTAAAAGTTAAGGGAGGTTTCTCAGACTGGCAGAAAGTGGGAAGTGGAGATCTGCAAGAATCTGTCCTGGGACCACTGTTGAAACCATACATGTAAATGATTTAGACTCACAAATTGGAGGTATGGTGTAAAATTTGTAGATGAAACCAAATTGGGGACTTATTGCTAATAATCTGGAAAACAGCACCAAAATACAGAATGATGTAAATTGGCTTGCAGAGTGGGCGTATAATAGCAAATTAAATTCAATATATCGAAATGTGAGGCAGATTGCGGAGAATAAAATGCTAAAAATAGCAACAGAAGTGATAAGGCCAGTCAGTGGGAAGAAGTATTGGGGCTTACTTCTGGCAGAATAGAATACAAAAGTAGGGAGGTACTGCCAGATTTATATAGAAGCTTGGTTAGACTGCACTTTCAGTATTGTGTGCAGTTCTAGTCCCTATACTACAAAAAGAATATTGAAGCAATGAAGAAAGTGCAGAAAAGATTTACAAACAGAATTGAGAAGATGCAATTATCAGGAAATATTGAGCAGCCTGGGGCTCTTTTCTCTGCAATAGAGAAGACTGGGAGGAGACCTGATAGAGGGCTTTAAAATTATGAAGGGATTTGAAAATGTGGATGTGAAGAAAATGTGTGGATGAATCCAGAACATTGGGGCATAAATATAAGATAGTCACTAACAGATCCAAAAAAATTTCAAGGACTCTCTTTCCTCAGGGAGTAGTGAGAATGTGCAACTTGCTGCCACATGGAGTGGTTGAAGCCTGATGCATAGAAGAGAAATAAGGGAATCGAGGGATATGGAGGTAGGATGGGAAGAGGTAATTAAAGTGGTAGGAGGCTCATGTGGAGTACAAACACCGTCATAGACCAGTCAGGCCAAGTGGTCTGCTCCTGTGTTGTAGATTCTATGTAGATTTTAAAGCTAAAATCAGTTAAACAGTTTAAGAACCTAGGAATGTGGGAACAAAGAGAGGTTATGAGGCATATTTCACTTTGCAATTCTTTTGTCAGGAAATGAGATGACCAATTATTTTTATCGTAAACCCATTTTATCTTTCAAATGCTTTGATGGATGCAAGTCTTAAAATCTGCTTTCCTGTTTGTGTTTATTCTATGAATCAGTGATTCTGAGCCCTTAAAATTTTACTGTATGAATAATGCACAAGCATATTTCCATTATAATACTTTGTGTGCTGTTTGAATTTAAAATGAATGGATTGATATGTCTGTAAAAATGATGGGCAAAGGAATTTCATATGAATGCATTAAGCATTTGTTTTCTAACACACAGTCAGTGTAGTTTCCATGTTTTCATGGCCTGTCCCACTGGTTTTCTGGAAAATCTGGGGCAGACAGGGCTGGAGTCACACTCTGGGAAGCACCCAGCCATGTCATTGCTTCCCTCCATCTCCAAAGGGCAATCATAGTGGCACCAAGTATGGGCACTGAAATCTGCCATGTTTCCCAACATTCATCTGATTAAATTCTGAATGCAGGAGGCCAGTGTTCTAAGTTTGGTGCGAGTGATGGTGAGGCATTGGGACATCAAAGGAAGATTACATCATCTGAGCAATCTCAGAGCACAGCTGTGCATTGCCCTTTCTGCCAGAAAAATCATTTTGACAGCTTGGCAAATACCTCTTTCCTGCTTCAGCAAGTCTGTGTCCCAGTCTGGTGCAACTCCCGGGTGGAGGCCTGAAAGCCAACCTTCCACATGAAAACTACCCCAGGCTGGAAATACAACTGGGGTCAATGGAGGAATTTCCAGGGTAGTGGAAGTCTTGCCTGTCAGAGATACTGCACAGTTTGAAAACCCAAGCTTGAATGTTGAGAAATTCTGCCTAATGTTAAATTGGCACATGGCTTCTTCAGCTTATCATGATGTCCTCTGGTCTTCCATTCCTGTTTTTGGATGTAATATTTTCCTACATCTACCTCATCTAAACACATTATTTTATTCATATTCTCCCTTAAGTTGCTCTTAGCTTATTGAGAATATATTAATCAGTCTTCATTATTTAAACATCTCAAAGCTATTGTCTTTCTCTGTACCTTATCCATAATCTCTGAAGTAATCAATGTGGTCCCAATAATAATGGATTAAAAAGAGTTGTAACAACTCTTTGGATCTCTATTTTTATGGACTTACACTTAATTCATTTGCCTTTGCAACTGCGCTAAACTGATGATAGTTTCAGTGTTTGTACAACTATTATTTTGTAAGATTCTTAATTAGATTATTAATATGGAGTCTCTCACTCTTACTTTTCATCAGCCTTTCATCCTTTGTTTCTCTCTCCTCCTTCAATCTTTGTCTCTCTCGCTCTCCTTTTACTATTAGACCCTTCTATTCAGGCTGAAACTAATAATTAAAATTATTTACACAGAAGCAACAAGGCACAGCAAGTTACTGATCAAATATTTCTTAAAAATACAGAAACTATTCATAAGGGGTTATGATAGGTTTTTCTTTGAGATTCTTTTATAACCTGCAAGACTTTGGAGGAAACCGTCTCCAGAAGTTGCTGATCACAACAACTTCACCAACAACTTATATTTATATAGTGCCTTTAATGAAAACATTCCAAGGCTCTTCCAGGAGCATTGCAAAACAAAGTATTGATAAATAAAGGTATTAGGACAGGTGACCAAAAGCTTGGTCAAAGAGGTACGTTTTAAGGAGTGTCTTTAAGGAGGAAAGTGAGGCAGAGAGGTGTAAGGAGGGTATTCCAGAGCTTGGGGCCTAGGCAACTGAAGGAGCGGTCACCAATGGTGGAGCAATTAAAATCAGGGATGCGCAAGAGGCCAGAATTAGAGGAGTGCAGATATTTTGGAGGGTTGTGGGGCTGGAGGAGATTACAGAGATAGGGAGGGGTGAGGCCATGGTGGGATTTGAAAACAAGGGTGAGAATTTTAAAATCAAGATGTTGTTTGACTGGGAGCCACTGTAGGTCAGTGAGCACAGGGGTAATGGTGAAAGGGGGAGTTAGGACATGGGCAGCAGAGTTTTAGATGACCTCAAGTTTAAGGAGACTAGAATGTGGGAAACCAGCCAGAAGTGTGTTGCAATATCAAGTCTAGTGGTAACAAAGGCATGAATGAGGATTTCAGCAGTAGATGAGCTGAGACGGGCGAAGTTGGGCAATGTTATGGAAGTGGAAATAGGCAGTCTTAGTGATGGCACAACTATGAGATCGGAAGCTCATTTTAGGATTAAATGTGACGCCAAGGTTGTGAACAGACTGGCTTAGTCTCAGGCTGTTGCCAGGGAGACGGCTGGAGTCGATAGCTAGAGAACAGAGTTTGGAGCTGGGACCGAAAACAACAAATTTAATCTTCCCAACATTTGATTGGAGGAAATTTCTGCTCATCCAGTACTGGATGTTGGATAAGCAGTCTGATAATTTAGCAACAGTGGAGCAGCCAAGAGAAGTGATGGTGAAGGAGAGCTGAGTGTCGTCGGCATACATGTGACAACTAATGTTGTGCTTTTGGATGATGTCACTGAGGAGTAGCATGTTGATGAGAAATAGGAGGGGCCAAGGATACATTCTCTAGCTATGATTAGATGGATAAGAATGGAAACAGATGAGAGCAGCCCCACCCAGCTGGACGACAGTGGAGAGACATTGGAGGAGAATGGTGTAGTCAACCATGTCAAAGGCTGCAGAAAGGTCGAAAAGGCCGAGGGGGGAAAGTTTACTTTGGAGGGGTGTGGGGCTGGAGGAGATTACAGAGATAGGGAGGGGTGAGGCCATGGAGGGATTTGAAAACAAGGGTGAGAATTTTAAAATCAAGATGTTGTTTGACTGGGAGCCAATGTAGGTCAGTGAGCACAGGGGTAATGGTGAATGTCCTAACTCCCCGTCCTTGGAGGGTGACAACACATTCAAGGACTTTGGAGAGGAAAGGGGGCTTGCAGATGAGGGGGGGTGGTGGGGGGAGTCAAGGGTTGTTTTTTTGAGGAGAGAGGTGATGATGGCAGATTTAAAGGAGAGAGGGACAACACCTGAATAGATAGAGCTGTTAACAATATCAGCTAACATGGGGACCAGGAAGGGAAGCTGGGTGATCATCAGAGTAGTGGGGGAATAGGATTGATGGAACAAGCGGCGGGTCTCAGAGATGGCATGAGAGGAGATAGGAGAAAAACTAGAGAAAGATGTGAGTTCAGGGCCAGGGCAGGGGGGAGCATTATAGGAAGTTTGGCCAGGTGGGCTAATGGAAGGGAGGGATGCAGCAGAGGCAGCTGATCGGATGGTCTCCATCTCAGTGACAAAGAAGTCCTTGAGCTGCTTGCACTTATTGTTGGAGGTTTGAGTGAAGGGGAGAGGGTTTTCTGTAGAGAAAAGAAGATGGGAGTTAT
Organism: Heterodontus francisci; assembly: GCF_036365525.1. Taxonomy (NCBI): domain Eukaryota; kingdom Metazoa; phylum Chordata; class Chondrichthyes; order Heterodontiformes; family Heterodontidae; genus Heterodontus; species Heterodontus francisci. Next base: position 56,238,947 of record NC_090394.1, read on the forward strand.
CTTGGCATTTGTATCATTTGCAATACCTTCATCAGGGCAATTCATAAATATTGTGAATAACATAAATTCTCAGGCTGCACTCAGACAGCCGGTCATTTAATAAGAATGACACACTTAAGTCTTATCAATCTGCACTGTCTGCTTGAATACCTCCCTTGGAGTTGCTCCGCTAGATTTGAGCATGCGCAGTAAAAAAACAACTCGGGTAGGACAATGGGCGCATGCGCAGGAAGCGACAATGCGACGCCGTGAAGCCTGTGCCGGAAAATGGTGTAAGGTCGGCGTCATCGTGAGGATGTTATTTACGTATCAGCCAGTCGCTTGATACGTGCTGTTTGGGGGTAAACGGCAGGAAAATGAGTGGTAAATATGTAGCTTGTTGTTCAAAATGCTTTTGCTGTGCGGGCTTGGCCTGGTTGTCAGGCTGAGCGCGGTCGCCAGGGGACGGGGAGCTGCTGACAGTCGCTGTGATGGGGTGGGGGGGTTTCCTGCTTCTCTTGGCAGGCTGCTCTCCTGTTTGCTTTTTATTATTAATTTCAGAACAAATCCGATTCTTCCTTCGCGTCTTTTCAACCGCTTTCCTCTTACTTTTAATAAAACACCATTTTACTTCGTTGTGATTTGTTTTTTAGCCTTTTATTGAGCTCGTGTTTTTAATCTACTCACTTTAAAGCAGTGAGATTGTGGTCGAAGCAGCAAATATCGGAAAGTATGGGGACGTGACGTGAAAAGCTTTGTGAACTGGAGGGTTTGGCGGTGACCGAGACCACTCATTGCAAAAAAAATTAAAGAACATACACTTGACAACGCAGATGCCAGTGTTTCTGATTGTAATTACGTGACCTGGGCAAAGCACTCGAGATGTTTACTGTTGGACCATTTCACAAACTCGGTACTTTTGCCAGGAAGGAAGATAAGCTGTTGGGTCAGTTGGAAAGATAAATTAAGGAAGTTTTTTCGTTGCAGTTTGTTGGGTTATGCATTTTTTTTCTAATCTTGGTTTCTCTCTGTTAAGAAAATTACCTAATTTCGCGACATTCCTGGTTTATACACAGGGAGATAATCCAGCAGTAGATGAACACTGTTCAGTGTTGTACTGCTGATTCTGTCAGAATCGGTAGTCGTGATAACCAAGCATATTTTGTTCAGAAAAAAATGAAACCTCCCCAACATGGTGTTTGCTTATTCTGAATTTGTATATAGTGATAAAGGGTGTTAACATATCTCCTGGCCTTTATAGCCACTCCAGGCGCTGCTTCACAAGCCACTGACTACCTCCAGGCACTTACCCATTGTCTCTTGAGACAAGGAGGCCAAAGAAGAAAAGTGTCCTGTAATGGGCAAGTTGGTGGAATGGGCAGACAGATGGCAGATGAAATGCACAGAAATGTGAGGTGATTCATTTTGGTAGGAAGAACATGGAGAGACAATATAGAATAAAGGGCTAAATTCTAAAGTGGGTGCAGGAGCAGAAGGACCTGGGTGTATATGTGCATAAGTCATTGAAGGTGGCAGGACAGGTTGAGAGAGCAGTGAATAAAGCATACAGTATCCTGGGCTCTATTAATAGGGGCATAAAGTATAAGAGCAAGGAAGTTATGTTAAACTTGTATCAGGCACTAGTTCGGCCTCAGCTGGAGTATTGCACCCAATTCTGGGCATTGCACTTAAGGAAAGACGTGAGGACGTTGGAGAGAGTACAGAAAAGATTCACGAGAATGATTCCAGGGGTGAGGAATTTCAGTTATGAAAATAGATTTGGGCGGTGCAGTGGTTAGCACCGCAGCCTCACAGCTCCAGCGACCCAGGTTTAATTCTGGGTACTGCCTGTGTGGAGTTTGCAAGTTCTCCCTGTGTCTGCGTGGGTTTTCGCCGGGTACTCCGGTTGATGCTTTCAGGTACTTGCAGGTTGATAGGTAAATTGGCTGGTGTGAAGAATACAGTTTTCAAAAAATGTTCTTTGTTTTAGGATACCTTCAAAGGATTTTGAATGATATAAATTTGGTTTACTTTATCGCAGTTAGTAGTCAGGCTGAAGCCAGAAGCTGGAGTAGCTAAATTAATACCTTGGTTGCATTTCGCCATGTAATAAATGAGCAACTGTGCTCCAAGAATCAATGTTGAATTGAGAGCACAGGAGAAGTAACTTTGTTGTTTAGAGAAGAAATGGTAAAGGTTATAGAGGTATAAATGTACTGATTGGAACGAATATTGTTTGTTTACATGTTTAATGTTAAATAAATGTGTTCTGTTGGCATATTGTATGAGCCAAAGTTTGATGGAGTTCATGTTTTTCTCCCCACTGAAGATGGGATTATCTGGTAACACACAATCTATTCCAGTAAGAGGGACTTCAGTGGCAAAGCTAATTTTGCTCCCTGGGTCTCACTACATTTACCTAGATATTGGACTAGTAAGGTTTGTAGGGGTTGGGAGGTCTGCTTATGGAAGTAGCTGGTGATGCTGATGTTGAGAAGAATATCTGGTGTAAAAACCCAAAAATGTAACACCGGTGTTATGCTTTTTTTCCCCATATGTTGGTATTTAATGATGAATCAGTTTCTCCCAGAGCATTAACCAAAGCCTGAATCTAATTTCAACCTATTTCCTTTACTGTGGAAACATTTTTGAATTGTGGAAAACTTCTGTCATCTAAAATGTTGGCAGTGAGCAAGCAATTGTTGAATGCTTGTATTTAAGTGTATTTGGAGATTAAATACTGTTCAGAATCTGTTGTACTGAAGTGCAAGTTTTCCCTGTACGCATCAGAGTGCTCCTTACTTTTTCACCAGACTTCAGATTGGAACTCTTTTAAAGCAGTATAGCATCCTGATGATGTGTCTGTTATTAATAGCAGCATGATGTTGTTTGTAATGCCTGAAGAAAATTCAGTCTTTTTAATTACTATTCTGAATGTACAAATTTGAAGTAATTTATGTCGATTAAACGGGAACAGGTGAGATGATTAACATTACATTGAAGGTATAATACAGAAACAGGCCATTCAGTTCAGCTGGTGTTTATGCTGCACACTCCTCCTGCCACCTGTTGTCATCTAACCCTTTTGGCATAACCTTCTATTCCTTTCTGCCTCATGTTTATCTAGCTTCCTCTTAAATGCATCTATGCTAGTCACCTCAATTACTCTTTTTGGTAGCAACATCTACATTCTAATCACTCTCTGGGTAAAGAAGTTTCTCCTGAATTCCCTGTTGGATTTATATGTCCTCCTAGTTTTGGTTTCCACCACAAATGAAAACATCACTACTTCTACCTTATCAAACTGCTTCATAATCTTAAATACTTCTATCAGATCACCACCCAACCTTCTCTTTTCGAGAGACCCAGCTTATTCAGTTTTTCCTGAGAGCAGAATTGAGATGTTATACCTATTATTCTTGTAGATCCTTTTTGGCCCTTCTCCAGTGCTTTAGTGTAATATGAAGATCAAAACTCTGCATGGTATTCCTTGTGGTCTAACCAGGGTTCTATACAAGTTGAATATACTTCTCCACTTTTCAATTCTATCCCTCTAAAGGTAAACCCCAGTGTTTTTTTTATGGCCTTATTAACCTGCATCTCTTTTTTAACTGATTTATGTACCAGTGCTTCTAGATCCCTTTGCTCCATTTAGACTCTTGCAGTCACTTGAAACATCTTTAAAATGTGGCACATTGCACAGCTGGGATTACAGTGGTGTCAAATGTTTGGTATAATGGCAGTTGATCTAATGTTAGTTTGATTTTGAGATAAATTAGCCTAAAATCTTGCCCAACAAGTAAGAAATGTCCAATACATTACAAGTCTTACAACTGTGTGTACTTCTAGTCCATATTAACCTTACTTCCTGTGCCATAATTTTGAGTAACGCTGTTATGGTATCGTTTACAATGGAAAAGCTAAGTCAGCATTCAAAATGGAGAATCCTGTAGAAACATTTGCCTGTAACACTGGTTCCATGGCTCTGTGTACTGTGACATTGTGTTTTTTTTTATTTCCAAAATATACTTTATTCATAAAAATCTGTAAAAAAAAAAGAAATACATTACCAAACAGTTTCAAACAGCACCAAGTCAAAAAATACAAAGTGCAAAGGTGATCAGTTTCCTTCAATACAATCATGAGTTGCCTCACAACCCTACCATTTCACATTTGTCGTGCCAGATCCATTTTACAGGAGACAAAATTTTCCTGATACAGTTCGAGGGGTTTCCCATGGATCCAGCCCCTCAGTTCAGCTTGGTGGGGGGACCTTACACTGTGGTCTTTCCCCATTGAGCCTTTGCTGCGGCTGCCCCAAGCTTTAGTGCGTCCCTCAGCACGTAGTCCTGGACCTTGGAATGTGCCAGTCTGCAACATTCGGTCGTGGACAACTCTTTGCGCTGGAAGACCAGCAAGTTTCAGGCAGACCAAAGGGTGTCTTTCACCGAATTGAGAGTCCTCCAGCAGCAGTTGATGTTTGTCTCGGTGTGCGTCCCTGGGAACAGCCCGTAGAGCACAGACTCCTGTGTTACCGAGCTGCTTGGGATGAACCTCGACAAAAACCACTGCATCTCTTTCCACACCTGCTTTGCAAAGACACATTCCAGAAGGAGGTGGGCAACCGTCTCTTCCCCACCACAGCCACCGTGGGGGCATTGCGTGGAGGGGGCGAGACTTCGGGTGTGCAGGAAGGATCTGACGGGGAGGGCTCTTCTCACCACCAGCCAAGCTACATCTTGGTGCTTGTTTGAAAGTTCTGGTGATGAGGCATTCCGCCAAATGACTTTGGCGGTCTGCTTGGGGAACCATCCGACAGGATCCACTGTGACATTGTGGTGTACTTACAGCCTTTCATCACTAGGTGATATGACAGTGTGATTCTGTCCAGCTGATCTTCCCCCACCTGAAGCTTTTCTTTCTCACAGTGCAGCCTAAATAAATTTGTTAGTCTTTAGTGGGAGCAGACTAGGAATCATTCTTTGTGAAAGAACCCCAGCTCCTAATTAAATAAACAAATAAGCCAGCCCCTAATACAAACTTTGGGAGTCAAGAATTAAATAAATAAATGTCAGGCTTCATGGCACTGGACCAATCATCAATTAATAACTTTGCCCTTGATATATCCAGTCAGGCTGCAGCAGGACCATGTCAGTAACAAATTAATTAATTAATACATGGGCAGGGAGCATGTCAAGAACAAAAATATGCATTTATATAGCACTTTTAACGTAGTAATACTTCCAAGGCTCTTCATGGAAACTTAATTCATCATGCTTCCCTTTTAAAATTCTCATCCTCATGTTCAGATCCCTTCATGAACTCGACCATCCCTATTTTTGTAACCTCCTCTGATCCTACAATCGTTTGAGAACTCTGTTTCTCCAACACTGGTCTGTTGCCATCCCCCATTTCTTTAACCCTACCATTGTTTGCAGCACCTTCAGCTGTCTAGGCCTTAAGTTCTGGAATTCCCTCCCTAAATCTCTCCTCCACTCCTTCTTTAAGACCTTCCTTAAAACCTACCTGTTTGATCAAGCTTTTGGTCTGCTAATACCTTAATCTTGGTTTACCTTGGGACATCTTGCTGTGTTGAAGGCCCTATATAAATGCAAACTGTTGTAATCAGAGAAAATGCCTAAATGGCCTGGTACTCCCAAAGTTCATTGTAATTCGTTTGTTGATTTAGGGTCTGGCTCATCTGTCACAGAGTCATTATAGTACAGAAGAAAGCAATTCGGCCCATCGAACTCATGCTGTCTCTCTTTAAAGCAATCCAGTCAGTTCTATTCCCCCACTCTATCCTGTGGCCCTGCACGTTTATTTCCCTCAAAGGCCTATCCAATTTCCATTTGAAATAATTAATCGTCTCTGCTTCCACCAACCTCATAGGCAGCGAGTTCCAGGTCATTACCACTTGCTGTGTAAAAAAAGTTCTTCCTCACAATGTCCCCCCCCACCGCCCCATCTCTTGCCTGAAACCTTAAATCAGTGTCCCCTACTCCTTGTACCATCAGCTAATGGTAACAGCTTGAACTACAAATTGATGAATTAAATCAATCACTACTGAATAGATGCATTCAGATTTAGGAGACACTTGGACATTAACAAATTATTTAATTGCTTTCTTACTTCCTGTCACAAAACCATATCCGCTTTCCTAAGAAATACTACTTCCTCAGATGTCCTCTAGGCAATGTAATGGGAAATCCAGTGGCGTATTAAAAAATCCAATATGTGACATATGTAAGTCAATCAGCTTAATTTTCCCCGTCCTGATATGCATAGCGGAAAATTGTATTGAGATTTACCCTTAATGCCTAAATGTATGATTTTAAAATTCGTTTGTCTTAGGACTGCGCCAAATACCTCAATCCAAAGGGCATTCATAGTTAACCAAGCCAATTCCATACCAGAACTACAATACTAATATGGTGTCAGACATTGTGATGTATTAAAAGCAAAAAGTTTTTGCACATGTTTTTTCATGTGGACAGAGTTGCTCATTATTCTGCCATTAACACTCTCTCTGGACTAATGCTTTGTCTTTCACCACATACATTAACACACTCTTTTCCTTTGTCCCATGACAGCTTTGTTATTTAATCTCTCCTGCCCTCTGCCCTTTAACATACACCTTCCCTTTTGTTCTCTTTTCCACCAAACCGCCCCCCCTTTCACTGGCTTAAAACCTAATTCTTTTCTAACCTTTGCCAGTTCTGATGAAAGGTCATCAGATGAAAGGTTATTTTACTAACTGAACCCAAAGCAGTCTTGAAATATTCCACTTAGCAACTGATAGGGGGTTTTAGTGAGTTGAAGAACAAGGGAACCCACCATCTTGAATCCATGCTTTGTGATTATCTTCAGGGATCCTATAATCTTCAGTCTTTCCTAGAAAAAAAACTGGCCACAAATGTGTTTAATAGCAATGGATTCAAAAGCAGAAGTGTAGCTAGCAATTTTGAATTTGTGGAACAACAGCTGATCTGCTATCCTCTGGCATCTCTGGGTTTTCAGTGTGGGGATTCTGTATGTGCCAGTTCCCCTGTGGATCAGTGAAAAACTGGTGACGCGCCAGTGACACTCAGATCCCTACAACTGCTGCTGAGGCAGTTTTGACATGAATTTGCATGCAGCTGTGTACATCACATATGTCTTCCTATATTCATGACACAAATACTGCTACATGTCAACTTTGCTTCTGGTGAGATTTTACTGGCCTGGTCTGAACAGGCCACTGCGGCACAGTGGCGCAGTGGTTAGCACCGCAGCTTCACAGCTCCAGCGACCCGGGTTCAATTCTGGGTACTGCCTGTGTGGAGTTTGCAAGTTCTCCCTGTGTCTGCGTGGGTTTCCTCCCACATGCCAAAGACTTGCTGGTTGATAGGTTAATTGGCCATTATAAATTGCCCCTAGTATAGGTAGGTGGTAGGGAAATATAGGGGGACAGGTGGGGATGTGGTAGGAATATGGAATTAGTGTAGGATTAGTATAAAAATGGGTGGTTGATGGTCGGCACAGACTCGGTGGGCCAAAGGGCCTGTTTCGGTGCTGTATCTCTAAAACTAAAACTAAGCAAGAATGTAAACTGAGAAATGGTCCTGCACTCTGTCCTGAGGATGAGTTTCCATTGACTGTCAATGGGTCAGCCTGTGGTCATAAATGTTTTCATTTTGTTTTGGGAATGGTTTATAAAGGATGAATGTGACAGACAACATTGAATGGATATATGTTGATGAATCCATATACTTATGTACTTCCTTGATATGATCTTATTTTGAGGCCTATCCCAGAGGTAAATGTACTTTAAACTGGGACTGATTTAGAATGGTTGCATTAGATTTCTTGTGACCCTATTAGATCTGAATTTTACCCTGGCCGTTGTAGGTTAATCTTGGGCCAGTTTGGAGTCGACATGTAGCTGACAGTGTAAATTGAAATTTGCCATTAAATAAAAAACAACTGTTACGCCCACATGGTGTGACATGGGTGGTTCTCACTGTTCAATTCCCCAGATGACCGCAGCAAGTGTACATGTATTAAGAGTTTAGCCCCTTTGTGTTTTATTTTTCAAATTAACAGGCAGCGACAGGTTTTCTTGTAGGTTTATAAAACAGTAAGTCAGTGGTTTATTGATCACTAAGCCTTATCCTGAAATTGTCGCAACCTCATTCAGTCATGCATTCGCTCGCGCGCGCTCACACACACACACACACACACACACACACACACGAAGAAACAGATAGAGGGAAAGAGGTAGGTGGGTTTTTTCTCTTGAGACTCAAAGTCCAGTTAGTTGCAGGCTTGTGGTGATTGTAGATTTCTCTCTTGATTGACGGTTCTGTTGAAGTTGGGTCACTCCTAGCTCTTGCTCTGCTGTATGATGTCGATGTCAGATGTTTTCCATCAGGGCATGTGCTTTCTGGAATGCCAGCAGTTACAAGTAGGTTACAAGTAGACCTTCTGGGTCAGTCTCTCTCTCTCTTTCTCTTTTTCTGGCTGTCTTTTAAAGGTAAAACTGTCACTCCTCACCTCCTGTTGGGAGACATTCTGAACTCTGTCCCATGGTGTTCGCACAATGGCCCAGGACATGGCTACTTCCCACCTCCTTTGTTTTAGGAGAAGCCATTCAGTTCTGGAATGTTTCTATGATAGGTGTCACCTTTTGGCTTTGAAGATTTGTCCTTTGTCTTTGACAGACCATTTGAATATGCAAAAGGTTAATCCCCTTCTCTTCGGCAGCCAATTTGGACCATTGTTCACTTTTTAAAAATAAAGGTTCATTTTTAAAAGACCAAGTCTGTTTTTCATAACTTTTCAGATTTAGTCCGTGAATGTTGTATCATCGGACCTCAAATGTGTGTGATACAACTCTAATTGCTGAAGTTCTCTTCCTATCCTTTGGTACATTATAGAGGTTTTCAGCTCCAGGCATTCAGCTTATTTCCATAATTGACATTTCAGTCTATGATTGGTAGATTGTGCAAGTCTCTGAAATCTCTTGCATCTTGTTGGGGGTTTCCACATTTTCATTAGATTTTCTGTGATCTTTTTAGGGTCAGGAAATTTCAGGTGTGCCAAAGTCACAGTGAGGGAAAAAGTTAATGTCTTAATTGCAGCATTCTGCTGTACCACTTTCTTTGACTGAAGCCCCATCAGGAACAGATTAAAAGCTTGGACCAGTTGGGCATCATACTGAGCTGCCAAACCCATTTTCTGGAAACAGTAACAGCTTGCATTTATAATGTAGGAAAACATCCCAAAGAACTTCACAGATGTGTAAGGAAAAAATGGACGTTAAACTAAAGAGAGATTAGGAGGAGGGATCCAAAAGCTTCGTCAAAGAAGTGGGTTTTAAGGATCATTGAAAGGAGGAGAGTGTGATGGAGAGTCAGGGGGATGGAGTGGCTGTGGGCTGTGGGAGGTTAGGGAAGGAATTTCACAGAATGGGGCCTTGTTACCTCTAGTGGGGTGACACACAAGAGGCTGAAATTAGAGGAGTGGAGAGCTTGAGAGAAGTTGGGGTTGAAGAAACTGGTTAAATTGTGCTTTGCTCCAGCTGTCTCATCCCACCTTATAAAACTTTTAATCTTTGATATCTTGGTAAATCAATTTATGCATGCTAAAAACATCACTAGTTTATTTGATGCATAAGCAGGGATTTAAAAGGCAGATTTCTTATTTTAAAAATATTTTCACTGCTTTTTTGTGGGGTCTCTGGCTGACTGTATGGGTCACCTGTCTTAGGCTTGCCTTAAGAATTAAGAGGTGTACAAACGCTGTTGGAGGTGATTCTCACTGTGGTGAAGTACTTGGTTGCTTATCCTACTTCCATGCACAGCATGTTTGAGAATTATAATTTACTGTGTGGAGGATCGTCAACATGAATGTATTTGAAACAATTTGATAGAATACTGTGTCATAACTCCACTTAACACAGCTCTGTGAGTTGATCATCTTCTTGTATATTCAGATCATAGTGCCTCCTTGAAATAGTCGCACCAAAGTTTTCACATCCTTTTTGTAATCAGTGGAGTGGTTGAGGAGAGGTTGGGTGGGAAGGTGGAATGGCTAATTGATCCAGGCTATGACCCCTAAACTATTGGTAGAAACCTGGCAGCAAGTATTCTGTCTACTTACCTGGTCTTGGAATGATGAATGATGTTACTACAATATTTGCTTGTTCTATGTTGCTGAACTGTTGATGCTATAATGTTTGACATGTGACTTGCAGTGCTCCCAAAGCATTGCATATTGCAAGTCAAAGGATACGCTAAAAATATTGCTTAAATTGCGTAAAGTGTGACATCTTAGAAAAGAAAGATTTGTATTTATTTTAGTGCTTTGCTTATTGGTGTATCACATACATCAGAGTGCTTCACATAGCATTAATTGTTTGAAGTGTACTTACAGTTATGCAGGCAAAAATGGCATACAGTATAATCCCCTAAAGAGTAAAGATGAATGAGGAATTAGCCTGTTTTTCATGGTGCTGATTGATGGAGAAATGTTGGCCTCGACACTGCAGGAACTCTTGGCTTTTCTTTGAATAGTGCTGTGAGATCTTTGCTATCCTCCTGAACCATTGGAACAGGCAGTTGGAACCTCAATGAACATCTCATCAGCAGCACTTTCTCAGTAGTGGACTGGAATCTCTGTCTAGATAGTGCTGACATTTTCAGGTTTCTGGATTGGCACTATAAAGGACAATGGTTTAATGGCACAGACCAGTTTGTTCTCTTCAGGGCACATTAACATTAGTTATATATGATAATTTCTATGTGTTGGCAATATTTCCAACCTCTAATTCTGAACATTTAATCTGATTTCAGTGTCTCAACAAAATGACAGCAGGAGGCAGTCTCTGCTCGAAAGACTTCTCGATGCTGTTAAGCAGGTAAATAAAACTTTAAAATAGCTTTACAGTAAGGTTCAATTGTAAACCAGAAAGTGCTTTACAGGTTAATCGGAAAATGCTGGCAACAGCCAGTATCTTTTTATTTAGAGATACAGCACTGAAACAGGCCCTTCGGCCCACCGAGTCTGTGCCGACCATCAACCACCCATTTATACTAATCCTATATTCCTACCACATCCCCACCTGTCCCTATATTTCCCTACCACCTACCTATACTAGGGGCAATTTATAATGGCCAATTTACCTATCAACCAGCAAGTCTTTGGCATGTGGGAGGAAACCGGAGCACGCAGACACAGGGAGAACTTGCAAACTCCACACAGGCAGTACCCAGAATTGAACCCGGTTTGCTGGAGCTGTGAGGCTGCGGTGCTAACCACTGCGCTACTGTGCCGCTCCTGGTGAAAACACGTAACTTCATGTTTCACAAGAGGAGAAGAGTAGATTCACTCCCAAGGGTGCAGACTATTACACATTCTAAAACACTGATTCATTGAAGATTTTACAATAGGCAATATGTAAATAAGTTGGAGTGGAAACTTGAGCAAAAAATTTACTTTTTAAAACAATTTGCACCCAGATTGACGATTTATGCCAAAGTGGAACCTCTTGGCCAGGATCCTTAACAAAATCAGTGACTAATTCAACGTCACCTTCCATATATGGGGAATAAAGCAATAAGCTGTTAAATTATTTCATCATTGTCATCCAGTTCATTAGATTAAAGCTTCCACATTTGAAGACACACAGGCATCGCTCGGACACATAATTGTAAATCATTTGCAGTGAAGATCCAGACGTTACCTTAACTTTCTCAGAGGTGTTTTGACTCTTTTGGTTCGAAAAAGCTGATCCAAGAATGTCTGATGTAGACTTTTGAGATCTCCTGGCTAGTTGATTCTCACCATAGAGTTGTGTTAATGTCCTTCAATTGTGAATGCGATTAGCACTTTTCAGAGGTTGTTTAGTTCATATTTACTGTGCAACATAGTTGTTCAGGACATTTTCTAATTCTAGTCCTGCAGGAAAATTATGAAGTATTTTCACTAGCCCATAGCAAATGTGTTTGAAGTACTTTTGAAATATCACTTTGTTAGGACAGTGGAAATAATTTTTAAAAAATCCATGATTATTTTGTCTTACAAGTGCTAAGTACTTTCCATGAAATGCTACTTTAGTGATTTCACAGTAACTAGAAATGTTTCACAGTTTCCATTTTTAAATACAGCACATTTGTCATATTAAGCAACTCGCATGCGTTTAGAAAAAGTATTTTAATTTAGTACTATTTATACTCACAAATACAGAGATAATTTTCAAATTAAATTATTGGGTCAGCCTCACTTGTGATGGTGTAAATTGTATTTTTATGATTCTGCACAGTGTGCTGTTTATAGAGTATTGGATTAATTTATTTGTGTTCTTTCATTTGTAAGAATTGCATTTCCAATCAGATTTGGAGTGCAGTATTGGAGGAGTACATGGGTCTTGATTTTCTTCATTCTGTAGACTGAAAGTTTTTGGAATAGCCGTGCAGTGTTTCAAAAACTTACTTTGATTTACCGTCATGTGACAAATTGATCCTTATCATCAAAGATAGGGGAGATTTTTACATCAAAGCTGAGAGATACAGCAACAGTTTTGACATATATATTATGCCATTAATTTAATAAAATATCTCAAAGGGCTTCAGAGAGCCAACAAGCAGTGAAGCATGGTTGGTAATGGCGACCAAAGAGATGATCGAAGAGATACATTTTGGGAAGCCTTTTGAATGAAGGAAAAATGCAAGCTGAGATGATTTAGAGAGAGAGTTTTGAAGTGTTTCAGCAGATATGGAAGAGTGAAGAGTGCATGCTGAGGTACAGGCATGATGGAATTTGTAGAGTTAGAGAGGGGTGAAGACCATAATTTACAAATCAATACATTGAGGGATTGGGAAACAATGAAGGTTGCCAATGGGTAGAAAGGGAGCAGCACTTTGTGATATGATGTGAGTTTTGAACAAGTCACAATTTATGAATTTAGGAGGCCAGCAAAGACAGCATTGGAGTAATAGACTTTTGAACTGAGGTGTGGATAGGGATCCCAGTGGCAGTAGGGGTGAGATATGGACAGCGAGTAAAATAGACAGTTTTGGCGGTGGCTATGATGTGGGTCAAGCAAGATGTTGTGATGTGTATCATCAAGCATGATGTTGGTAACCGCCAGGGAGAGGAATGGAGTTGAGATAAGGTGCAAAGTTGTTGATGTTAACCATATATGACGGCTTTAACCTTGATGCTTTTGATTTGGAGGATGTTCTTGCTCATCCAGGATTTGATAGTAAACAGCAAAATGGTGGTTCAGGAGTCAAGGGTGATGGTAGAGAAGTAGAGATGGGTGTTGTCTCCTTATGTTTGAAAGATAACTCCATGTCAATGAATGATGTTGCTGAGGGGCAGCAGGCTGACAAGGAAAAGAAGGGGGATCAAAGATGGTGCTTTGACATCAGTAATAGTTAAGATGCTTGAGGGAATCATTAGGGATGCACTATATAGAAACATAGAAAAATAGGAGCAGGAGTAGGCCATTCGGCCCTTCGAGCCTGCTCCACCCTTCAATACGATCATGGCTGATCATCCAAACTCAGTACCCTGTTCCCGCTTTCTCCCTGTATCCCTTGATTCCTTTAGCCCTAAGAACTATATCTAATTTTTTCTTGAATATATTTAATGATTTGGTGTCAACTGCTTTCTGTGGTAGAGAATTCCACAGGTTCACCACTCTATGGGTGAAGAAATCTCTCCTCATCTCAGTCCTAAATGGCTTACCCCTTATCCTGAGACTGTGACCCCTGGTCCTGGACTCCCCCGCCATCAGGAAAATCCATCCTGCATCTAGTCTGTCCAGTCCTGTTAGAATTTTGTAGGTTTCTATGAGATCCCCTCTCATTGTTCTAAACTCTAGTGAATACAAGCCTAATCGACCCAACCTCTCTTCATACGTCAGTCCTGCCATCCCAGGAATCAGTCTGGTGAACCTTCGCTGCACTCCCCCCATAGAAAGAGCATCCTTCCTCAGATAAGGAGATGAAAACTGCACACAATACTCCAGATGTGGTCTCACCAAGGCCTTGTATAATTGCAGCAAGACATCCCTGCTCCTGTACTCAAATCCTCTCACTGCGAAGGCCAACATACCATTTGCCTTCTTAACTGCCTGCTGCACCTGCATGCTTACTTTCAGCGACTGGTGCACAAGGACACTGAGGTCTCGTTGCACCTCCCCCTTTCCCAATCTATCGCCGTTCAGATAATCTACCTTTCTGTTTTTGCCACCAAAGTGGATAACCTCACATTTATCCACATTATACTGCATCTGCCATATATTTGCCCACTTACTCAACCTGTCCAAATCACACTGGAGCTTCTCTGCATCTTCCTCACAGCTTCCACTCCCACCCAGCTTTGTGTCGTCTGCAAACTTGAATATATTACATTTAATTCCCTCATCTGTATCATTAACATATATTGTGAATAGCTGGGGTCCTAGTACTGATCCCTGTGGTACCCCACTAGTCACTACCTGCCACTCGGAAAAAGATCCATTTATTCCTACTCTTTGTTTCCTGTCTGCCAACCAGTTCTCTATCCATGTCAGTACCTTACTCCCAGTCCCAAGTGCTTTAATTTTGCACGCTAATCTCTTGTGTGGGACCTTATTGAAAGCCTTCTGAAAGTCCAAATACACCACATCCACTGGTTCTCCCTTATCTATTCTATGAGTTACATCCTGAAAAAATTCCAGTAGATTTGTCAGGCATGATTTCCCTTTTGTAAATCCATATTGACTTTGTCCGATCCTGTCACTATTTACCAAGTGCTCTGATATTACATCTTTTATAATGGACTGTAGCATTTTCCCCACTACTGATGTCAGGCTAACTGGTCTATAATTCCCTGTTTTCTCTCTACCTCCTTTTTTAAATAGTGGGGTTACATTAGCTACCCTCCAATCCTTTGGAACTGTTCCAGAGTCTATAGAATTTTGAAAAATGACCAGCAATGCATCTACTATTTCTAGGGCCACTTCCTTAAGTACTCTGGGATGTAGATTATCAGGCCCTGGGGATTTATTGGCCTTCAATCCCGTCAATTTCCCTAACACCATTTCCCTACTAACACTGATTTCATGCAGTTCCTCTTTCTCACTAGACCCTATGTTCCCCAACATTTCTGGGAGGTAATTTGTGTCCTCCTTTGTGAAGATCGAACCAAAATACGTATTTAATCGGTCTGTCATTTCTTTGTTCCCCATTATAAATTCCCCCGTTTCTGACTGTAAGGGACCCACATTTGTCTTCACTAATCTTTTTCCCTTCACATATCTATAGAAGCTTTTACAGTCAGTTTTTATGTTCTCTGCAAGCTTACTCTCATACTCTATGTTCCCCTTCTTAATTAATCCCTTTGTCCTCCTTTGCTGAATTCTAAACTGCTCCTAATCCTCAGGTTTGCTGCTTGTTCTGGCCATTTTATATTTCTCCTCCTTGGATCTAATACTATCCCTGATTTCTTTTGTAAGCCATAGTTGAGCCACCCTTCCTGTTTTATCTTTGCACCAGACAGGAATGAACAATTGTTGTAATTCATCCATGCGCTCTGTAAATGCTAGCCCTTGCCTCTCCACTGTCAACACTTTAAGTAACGTTCTCCAATTTGTCATAGCCAACTAGCTCCTCATACCTTCATAGTTTCCTTTATTTAGATTCAGGACCCTAGTCTTGGAATCAACTCTCAGAATTCTTCATTAAGATGAAGAGTCAATCATATTATGGTCGCTCTTCCCCAAGGGACCCCACACAAGATTGTTAACTAATCCTTTCTAATTACACAATACCCAGTCTAGGATGGCCTGTTCTCTAGTTGGTTCCTCAACGTATTGGTCCAAAAAGCCATCACGTATGCACTCCAGGAATTCCTCCTCTACAGTATTATTGCTAATTTGGTTTGCCCAATCTGTATGTAGATTAAAATCACCCATAATTACAGTTGCACCCTTATTGCATGCGTCTCTAATTTCCTGTTTAATGCCATCCTCTACATCACCACTGCAGTTTGGGGGTCTATATACAACCCCCACTAACGTTTTCTGCCCCTTGGTGTTTCTTAGCTCCACCCAAATAGATTCCACATCAGGATTCTCTGAGCTAATATCCTTCCTCACTATTGTATTGATTTCCTCTTTTACTAACAACACTATTCCACCTCTCTCTTTTTGCCTCTCTTTTCTAAATATTGAATACCCTGGGTGTTCAGTTCCTATCCTTGGTCACCCTGCAGCCATGTCTCCGTAATCGCAACTATATCGTATCCATTTGCATCTAGTTGTGTGGTTAGTTTGCCTACCTTATTATGAATACTCCGCGCATTGAGACACAGTGCCTTTAGGCTTGTCTTTTTAACATTCTTAGTCATCTTAGCATTATTTCGCACTATTGCCCTATTTGTTTCTTGCCCTTGATTTCTATGCCTTCCACTTTTGCCTTTTTGTTTCCTGACTTTCGTTTCTATCTTTGTTTCCTACTCCTCAGTCTGCCCGCTCAGGTTCCCATCCCCCTGCCATTCTAGTTTAGATCCTCCCCAACAGCACTAGCAAACGCCCCTGCGAGGACATCGGTTCCAGTCCTGTCTGGGTGCAACCCGTCCTGCTTGTACAGGTCCCACCTTCCCCCGAACCGGTCCCAATGTTCCAGGAATCTAAATTCCTCCCTCCTGCACCATTTCTCCAGCCACGCATTCATCTGGTCTATTCTCCTGGTTCCTATACTCGCTAACACTTGGCACAGGAAGTAATCCTGAGATTACTACCTTTCAGCTCCTGCTTTTTAATTTAGCTCCTAACTCCTTAAATTCATCTTGCAGGACCTCATCCCTTTTTCTGCCTATGTCGTTGGTATTGACATGTACCACGACTACTGGCTATTCATCCTCCTCCTTTAGAATGTCCTGCAGTCGCTCCGAGACATTCTTGACCCTAGCACCAGGGAGGCAACATACCATCCTGGAGTCTTGTTTGCGGCCACATAAATGCCTGCCTGTTCCCCTTACAGTTGAATCTCCTATCACTATGACTCTCCCAGTCTTTTCCCCCTGTCCTGTGTAGCAGAGCCATCTGTGCAGCCACAAACTTGGCTGTTGCTGCTTTCCCCTGGGAGGCTATCCTCCCCAACACTATTCAAAGTGATAGATCTGTTTGAGAGGGGGATGGCTACGGGGGACTCCTGCACTACCTGCCTGCACCTGCTACTCCGCCTGGTGGTCACCCATCCCTTTTCTGCCTGTGCAGCCATTACTTGTGGTGTGGCCACTTCGCTAAAGGTGCTATCCACGACATCTTTAGCATCGTGGATGCTCCACAGTGAATCCACCTGCAGCTCCAGCTCCGTAATGCGGGTAGCCAGTGGCTGCAGGTGGATACACTTCCTGCACACATGGTCGTCAGGGACACGGGAACATTCCTGATTTCCCACATAGCGCAGGAGGAGCATATCACGGGTGCGAACTCTCCTGCCGTGCCTTACCTTTAGATTACTTAGTTACTCACTTTAAAAAATACTAATTACAGTAGGGGCCTTGTACTACTCCAAACACTACCCACTACAATCTAAAGTCCTTAATAAATTGCACTAATTAAAAAAAAAACACACTTTAGCAGTACTCACCTTATCACTTATACGTTCGGTTTTCAGATTTTTTTCAAAAAAAAAGAACTTCCCCTTATGGTGTCCAAACCCGATTGAATGGAAATAGGGATACAGGTGGGGCTTGTGACATTGACTGGGGAGCTTGACTGCACCTTGTCCAGTGCAGGAGGATATTGGCTGTCATTATAGCTGAATATCAGTGGATTGATTATAGGTTTACCATTAGGTGCAGGTGAGATATCGGGCTGCTAAACCTATTATATCCATGAGTATTTCTGTTACTGTTGATTATGCCAGAATCTGAGTATTACAAGTACTGCTATTAAGTATCAGTACAATTGTAGCGAGTTACTATTAGGTACTGGTGGAATGAAAGTTCTTCCCACCTTGGGTTCCCCCGTCTTGCCCCCCAAAACCAGAAAATTGCTCCTGCATCCTTGGTTTCTCTTCTTTGTCTGCTCATGGGTGGCCTCTGGTTCTTGGAACTTCTTACATGACAGCCGCTGGCACAAGCCACAATCAGAGAAACTCAACTACAGGAGACCCACCTTTATAATGTTAATGCACTAACATTTACAGATGTCATTTGATTAGAAAGTCAGATGATCAAACTTCCAGTAATGCCTCCAACCCAGAGTTGACAATCCTATACCAATGTTTCTTCTAATTTATTTTTGGCGTGTGAAGTTGATTTATCTAAGTGTGTGGCCCTTTCAATATTTTTGCACAGCTATGCACATGTGGTACCTTAAAGAGGCTGATTTGTGCATGGTTTGTGTGGGCGGCAGCGCAGCTTACAGGGAACATTGCCCAGTATCCAGATAGGCTGAGAGATGAGATTCGGTACTTTGCCGAAGTGTAAATGTAGGCATGATTTGTTTGAGGTTTACAAGCTGAGGAAGAGAATAGATTGTGTTTGTGTAGACCTGAATCATCATCATCTTTGGCCTCCTGATCTCGAGAGACAATGGGTAAGCGCCTGGAGGTGGTCAGTGGTGTGTGGAGCAGCGCCTGGAGTGGCTATAAAGGCGAATTCTAGAGTGACAGGGGTTTGAACTGAATAGGTTAGCATGAACCAGGTGTCACTCTTACAAGTTATGTAAGGGCAGAATTAGGAGGTTCTTTTCTCAGAGATTAGTGGATCTGTGGAACAGATTGCTGCTTTGTGGAGTAAATGCTGATTTGCTGAATTCCTCCAAGCAAAGGCTGGGCCTGTTTCTGGCTGGTGCTGAAGTGACTGGGGCAGGCTAGATGGACCATTAGGTCCATTCGTGTCTCATTTTTTTGAATGTTCCTTTCACACCCATGGTAATGGAGTGGGCAGGAGGAGAAACCAACACAACAGATTGTACTGGCTTTTTTGGGACATGGAGTGGAACCAAACTAATCAGGTGTCACAGAGATGGACCACAGAGGCGAGATTGAGGAGAAGGATGGAGTGATTGATTTGTATTGAATATTTTGAAAGTGTGAAGAGGTCAAGGAGAGCAAGGAAGGATGTTGCATTACGGTTAGTCACAAAGGATGTCTTTGGTGACATTAACTGGGGAAATCTATGTGCTGTGGGCAAGACGGTAACTGAATTTAAAGGGTTCAGAAAGTTGGACTCAGCTGGGTGGCGCAGACGTTCAAGTACATTAGAGAGGAAGGGGGAGGTTTGACAAGTCATTTAGGGAGGGTGAAAATATTTAAGGTGTGTTTTTGAGCTGCAGGCTTATGGCAGTTGTCCTGAAGGCGGGGTTGGGGGGTGGCGGTGGGTGGTGGTGGGTGCTGAGTTTGAGGAGAGGGAAGCAATGAATAGATTGGTGAGCATTAGCCCAAGAGGGGGTTATTGTGTGTTTGGGGCAGTGAAGCAGAGACAACGGAGCTGTGCAGCGGGATGAGAGTAGCTACTGTATCAAGGCAGTTGTAAGGCTAGCGAGGGGTTCTTGAGAAGGTGTTGGAAAGGGATCCAGAGGGTAGTAATTTCCGTGGGATGAAGATGACCGTTGAGAGACCTGAGCCTACTTGATTGGTCACCCTCTTCTCCTTCACATGTTTTAAACAATCGCAGAGCCTTGAAGAGGAAAATAGAACATATCATTGGCTTAATTTGTCGACCTGGCAGAATTTTTGAATTCTGGAGAACTTGATGGTAATGGGAACAAGCAAACAGTCAGCGATATCTTTGTGTGTGCATTTTGGCTACCAATCTGGACTCAAGCCCATTATTTTTCCTTCTGTCCTGTCCCATAGAATGATACAGCACAGAAGGGGCCATTGTGCCTGTGCAGTCTCTCTGAAAGAGTGATCCAATTCGTCCCCTGCCCTTTCCCTATAGTCCTGCAAATGTTTCCTCTTAAAGTCTGTATTGAATCTGCTTCCACCACCCTTTCAAGCAGGGTGTTCCAGATCATCGTAATGCATTGCATAGGAAAAGGCTTTCCTCATCTTCCCTCTGGTTCATTTGCCAATTACCTTAAGCCTGTGTCCTCTGGTTACCAACCCTTCTGCCACTGGAAACAGTTTCTCCTAATTTACCATTCATGATTTTGAACGCCTCTGTTAAATCTCCACTTAACCTTCTCAGCTGTAAGGAGAACAACCTCAACTTCTTCTCCAGTCATGCCACCTTTGTGTCCTTAGGAGCTGCAAGCCCAGCTGTCCCATTCTACTCTTTGGCCAATCTTCCCACCCAGCACACCTGCTCATGGCTAACCTTTTTCCTCATGCTCACTCCATTGACCACTGCACCCTTAGATTCTGCCAGTCGATCAAAAAAGCTATCAGTCATATCCACAGTTCCTTCCAGAATGTCCCATTTTTATTCATGACGAAGGCCCTTGTCATCCTTGACCTTATTGTAGATTAACATCCTAACTTTGACTGAAACTTAGCTCCTAGGTGGCAACTTCTTGATCCTACTGAAGCCTTTCTGTCTGCCTCAGTGTACTTTGCATCACCTGCACTGTACAAATTGCTGTGGCGATGGTGTGACCCTTATCACCAAGTCACACCTTTGTTTCACATTACCCTCTGGTACCTTCTCTCTTTCCACCTTTCTCACCTTTCCTTCAAATTCCTGGTTTCCTATTGTGCCCCAAGCCTGGTTTAGCCATTCATTACCAGATCTGGCTGAACCACATCAACTGCAGTTGCATCTCGCTCTCCTTTGCCAGAAGCACGTATTACTCCAGAATAGCCTGGAGAGAAGATAACCCATAGCTTCTTTTCCCCACTGCCAACCATCTCTATAAAGCCCTTTCTCCTACAACCTGAGCTCCTACAACAAGCGCTAGTGTATCACAACGATTGAGAAAGATAAAAGAATGAACTTGCATTTGTATAGCACCGTTCATAACCTCAGGACATCTCAAAATGCTTTATAGCCAATGAAGCATTTTTAAATATAGTTACTGTTGTAATGTGCTCACATTGAAGGTCCCACAGGCAATAATTAAGTAAATGACTTGATCATTTGTTTTTAGGTGTTGGTTGAAGGATAAATATTGGCTAGGACACCAAGAGAAACTCCCTTGTGCTTTTGGATCTTTTATGTTCACCTGAGTTGACTAACAGGGTCTTGGCTTAATGTCTCATTCCAGAGATAGCACCTCTGACAGTGCAGCACTCTCTTAGTACTGCACTGAATAAGAGTTGAGAGTGCTACCACAGAGCCAAGGCTGACCATCCATTCAGCTATCTCTGTTGCTCCTCACCTTCCCCATGCCTACTGAACCAAACCTCCTCCTAACAGTCAAGTGAGGAGGGGTTGAAGGGCTTTGTTCTTTTCCCTCTCCTTGTTAGACCACAACAGGTTTAATTCTTTCTTAAAGTGGATGTACTGGCCAATTCAGTCGGTGTTTGATTACTTAATTGCTTTGATCATAACGAGAACCAATCGGACAGGTTTTCTTGGGTTAACAAAGAAAGAGGTTAACTTTATTGTACCTAAACTGACCTAAAAAAAAACGTGCCAACTTTCACTTTCACTCTCTCACACACTAGAAGTTTACACACACACACACAAATAGGGTACAGAGTGGGAAAAGGTAGATTGGTTGAGTTAGAGTCCATCAAAAAGGTATACAGTCTGTGCATTTTGGTGATTTGGCTGGCTTCTAGCTGAATTGAGTGGTCCTGAGGCTTTTAGTTTGAAGAGGTAGATGATTGGTTCGGTGAGTCTCTTGGAGATAGCGATGCGGATGATTTCCTCCAGCGGGATTTCTGATTGTAGCTGGAGTATGCAAAGATGGTCAGTCAACAAGCAGGATTTGAAAGCTTTTAAAATGGAATGGAGAGAGAGAGATAGGGACCCCCACTCTGCTCATGTCAGAGTCCAGTTGCTTCTCCTCTGCTGCAGAGAAAAAAACAGTTTAAAACCCCAGATGAGGAGGGGCTTGTCACATGACAGTCACCCAGTCATTCAAACATAGCATTTGGCTGCTATGTCTCTGCTTGCTGAGAGAACAGGTAGTTCCTTTAAACTTCCTGGGTCTTGTTTCTTGCTGGGGACTTTTGCAGACATTTCGTCTGTCTCCTCACAAGCATTGCAGTGTAGGATACAGTGTTGCAAATCAGGTGATCATCTTTAGCTGAAAGGATGACTTTACAGGCAGCTTGTCTTTTTAAAATGTCTTTCATAAAAAATATAAATTGAGATCTCCAGTCAGTGGATTCGAGACAATTATCATTCAACAAAACACATTGGCGTAATATTCTCCAGACTTGAACACATGTCTCGCTTTAGATTCTCTCCCATCTCCTCTCATGCCCTTCTTGAGTTCATCCTGTCCATGAAACGCATCTTCTGCTCCCTTGACCCTTTTCCCACTAAACTGCGAAGTACCCAACTTCTGTTTTTTCTAGTTGGCATTGTAAAAGGTTCCTTCGACTCAATTACTGTCCTCCTCTTCCCTTTCAGAATCACTTGTCACCATCCCTCCTCAAAGATAAGTCCTTGACCCTTCTGTCCTTGTAAACTGCTGACTATATCCAATGTCCCCTTCCTGTTCACATTGTTTGAATGTGTTGTTGCCTCCTAAATCCATGCCCATCTTAGCCACAACTCCCTGTTTGAACCTCTTCCATCAGATTTCTGGTCCTGCCACCGCATGCAAATTACCAAAACCAAAGTCACAAATTCCTCTGTGACTGTGACCATGTTGCATTTTCCTTCTTCCACTTTTCTGCAGCATCTGACACAATCAATTGCCCATCTTCCACCAATTCCTCTTCTCCATTGTCCACCTCAGTGGGACTGTCCTTGCTTACTGATGCGAGTATTATGAAAGTGCTTCTGTTTTTTGTGAAAATATTTTTTTGAGGAATTAATAGTCAAACTGAAGAAATGTTGGACCAGTTATTTTTTCAAGTGGGTCATCAAGAGGACACTGTAAGAACTAGTTTGGCAACAGTGTTTACTGTTTGTCACATGACTCAAGTTAAAAATAGAACAGAAACCCTGATAACTGGGGAAGATGTGTACAGAGAAGTGTCAGTCCCGCTCCCCTTGACAGCTCAGCCCAGCCTTTTCCATCTCTAAAAAGCCTGCAGAAGAAGACAATTCCCAAGGAAGGAGAGAAGACCACAACACAGCTCAGTTTTCCAGCACCTCTCTAAAAGACCCTGGGAAATCCACTGTGTCAACTCGTCTCGTCTCCTGTCTTTGAAGAAATGCCAGCTAAATTAATTCTCAATGCTTCCTGAAAAGAATTGTTCTCAAAGATCCCAGTAACCCGTCTACGTGTACTCGGAGGCCAGACTGTATGCCAGTTTTGGAACACAACATATCTCCTCTCATTTTTTTCAAAAATGAGCAAGTATTCAGCCTGAACTCTGAGCAAAAATCCTATTCATTTTTCTGGTTAATGTGTGTGCGTGCGTATGAGGTAAAAAGGGAACTTTAAAATTTCAATCTGTGAGTTTATGCTTTACTTCATTACTGGTTAACACTTATTTTATAATAAACTTACAATTTTGTTGTTCATTGAAGAAGCCTGGTTAGTGTGTTTTATTCTGGGAAAAATAGAGCATATGATTGACTGTATTGGTAAGTGGGAAAATTTAAAATATATGTTGTGACTTGTGGCGGAGTGGGACTAGAATCAACAGTGCACTCCTCCTGCCTCGGTCGGAACACAAGCCAGAGCATTTGTCATTGCCCCCTTCTTTTCTTTATTTTCATGTTGTCCCTTGGCAACATAACTTCTGCAGGCATAGGGTTAGTTTTCACATGTAGCTAATGGCATCCAGCTTTACTTCTCCATTGCCTCCCTCAACCTCCTCCATTCCTTCTGTGTTAATATCCAGACTTGGATAAACCTCAGTTTTCTCCAGCATAACATTGGGAAGACCGAAGCCATTGTTTGTGGCCTTCACCGCAATTTCTGTGTCCTTGCCACCAATTCCAGTCCCCTCCATCCATTGTCTGAAAAGACTTGCATCCAATTTGATGCTGTACTGAGCTTCTGATTGCATAAATTCTCCATCGCAAAAGCTGCCAAATTTCCTGTCAATAATATTGATTACTTTAGCATGCCTTTTACATAGAAGACCCTGAGAAGTCCACTGTGTCAACTCATGTCGTCTCCTGTCTTTGAAGAAAAGCCTTCTAAATTAATTCTCAAAGCTGCCTGAAAAGAATTGTTCTAAAAGATCCCAGTGACCCATCTACGTGTACTTGGAGGCCAGACTGTATGCCAGTTTTGGAACACAACATATCTCATCTGTTTTTTTTTTCAAGAATGAGCAAGTATTCTGCTTAAGTGTTTTTTTTGTCTGTAACAGAACTCTGAGCAAAAATCCTATTTATTTTTCCAGTTAACGTGTGTGTGTGTGCGTTTGTGCTCTCCTGGCTGATTGCCCATTCTCTATCCTCCATAAATTTCAGCTCCAAATCTCTGCTGCCTATATCCTGTCTGGTACCATCCTGCTCACCCATCATCCTCTCCTCACTGACGTACAGAGGTTGCAGGTCCTCCAGTGCTTTAAAAAACTGTCATCCTTGTGCTTAAATTGCTTTGTAAGCTTACCCCTTGTATCTGGTAAACTCCAACAGCAATCACGCTCCAAAGCCTACCTTCTTCTGAATTGGTCTCTTGTGCATTCCCCCTCCCTTTATCCCACCATTACTGGTCATGTCTTCAGCCACCTAAGGTCTACGCTCTGGAGTTCATTCCTTGAACCCTCCCTAGAACCCATCTCTTCGACCTCTTGATATCAGCTTCTTTAGCTCTATGTCCTTTTTTTTGATAATGCCTCTGTGAAGCACTTGGAACATATTTCTGTGTTCAAGGTGCAATATAAATGTAACTTGTTGTAGATAGAAACCTGGCAAGGTGGTAAAGCTTTTCAGGATAGCATAAAGTTCTGTTTGATTGAGTAATATGAGAGTGAGTGCTTAACTCGGGAATGTGGTAAGTTTGGGAATTTGGTGCAGTGAGGGAAGAGGTGCTGTTTTGGTCTTTGAGAGAACAAGCAGTGATCCAAGAGAGGGAGCCGGAGACAGTGAGACCTGAGAGCTGAAGCCTAGAGGCATTAATTAGGTGAGTAGGTAGGTGATTGGTTGGTGAGTTTTAAGGTTTTATGCCCTTTCTAGACTGGGGTTCTAGACTAAAACTGGTACTGGGTGGATATACATATTTTATGAAATTTGTAACTTAACTGGTTAAACTACTTAATATCACTACAAATTCAGTGATATTTCTAATATTGACACCGAATTAATTACGTAAAACATAATAGAGATGGCAGGGAATGTGATTTGTTGCAGCTGCAGCATGTGGGAGCTGGTGGGTATCAGTGTGATCCACTGCAACCACATTTGCAGGAAGTGCCAGCAGCTTGAGCAACTTCGGCACAGAGTTGATGAGCGGGAGTCCAAGATTTGGACACTGTGATGCATCTCCTTCTTTGGCATCCTTGTCTCGAGAGACATTGGGTAAGCGCCTCGAGGTGGTCAGTGGTTTGTGGAGCAGCGCCTGGAGTGGCTATAAAGGCCAATTCTAGAGTGACCGACTCTTCCACAGGCGCTGCAGATAAAATTGGTTGTTATGGCTGTTACACAGTTGGCTCGCTCCTTGCACTTCTGTCTTTTTTTCCTGCCAACTGCTAAGTCTCTTCAACTCGCCACTCTTTCGCCCTGCCTTTATGGCTGTCCGCCAGCTTTGGCGATCACTGGCAACTGACTCCCATGACTTGTTGTCAGTGTCACAGGATTTCATGTCCCGTTTGCAGACATCTTTAAAGCGGAGACATGAATGGCCAGTGGGTCTGATACCAGTAACGAGCTCGCTGTACAATGTGTCCTTGGGGATCCTGCCATCTTCCATGCAGCTCACATGGTCAAGCTATCTCAAGTGTTGCTGGCTCAGTAGGGTGTATATGCTGGGGATGTTTGCCGCCTCGAGGACTTCTGCGTTGGAGATATGGTCCTGCCACCTGATGCGAAGGTTTCTCCGGAGGCCGCGAAGATGGAGTGAGTTGAGCCGTCGCTCTTGGCTGACATACATTGTCCAGGCCTCGCTGCCCGTAGAGCAAGGTACTGAGGACAGAGGCTTGAAACACTCGGACTTTTGTGTTCTGTGTCAGTGCACCATTTTCCCACACCCTCTTGGCCAGTCTGGACATAGCAGTGGACGCCTTTCCCATGCGCTTGTTGATTTCTGCACCGAGAGACAGGTTACTGGTGATAGTTGAGCCTAGGTAGGTGAACTCTTGAACCACTTCCAGAGCGTGGTGGTCGAGATTGATGGATGGAACATTTCTGACGTCCTGTCCCATGATGTTCGTTTTCTTGAGGCTGATGGTTAGGCCAAATTCATTGCAGACAGCTGCAATCCTTTCGATGAGTCTCTGCAGACACACTACTGTGTGGGATGTTGATGCAGCATCGTCAGCAAAGAGGAGTTCCCTGATGAGGACTTTCCGTACTTTGGTCTTCGCTCTAAGACGGGCAAGGTTGAACAACCTGCCATCTGATCTTGTGTGGAGGAAAATTCCTTCTTCTGAAGACTTGAACGCATGTGAGAGCAGCAGTGAGAAGAAGATCCCAAACAGTGTAGATGCGAGAACACAGCCCTGTTTCACGCCACTCAGGATAGGAAAGGGGTCTGAAGAGGCACCGTTATGCTGAATTATGCCTTTCATATTGTCATGGAACGAGATGATGATACTTAGTAGCTTTGCTCGTAGTCTGATCTTTGCTAGTAGTCTGAAGAGACCACATCAAAGGCTTTTGTCAGCTCTATGAAAGCAACGTAGAGGGGCATCTGTTGTTCACGGCATTTCTCCTGTACCTGGCGAAGGGAGAACAGCATGTCAATGGTGGATCTCTCTGCTCGAAAGCCAGACTGTGCCTCAGGGTAGAGACGCTCAACCAGCTTCTGGAGTCTGTTTAAAATGACTCGAGTGAAGACTTACGCTACTCTGCTGAACAGAGAGATTCCACGGTAGTTGTTGCAGTCGCCGCGGTCACCCTTGTTCTTATAGAGGGTGATGATATTGGCATCGCACATGTCCTCTGGTACTGCTCCCTCATCCCAGCACAGGCATCAGGGAGGGGAGGATGTGATGCATCAAGGAGGGGGAAAGTTACTTGGATGCTTTGTTTCAGGATGCAGTCACACTCCTTGGGCTAGGTATTTCAGATTTGGTCTGTTCTCGGGGACAGGAGAGTGTGACTACCAGTGAGGTAGATATAGGAATCCAGAAGGTAGCACTGGAGGAGCCTCAGTTCTTGCACTTGTCCAACAGGTTCGAGGTTCTTGCCGCTTGCGTGGACAAGAGCAGGGACTTCAGGGAGGATGAGCAAACTGACCACAACACCGTGGTGCAGGAGGCTATTCAAGTGGGGGGTGTAAAAAGGAATGTTGCAGTAGTAGTAGCTGTGGTAGTAGTAGGTGACAGTACAGTTAAGGGGATATATACTGTTCTGTGCAGCTGAGAGTGTGAATGCTGAAGGCTGTGCTGTCTGCCTGGTGCCAGGGTTAAGGACATCTCCTTGGGGCTTGGAGTGGAAGCAGAAGGATCCAGTTGTCATGGTCCATGTGGGTACCAGCGACATAGATAGAACTAAGAAAGAGAATCTGTTGAGGGAGTATGAGCAGAACCACAAAGGTAATAATCTCTGGATTGCTACCTGAGCCACGAGCAAATTGAATAGGGTAAATAAGATCAGAGAGTTAAATGCATGGCTGAGAGATTGGCGTGGGAGAAGTAGGTTTTGGTTCATGGGGCACTGGCATCAGTGCTGGGGAAAGAGTGAGCTGGACTTTTGAGATAGCCTTCACCAGAACTGTCTTGGGACCCGGGTCCTGGCGAATCATATAACTCAGGCTGTGGAGAGGGCTTTAAACTAAATAGTGGGGGGCAGGGCTCAGATGAGGGGAAATTTAGAAAGTTAATAAGAAAGGACAAGGCAATAGTGCACAGTAGCGATGTGGGTAATGATAACCAGAATATGACTGGCAGGGACAGAACGAACAAAAGAGTGCATTAGCAAATAAGGTCAGAGTGGGGGAAAATAGTAAAAAGACAGAATTAAAGGCTCTTTATCTGAATCCATGCAGCATTCATAAGGTGGATAATTGATAGCACAAATAGAAATAAGTAGGTGTAATATGATAGCCACTACATGTAATATGATGGCCATTGCAGAGCTGTGATTGCAGGGTGACCAAGTCTGGGAACTAAATATTCAAGGGTATTTGACATCTCTGAAGGATAGGAAGAAAGTAAAAGGAGGTGCAGTAGCTCTATTAGTGCACGATGAGATTAGTACAGTAGTGAGAAATAATCTTGGGTTGGAAGATCAAGATGTGGAATCACTTTGGGTGGAGATAAGAAATAGAAACATAGGAGCAGGAGTAGGCCATTCAGCTCATCGAGCCTGTTCCGCCATTCAGTTCGATAATTGCTGATCATCTATCTCAATGCCACTTTCCTGCGCTATCTCCATATCCCTTGATGTCATTGGTTTCCAGATATCTATCGATTTCTGTCTTGAACATGCTCAATGATTGAGCTTCCACAGCCCTCTGGGGTAGAGAATTCCAAAGATTCACCATCCTCTGAGTGAAGAAATTACTCCTCATCCCAGTCTTAAATGGCCAACAGTGAGCTGGACTTTTGAGATGGCCTTCACCAGAACTGTCTTGGGACCAGTGTCCTGGTGAATCATATAACTCAGGCTGTGGAGAGGGCTTTAAACTAAATAGTGGGGGGCAGGGCTTAGGTGAGGGGAAATTTAGAAAGTTAATTCTGAGATTATGTCCCCTGGTTCTAGACTTGCCAGCAAGGGGAAACATCCTATCCATGTCCACTCTGTCACGCCTTCTAAGAATTTTGTAAGTTTCAATGAGATCACCTCTCATTCTTCGAAACTCTAGAGAATACAGGCCCAGTTTCCTCAGTCTGTCCTCATAAAACAATCCCACCATCCCAGGGATTAGTTTGGTGAACCTCTGTTGCATTCCCTCCATGGCAAGTATATCCTTAGATAAGGAGACCAAAACTGTACACAATACTCCACATGCGGTCTCAGCAAGGCTCTATACAACTGCAACAAAATATATTTGTACTCAAATCCCTTTATGATGAAGGCCAACATACCATTTGCCTTCCTTATTGATTGTTGTACCTGCATATTAACTTTTAGTGACTCTTGAACAAGGACACCAACACTTCTTAACCTCTCACCATTTAAGAAATGTTCTGTCTTTCTGGTTTTTTTGGACCAAAGTGGATAACTTTGGCACAGTGGCGCAGTGGGGCGATGAAGTGGTTAGCACTGCAGCCTCACAGCTCCAATGACCCGGGTTCAGTTCTGGGTACTGCCTGTGTGGAGTTTGCAAGTTCTCCCTGTGTCTGCGTGGGGTTTCCGCCGGGTGCTCCGGTTTCCTCCCACAGCCAAAGACTTGCAGGTTGATTGGTAAATTGGCCATTGTAAATTGCCTCTAGTGTAGGTAGGTGGTAGCAGAATGGTGGGGATGTGGTAGAGAATATGGGGTTAATGTAGGATTAGTATAAATGGGTGGTTGTTGAACAGGCTGAAAGGCCTGTTTCAGTGCTGTACCTCTAAATCAAAATAATAAATAAAATAAAACTTCACACTTATGCACATTATATTCCATCTGCCATATTCTTGCCCAATTACTTAACCTGTCCAAGACTGCTTGAAGCCTCCTTGCATTCTCCTCACAACTTACATTCCCACCTAGTTTTGTGTCATCAAATTTGGAAATATTACAATTGGTCCCCACATCCAAATCACTTATATAGATTGGGAACAGATGGGGCCCTAACACTGATCCTTGCGATACCCCACAGGTAACAGCCTGCCATCCTGAGATGACCCGTTTATTCCTACTCTCTGCTTTCTGTCTGTTAACCAATTCTTAATCCATGCCAGCATATTCTGCTCAACTTCATGTGCTCTAATTTTGTTTACTAACCTCCTGTGTGGGACCTATCAAAAGCCTTCTGAAAATCCAAATACACCACATCCACTGGTTCTTCTTTATCTATGCTACAAGTAAAATCCTCATAAAAACTCCAACAGGTTTGTCAAACATGATTTCCCTTTCATAAATCCATGTTGACTCTGCCCAATTTTACCATTATTTTCTAGGTGTCTAGTTATCACATCTTTTATAATAGATTCTAACATTTTCCCTGATACTGACATCAGACTTCCTCTCCCTCCCTCCTTAAATAGTGGGGTTACATTTGCTACTTTCCGGTCTGAAGGAATGTTTCCAGAATCTATAGAATTTTGGAAGATAACCACCAAAGCATCCACTATCTCTATAGCCATCTCCTTCAATACTCTGGAATGTAGCTCTTCTGGTCCAGGGGATTTATCAAAGTTGAATCCAGTTAACTTTTCAAGTACTACCTCTTTACGAATGCTAATTTCTTTCAGTTACTCATTTTTATAAGTCCCTTGGTTGCCTTGTATTTCTGGGAGATTTTCTGTATCCTCTTCCATGAAGACAGACACAAAGTAATTGTTTAGTTTCTCTGACCTTTCCCTGTTCTCCGCTATATAATTTCCTGTCTCCACCTGCAATGAGCCCACATTTGTCCTAGCTAATCTTTTCCTTTTCACGTATGTAAAGAAGCTTTTACAGTCAGCCTTTAAGTTTCTCACTAGCTTGCATTCGTATTCTCTTTTCCCTTTATCAGTTTCTTTGTCATCCTTTGCTGTATTCTAAATTGCTCCCAATCTTCAGGCTCACCACTTTTTCTGGAATCCTTATATACACCTTTCTCATTGGGGGTTAGTGCCTTAAAGGAATATATGTCTGTTGTAGACCACATAGTAGTACTTTAAATACTCACCATTGCCTGTCTACCATCAAATCTTTTAGTGTATTTTCCCAATCCTCCATAGCCAACTTGCCCCTCACAGCTTTGTAGTTTCCCTTGTTTAGATTTAAGACCCTAGTTGCAGGATGAACTATATCACATTCATATTTAAAGTGAAATTCTATCATATTATGGTTACTATTTCCCAAAGGCTCATTTATAGCAAGGTTATTAATTAATCCTTTCTCTTTACATAATACTAAATCTAAAATAGCTCGATCCCCAGTTGGTTCTTCAACGTACTGTTCTAGAAACCCATCTCATACACACTCCAGAAATTCATCCTCCACAGCATTAGTCCTGATTAGGTCTACCCAGTCTTTATGTAAATTGGAGTTGCCCATTATTACTATATTACCCACGTTACATGCTCTCTAATTTCCGGATTAATACATTAGCACTATTGTGCAAAGAGTAGTGGTAGGCCAGAAGATTGGGAAAATTTTAGAAACCAGCAGAGGATGACTTAAAAAAGAGAAATTAGAGTATGAGTGCAAACTCGCAGTAAAAATAAAAACAGACAGTAAAAGCTTCTACAAATATATAAAAAGGAAGACAGTAGCTAAAGTAAGTGTTAGTCCCTTAGTGAATGAGACTGGGGAATTAACAGTGGGAAATAAGGAAATGACAGAGACTTTGAACAATGTATTTTGTATCTGCCTTCACAGTAGAAGATACAAAAAGCATCCCAAGAATAGCAGAAAATAAAGGGGCAAAAGGGAGGGAGGAACTTAAAACAATCACTCTCACTAGTGAAAAAGTACTTAGAAAACTAATGAAACCAAAAGCCAACAAGTCCCCTGGACCTGATGCCCTGAAACCTAGGGTCTTAAAAGAAGTGGTTGCAGAGATAGTGGATGCCTTGGTTGTAATCTTCCAAAATTTCTTCAATTGAGGAAAAATCCCAGCGGATTGGAAAGGGGAGGGTGATGGAAAGCAGGAAACTATAGGCCATTTAGCCTAACATCTGTCATTGAGAAAAAGTTAAACTGTTGAGTGTAATCTTTGTGGCAATGTGCTGGTCTGAAACAGTGCTCGAGTAGCTCTTCATCTTTTAGATCAGTTAGCTTTGCCTTCGCAAAGCCACATGAAATGCTTGTCTCAGAAATACTACAGGGAAATTAACTGGAGAGGAATTTTCCGCATGTAATATTTCTTCTCAATATTTTCCTCATCTCCATTCTTTGTTGACAGTACTGACTTCTTGTGCCTAATTTTTTCCTGTGCAAAGCTTTTCTTTCACTTTGTCATGTTGTGTCCAGTCTCTGCTTGATTGCCTGTCTGTTATCCATCTGCTTAGTCCTTTGCCTCAGTTTTGTGCAGTCTCTTTCCTATCTAAACTCTCCTTTTAGGCAAAAAAAACCTCCTGGTTAACTTGTTCTTAACACAGATGAAAAGGGAACAACTTGTTTCTTGGGTGACGTTTGGCTGACAATGCAACAGTAAGTTATGATTGTCTTATCACAGAACTCCAGTATTACAAAAAGAAATACAACTACCCACTCCTCCTTCACAACAAAATAAATGTTCAGTTCAAGTTGCGTGTGAAAAAGAACCACCGTCACATTGCAATTTCCTGTCTGACAGTACTCTTGCGTTCACGCTTTCAACCATATAATCTAAATATAATTTCTGGAGAAATAGATCTCTCTAAAGGTAATTTATTCTGTAGTAAATGCAGAAGTCAGGAAGAGGGCAAGCTTCTGAAACATGATGTGGAAATAAATATCATAGAATACAGAAATGCTTCTGATCACTTTTTTGAATCGTATCTCTTATTTTCTTAATTTTGTTCAATTTCCTTTATGTCGCCATTTGTATGTCTAGTGATGCATGCAATTTTCCCTGCCTCCAAGTGGAAATCCCCTTTTAGATCCCTAATCATCCTCACTCCTTTTACCATTTATATGCCTTTAAAAGACTTTTGGATTCCCTTTTATTTTAGCCGTGAGCCTCTTCTCATATTCTCTCTTTGCTTCTCTTTTTTTGTTTTTTTTCCCCTCTGAACTTTCTATATCCAGCCTGGTTCTCAATTATATTATCTACCTGACATCTGTCATTTGCACCCATTTCTGCTTAATCTTACTCTGTACCTCTTTCATCATCCAGGGAGTTCTGGATCTGTTTGCCCTCCCTTTCCCCATTGTGGGAATGTACCCTGACTGTACCTAAACTATCTCATCTTTAAAGGGAGCCCATTGTCCAGTTACAGTTTTGCCTGCTAATCTTTGACTCCAGTTTACTTGTGCCAGATCCGTTTTCACTTCATTGAAGTTGGCCCTCTCCCAATTAATTATCTATACTGTGGATTGCTCCTTGTCCTTTTCCATAGCTAACCTAAAACATATGATGCTATGGTCACTGTCACCTAAATGTTCCGCTACTGACATTTAATTCACTTGACCCACCTCATTCCCCAGAACCAGACCCAACATGGCCTCCTTTCTCTTGGAATGGAAAACACCTTTGACCACCGGTCCATCAGGCAGTGGTCTGCACGGAATGTCCTCAAGGCCCTACGGGAAAAGGAAACGGTGGATCCTGTCGGATGGTTCCCCGAGCAGACCGTCAAAGTCATTTGGCTGAATGCCTCATCACCAGAACTTTCAAACAAGCACCAAGACGTAGCTTGGCTGGTGGTGAGAAGGGCCCTCCCCGTCAGATCCTTCATGCACACCCGAAGTCTCGCCCCCTCCGCACAGTGCCCCCGCGTTGGCTGTGGTGGGGAAGAGACGGTCGCCCACCTCCTCCTGGAATGTGCCTTTGCAAAGCAGGTGTGGAAAGAGATGCAGTGGTTTTTGTCAAGGTTCATCCCAAGCAGCTCTGTAACACAGGAGTCTGTGCTCTACGGGCTGTTCCCAGGGACGCACACCGAGACAAACATCAACTGCTGCTGGAGGACTATCAATTCGGTGAAAGACGCCCTTTGGTCTGCCCGAAACTTGCTGGTCTTCCAGCGCAAAGAGTTGTCCACCACCGAATGTTGCAGACTGGCACATTCCAAGGTCCAGGACTACGTGCTGAGGGACGCACTAAAGCTTGGGGCAGCCGCAGCAAAGGCTCAATGGGGAAAGACCACAGTGTAAGGTTCCCCCACCAAGCTGGACTGAGGGGCTGGAACCATGGGAAGCCCCTCGAACTGTATCGTTAATATTCTCAATTGCTGTAAATGTAAAACTGTAATTGACATGACAATTGTGAAACGGAAGGGTTGGGAAGAAACTCATGACATTATTGAAAGAAACTGATCTCTTTTGCAATGTTTGTATTTTTTCGTGCTGTTTGGAAACTGTTTGGCAATGTAATTTTTACCGATTTTTATGAATAAAGTATATTTTGGAAAAAAAATGGAAACATACTGATGTAGAAAATTCTCCTGAACACACTCTAGAAACTCTTGCCCCTCTCTGCCCTTAACACTATTACCATCCTGGTTTATGTTAGGATAATTAATGTCTCCCATTATAACTACTCTATAATTCTTGCACTTCTCTGTAATTTCCTTGCAAATTTGTTCTTGTATATCCTTCCCACTAGTTGGTGGCTAATAGAATACCCCCAGCAATGCAATGTAATGGTACCTCTGTTGTTTCTTAGCTCTAACCAAATAGATTCTGTCCTTTCTGGTCAGTTAAGGAGCTGAAACAGAAAATATTTCTAAATTCTCCACCTGTACAGCAATACCTTGAGTAGGGGGAATTAAATAGAGTGGGGGTACAAGTTAGATTTTTTTTCGAGTTGCTGTAATTGCAGGTTGTAACTAAGGGGCTCCTGAGAAGACAACCCTCTTATAGACTTTGTTTCTTTATTCAAACTGTGCTGTGGAGTAACTTTCTGGTTGTTGATTCTGTGTTTTATACAAAGCTAAGGTGAATTTCGCACATCTCTAAATAAAACCTTTTGTTTTTAGAGTTCCTTCCTTCCTTATTCTATTGTTGCTTTTCCTCCCTTTTTCAGTAGTTTTCAAATAAAATTCTGTTCAAGTTCTTCATTTCCCTTCATGCCGGTTCCCCAGTGTTTTTTCTTGCTCTTCCAGCGCTGCTGCTCTGCCTTTTTGTTTCACTGATCTGTGATTTCCTCAGTCCTCAGGGTACATTGGGGCAGCGCAGTGGTTAGCACCGCAGCCTCACAGCTCCAGCGACCCGGGTTCAATTCTGGGTACTGCCTGTGCGGAGTTTGCAAGTTCTCCCTGTGACCGCGTGGGTTTCCGCCGGGTGCTCCAGTTTCCTCCTACAGCCAAAGACTTGCAGGTTGATAGGTAAATTGGCCATTATATATTGCCCCTAGTATAGGTAGGTGGTAGGGGAATTGTGGGGATGTGGTAGGAAAATGGGTTAATGTAGGATTAGTATAAATGGGTGGTTGTTGGTCGGCACAGACTCGGTGGGCCGAAGGGCCTGTTGCAGTGCTGTATCTCTAAATAAAAATTAAAAAAAAATAAAGATTTGTATTGTTTGGGTCATCTGACCAGCACAGAAATGTGACCACAATGACTCTTAATTCGCCCATTATAGTACCATGCTTGATTATTGTAAACATTATTTTTGATGTGTGTAATTTTATGGGTGCCAGAATTGTATTTTGTGTACTTTCACAAAGTCTTCCAGCCAGTTCTTCACTTAATACACACTTATTTGGAAAGTAGCTTAAATAGTGAGTCATCTGAGGGCACCATAACATTTTAATTGAATTCATTTTGGAATTGTTGCTAAACAAACTGACCTTTTGTCATGGTACAAATGATTGTCATTGTTTATTGATGCGTTGCTTCAACCTCCAAGCAATTTCTTCTACCACATTACTCACTCACTGTTTTTGATGAGTCCACAGAAAATCCAGGTTTCAAACCCTGTATTTTAGCACAAGGCTGCCTGTGCTTAAAATTGTAATTGCAAACTTTAACAAGATTCATGTCTTTCCATTTTTGTTATTCAAACATATCCCCATAGAGAGATGTTTCTTCTCCTCACCGTTGTTTTCTTTTTTCTGCTTCCATGCTTGGAGTGTTGGAACTGCAAATATGCAGTCTAAACCTATTGTGGGAAAGTTTTGAGGAAAGCCCACATGTTGAAATCAATAAGTGTAATTAAATGTATAATACACGGTCTACTGCTTTTCCTTGGGACCATGGACTGGATAATGTGTAGAGGGTTCTCTTATTAACTTAGCTGTATGTTCATTGCATAATGGGACATGTTACATAAAGCTGTCTTTACTCACTTTGAGGATATGATTTGGCTGAATGCGACACTACCAAAACTGATCCACTCTCAGGTATTGAATTAAGATGGATGACAATTAATTTGTACTATAAAGTCACCTGTTTTGATTATATGTAGCATTTTCTTTTCGCTGTTTTTATCATTGCATAATCCCTTCCCTTGTTTAAATATAGTGCCAAATTCGCTTTGGAGGAAGAAAAGAAATTGCATCAGACACTGACAGTCGGTAAGTGAAACCACCAATTTGTTCCTGACTTGGTGATTTATTAATTTATTGCTCTGTTTGTATAATATATTACTCGCGTTTTCTGTTTGCATTTCAGATTTCCAGAATTCAGTTTTTTATCAATATTAAATAAATATATTTTCAGACGTATGGAGTACTTTTCTTAAATTACAAATAAATTAACAATTTTAAATAAACTTCAAATCACTCCTTTCCCCCACCCCAGTCTTGGCTGAATGGTAGCACTCTCAACTCTGAGTCCAAAGATCATGGGTTCAATCCCCACTCCAGGACTTGAGCGCACAATCTAGGCTAATGGTTCAGTGCAGTACTGAGAGAATGCTGTACTTTTGAAGTTGATGTCTTTTGGATAAGACATTCGACTGAGGGTCCATCTGTCCTCTCAGGTGGACAAAATATGACGCTATTTGAAGAAGAGCATGGGTATTCTCCCAGTGTCTTGCCCCTCAAACAACATCTGGTCATTAGTTGCATTACTATGTGTGGGAGATCTTGATGTGCACAAATTATGTATGTGTTTTCCTACATTACAACACTTCAAAAGCTCTTTATCGGTGCAAAGTGCCTTGGGGCATCCTGAGGCTGCCAAAGCCACTATATAAATGCAAGTTCTTTCTATCCTTCTCAGTTATATTAATTTTAATTTTGATTTTATTTATCATTAGTACAGCACAGTTCATTTATAGTGGACTGATTTTTGCAGGCCTGATTTCTCTCATGTACACGATATCCATAGTAATTGAACAGTCAGGTCAGCCTTGAAACCAGAAA
The DNA here is from genome assembly GCF_036365525.1 of Heterodontus francisci. NCBI lineage: Eukaryota > Metazoa > Chordata > Chondrichthyes > Heterodontiformes > Heterodontidae > Heterodontus > Heterodontus francisci. The sequence continues at coordinate 56,276,125 of NC_090394.1, forward strand.
TGAAATGAATCGATATCCCAACTCTCCCTGACTCGGGGCTTTCCAAAAAAACTACCCCACATCCTGGTGTTGCGATCTCTGCCAGCTTCATTTCACTGGGTAATGGTTCTTAGATCAGAACAGGTTTATAATCACATTTAATTTCTCTGGAGAGACCTCATCTGAATGTTGCACTACATAGCCCATTTAGTGCTGCCTGATGAGTATGATTCTTAAAAACGAGATCAGAAGCTACTGTCAGAGTTGTAACAAAAAAGAGCTTTGGTTAATGCTGCTGAAGTGGAAGGTTATGTGCAAGGTTTGTCCAGAAAAGACGATAGTTCGGTCTGAACAAACTGATGGATATTTGTGTTACCACACTTGGTTTAGCAGATACAGTTCACTCGATTTATCTGATTGTCTGGAAAACTGTGCCCACTGTAAAAGGGAGCATTCTAAAATGTATTGTAAATATTCTACACCATTTCTCTGGAAAAGAAAGGCTTTTTCCATTAGATTCTCAAGAAAATACAATCATATACTTTATGAAACCATTATACATTTTGATTGCACAGTGGTTGAGGGAGGAAAACATTGGTACATCCAGGTTTCTCAGTATGGCAGTTCTTGCACAGGAAGCAATGTGGTTGCAAGACGAAGGCAGTTTGCTTGGTTTCAGATTCCGTGCTTCAGTTGGGCCTGTGTATGGAGAGTGGGGGGAGGAGAAAAGAAGCACTGCATATGAGCAAAGAAAGAGTTTTAGTGTCAAACTGTGTTCCTTGCCTTCTTATTCCCATTATCCACTTTTTATGTAATGGGTCTGCAGCAGGTGTTGAGGGAACCAACAAGAGGGAAAAACCTACTTGACCTCGTCCTCACCAATCTACCTGTCGCAGGTGCATCTGTCCCTGATAGTATTGGTAGGAGTGACTACCGCACAGTCCTTGTGGAGACAGGGTCCAGTCTTCACATTGAGGGTGCTCACTGTCGTGTTCTGTGGCACTACCACTGTGCTAAATGGGATAGATTGCAAACAGGTCTAGCAGCTCCAAACTGGGCATCCATGAGGCTCTGTGGGCCATCAGAATTGTATTCAACCACAATCTGTAACCTCATGGCCCAGCATATCCCCCACTCTACCAATACCCATCAAGACGGGGGAGCAATCCTGGTTCAATGAAGAGTGTAGGAGGGCATGCCAGGAGCAGCACCAGATATACCTAAAAATGAGGTGTCAACCTGATGAAGCTACAACACAGGACTACTTGCATGCCAAACAGTGGCAGCAGCATGCAGTAGACAGAGCTAAGCGGTCCCACAACCAACGGATCAGATCTGAGCTCTGCAGTCCTGCCACATCCAGTTGTGAATGATGGTGGACAATTAAACAACTATCCTCAATGATGGGAGAGCCCAGCACATCAGTACAAAAGCCAAGGCTGCAGCATTTGCATCCATCTTCAGCCAGAAGTGCTGTGAATGATCCTGAGGACCCCAGCATCACAGATGCCAGTCTTCAGCTAATCCGATTCATTCCACGTGATATCAAGAAACAGTTGAAGACATTGGATACTGTAAAGTCTATGGGCCCTAACAACATTCCGGCAATAGTACTGAAAACTTGTGCTCCAGAACTAACCGCGCCCCTAGCCAAGCTTTCCAGTACAGCTACAACACTGGCATTTACCCGGCAAAGTGGAAAATTGCGCATGTATGTCCTGTGCACAAAAAGCAGGACGATTCTAACCCAGCCAATTACTGCCCTATCAGTCTACTCTCAGTCATCAGCAAAGTGATAGAAAGGGTTGTCAACAGTGATATCAAGCAGCACTTGTTTAGCAATATCCTGCTCACTGACGCTCAGTTTGGGTTCCGCCAGGGCCACTGAGCTCCTGACCGCATCACAGCCAAACATGGACAGAAGAACTAAACTCCAGAAGTGAGATGAGAGTGACTGCCCTTGAAATCAAGGCAACATTTGACCGAGTATGTTATTAAGGAGCCCTAGCAAAACTGGAGTCAATGGCAATCAGGGAAAACTCTGCTGGTTGGAGTCATACCTAACATAAAGGACAATGGGTTGTGGTTGTTGGAGGTCAATCATTTCAGTACCAGGACATCACTGCAGGAGTTCCTCAGTAGTGTCCTACGCCCAACCATCTTCAGCTAAATTCATCAATGACCTTCCCTCTGCCATAAGGTCAGAAGTGGGGATGTTCACTGATGATTGCATAATGTTCAGCACCATTTGTGACTCCTCAGGTAACGAAGCAGCCGTGTCCAAAAGTAGCAAGACCTGGACAACATCCAGGCTTGGTCTAATAGTGACAAGTAACATTCCTGCCGCACTAGTGCCAGGCAATGACCATTTCCAACAAGAGAGAATCTAACCATTTCCCCTTGATGTTCAGTGTCATTACCATCGCTGAATCCTCCACTATCAACATCCTGGGGGTCACCAATGACCAGAAACTGAACTGGACCAGCGGCATAAATGCTGTGGTTACAAGAGCAGGTCAGAGGCTGGGAATTCTGCAGTGTAACTCACCTCTTGTCTCCCCAAAGCCTGTCCACCATCTACAAAGCACAAGTCAGGAGTGTGATGGAATACTCTCCACTTGCCTGGATGGGTGCAGCTCCAACAACACTCAAGAAACTCGACACTAACCAGGACAAAGCAGCCCATTTGATGGCACCCCATCAACCACCTTCAACATTTACTCCCTCAACCACTGACACACAGTGGCAGCAATGTGTACCATATACAAGATGCACTGCAGGAACTCACCAATGCTCCTTCGACAGCAGCTTCCAAACCTGCGACCTCTACCAACTAGAAGGACAAGGGCAGCAGATGCATGGGCACACCACCACCTGCAAGTTCCCCTCCAAGCCCTATACCATTCTAACTTGGAACTATATCGTCGTTCCTTCACTGTTGCTGGATCAAAATCCTGAACTCCCTTCCTAACAGCACTGTTGGTATACCTACACCCCAAGGACTACAGTGGTTCAGGAATGCAGCTCACCAGCACCTTTGCAATGGTAATTAGGGATGGTCAACAAATGCTGGCCTAGCCAGCGACGCCCACATCCCACGACTGAATAAAAAGAGCCTAAAGACTAACAAAGGCTATTTGATCGCAAATTATAATTCTTTTGTAAAGAAAAAACCGAAAGCTTAAAATTTTAATGAGTGCAGTAATTCTTATTTGTTTTAAAACTCACTTTACTGATGCAACCAATAATATTTTCAAACTCCAGTCTATAGTTACTCTTCATCAGAAAATAATTTTCTGACATGTTTATTGAAAATATTTAGGTGACTTTGAAATTAATGAAGTATTTGCAATTCTTTGATTTAATGCTCAGCATTAAAATGTCTAGTGCTGGAGCAGTGCAACTCGTTGTAAGCCTGATTATAATCGTTTTTAAAGTGCAATTAAATATCTTGCGCTGAAATTAGAGTATCTCAGTTGAAGTTCCAGAATATAAATTAACATTAATTCAAACCTTAACTTTTTTTGCATTTTCATATCTGAAACTTATACCTGAGTCACAATAATGGGTTGCGTGCTATCTACTCAGATTTGGGCTAATTGTTCAAACATTTTCAGAACCACCTGTATTGATGTTTTCCAGCTCCTTATAAAAGAATGACATTTCTTAGGAAATTACTTTTGCATCTCAGGTTTCACCTGGTGTCAGGTCTTCAGTAAAGGTGGAACTTCTATAGGTGTTGCCTCTAAACAAAGTCTTTTGTCATGCATTTCACTTGTTATGTTCACAGGGTGATTTGTCTATGTGCTCAGTTTGAGACTGTGTTTCAGCATGGTTTAAGGAGAAGCAGAGGATTAGCACTTACAGCAGCTGCTATCAAACAGGCCGCAGGATTTGCCAATAAAACTGAAACAGGTAATCATTGAATAAAAAGCTATCAGCAGGTTTTTATTTTCTCCATTATTAAAGCGAAACATTTTTTGATATTGAATTGCTACTGTCTGAACTAAAATTTTAGAATATAGCACTGTTTTTGTTCGGAATTCTGAATGCCCCTGTTGTTATGAAAGTGCTTCCGGTTTTTGTTACATTTTTTTGAGGACTCATATTTAAATTGTGGAAATGGATTCATTTTGGAAAGCAGAAAATTTCTTAAATGCTGGACTTTGTTTTGCTGAAAGTTCACTGAAAGGACATGATATGTTTCATTTGAAAACGCCCTTTACTGGATATCACATGCCTTAAGATAAATAATTGACAGAAACCTTGGTGACTTGGAGGAGATGCTTATAGAGAAGTGACATGCCAAGATTTATGGGGGTTAGGAATTGGTTTCACTTCTGAAATATTGTTTTGGTTCAGTTGGGGTGTGGACAGTGTTGAAAAGCTGTCGCCTGCTGAAATGAATCCCTCAGCTCATCTTTCCTGCACCTTTCTAAGAGACCCCAAGAAATCGCGTGTGTCAGTTCCTCTTTTTCTACCTCTTTGGAAAAACCCTGTGAATCCAGAGTGTGATAGCTGAAACCCCTGATGGCACATTTCTCCTGGAAAGCCTACCAGACTATTTCCCGACATCTCCAGACGAACTGTTTCTGTAAAGATCACAGTGACCCGTCTCCGTATATGCGGACGCTAGACCAAAAGGGACAACTGACATCCATATCTTTTTTTTTCTTCAAGAATTAGCAAGTATTTGGCCAAAGTATTCCTTTTTTTGTCTTTTTTTTTCTGAAAGACCTCTGCGGAGAGTATTTTTTCCGTGTGTGTGTGTGTATCTAAAAAGGGAACTTTCATATTTCAATCTGTGTGTTAATGCTTTGCTTTGTTACTGGGTAAGTCTTGTAATATAATAAACTGATAATTTTGTTGTTTATTAAAGAAACCTGGTTGGTATATTTTATTCTGGTATAAAGAGTAGAGTATATGATTGACCGTATCGGTAATTGGGGTAAACATTTAAAATATATGTTGTGACTTGTGCAGAAGTGGAACTAGAAAAGACAGTGCACTCCTCCTACCTCGGTCGTAACACTGTCCATGAATATTTGTCAAATCATTTAGTATTCTCAACAAGAATTTGGTTTTCCGGAATTAGGATTCTTCATCACAGATGCAGGTGTGATGATGTCCAAATTAGTTTTGTTTACAGATGGACTACGATGCTATTAGGTCAGTTGCCAACACATGGCTGTGAGCTGCATTTGGCTCTTGAATATCTTGATTGCTGCTCTCTGACCTTTGGTTTTGTGTTTTCATTTGGTATGGTTCTCTGGGCTGGTACAGTCATGCATGCTGAACTCAAGCATCCTCTGATTTGTGAGTGGCAAGCACCATTTTAAGGGATCAGCATTCAGAACTAGGATTTTCTGAAGGGGGGACAGCAGGCAACTGGTGAATGGACAGGAGTGCTAAAATGGCGAGTGAAGGCTACAGCTGAAAGATGATTTTAGCTTCATTGTTAGCTTATTGCTTACAATGAATTTTGAGGTTTCAGGCTTAACAATGTCAGGTATTTTTAAAATGTTTCTGCTATACGTAAACTTAATTCTAAGGTGTGCCACATAATTACAAAAAAATTGGATTCAGTTGTTTTCTTGGGTCCTTAACTAATTTCATAATTTTCATATCAATATGAAGGAGTGACAGTGAGAAAAATGTTCATAATGTGCATTTTTCTTTAAACAGTCAAGTCATTTAATAGATTCTTCGAGGCAAAGCACTGCCACCTTTTAGTCTTAATTTCTTTATTCTTCTGAATGATATCATCATCATATCCATATAAGCATCTAACTTATTTTTAAAAACTTCAAATGACTTTGCATTATGGCCTCCTGAGCACGTCCTTTTTGTATTCTTTCTATTCTTTGTGTGGAGAAGTTTTTCCTGGATTTGTTTTAAATTAGCATCCTTTCAATTTAAGTTTATGATTTCTTGTTCTATATTCAATCTTTCTGTCAATTCTCTTCATTATTTTAAATGTTTAAATCAACCCTTAATGACCTCATCTCCAAGGAATATCAAACCCATTTACTCAGTTTCTCAATAATTCAGTCCTTTTGTCCCGGTTAATCATTCTTCGACTTTTTCTAAGCTCAGTATATCCTTCCTAGGTTGGGGTGTGTAGAAACGAACCTGGGATTCCAAATGAAGTCTGACGAGCACTAAAGAATAGTACTTCCTTGCTATTGTAATTCTTGTGATGAAGCCCAACATTTCATGAGTCTTTTATGCATCTGTAAGCCAGCTTATTATGATTGCGTACCTAAATCCCTTTATCCATTTTCATCATCGCTCCCATCTTCTCCCCAGTTCCCCCATTTCACTATCTACATTATACTCACGTTCGACACTGTTATGCTCAAAGCATACTACCTCATACTTGGTTATATTTAACTATATCTATCATAATTCTGTCCACTTTCTTTATCAATATTTGTTGCAATTTTCTGCTCATTTCTTCATTTCTAAACATAGTATTGCCCACTCTATTCCTAAATATATGATTAAAAAAAAACCAACCGCCTCTGGAGAACACCTCATCAATTTTAAAAATCTCCCTTTTATCCCAACTCTAACTCTCAGCCAGTTTCCTATCCATGTCACAAGACTATCTTCAGTAACATGTGCCTCAGCTTTAGCTAACAATATCTTGTTATTAAGGCTAGTAAAAAATGGTAATATTGCAGAAGATCAACAGAACTATAAGTATTACACAACCCTTTCCCAAGTTCTCAAAATAGTTTTGTTCAAGTTAAAGATTTGGGATTGAAAAGGCCTCAGGTTAGACTTCTAGTTATCTCATTCAGTGTTGAGGCAAATTGTATGAAGTCCCTATTGGCTATTGATGAAGCAGCTTTTCACTTAGAAATTTATTGACCTGCATGAAGTTAACCGATTGAAGCCAATACTTGCATTTTGGAGAGCTGTGCCACGTGAGAGGCACCCAAATATCAAGACAGTTGCCTGTAGTTTGATTTTGGTGTTCACTTATTCCTTTGTGTGAATTTTTTTCTGTCTCACATACAAGTGCAGATATGTTTTGACTGATGCTCACATATAAGAGTTCTTAAAACACAAATGGGTACAAACTGGATTTCAAGAAAATAGTGAGAAACAAAGCATGTCAAAAGTTGTATGGATTCATGTGGCTAATTGCACTCGGTGCGTTTTCGTTTTAGTTACAATGAGAATATAGGAACAAGTGTAGGCCATTAGCCCCTTGAACCTGTTCCACTGTTCAATTAGATCATGACTGATCTGTGATCTAACTCCGTATACTCACCTTTGCCCCAATCCCTCAATACCTTTGAATAGCAATCTCAGTTTTAAAATTAACAGTTGATCTAGCATCAACTACCATTTGCAGAAGACGGTACCAAACTTCTACCACCCTTTATGTGCAGAAGTACTTCCTAGTTTCACTCTTGACTATAACCCCTAGCCCTACACTCCCCACTATTGGAAATTGTTTCTCTCTATCTTAACCTTCTAAATTCCAGGGAATATAACCCTAGTTTGTGCAATTTCTCCTCACAATTTAACCTCTGCAGTCCAGGTATCATTCTGGTAAACCTATGCTGTACTCCCTCCAATATAAGGTATGGTGCCCAGAACTGCTCGCAGTATTCCAGGTGTGGTCTAACCAGGGCTTTGTATAGCTGAGGCTTGATTTCTACCCCTTGTAATCTAGTCCCCTAGCTATAAAGGCCAGCATTCCATTAGCCTTTTTTGATTATTTTCTGTACCTGTTCATGACTTATTGATCTATGCATATGGATCCCAAGTCTCTGGACCTTCACTGTTTCTAGCTTTTCACTATTTGGAAAGTACCCTGTTCTATCATTTTTAGGTCCAAAGTGAAGTCACATTTGCCGATATTGAAATCCATTTGCCACGGTTTTGTCCATTCACTTAATATCAATACCTCTTTGTAATTTTATGTTTCTGTCGACACTGCTTACAATATTGCCGATCTTTATGTTGTTGACAAATTTGGATATGTAGCTTTCTATCCCATCATCTAAGTCGTTAATAAATACAGTGAATAGTTGAGGCCATAACACAGAACCCCGTGGGATGCCACTAGTCATATCCTGCCAATTAGAGTACCTGCCCATTATCCTTCTACTAAGCCAATTTGCTAACTTGAAACAACTTATATTTTATATGGCGGTCGATCTTCAATTCCATGAACATTCATGGAATGTAGCCAACAGTCTTTTATGAGGGACTTTATCAAATGCTTTCTGGAAGTCCATATAAGTAACATGCATAGACATTTACCCTGTCCATTACTTTAGTCAGCTCTTCAAAAAATTCAGGCAGGTTTTTCAGCCATGACTTACCCTTTACAAATCCATGCTGGGTTCTCTGATCAGCTGAAAAATTTCAAGGTGCTCAGCTACACTCTCATTTTTAGACTCTAGTAATTTCCAGACAACAGATGTTAGGCTAACTGGTCTAATTCCCTGGTTTCCCTCATTACCTTTCTTAAATAATGGAGAGACATGCAACATTTTCCAATTTAAAGTTCCTGAATCAACAGAACTTTGGAAGATTATACAAGGGCATTGGCAATTTTCTCACCTGCTTCCCTTAAACCACTGGGATGGAAACCATCTGGTCCTGGGGATTTGTCACTCTTTAGTGCCATTATTTTCTTCATTACTGTTGTTTTGCTTGTGTTAATTTTGGCGAGTCTACATCCTGATCTAATATTACTTTCCTTGGCATGCTATCCTCTTCCTCTATTGTAAATACTGACACAAAGTAATTATTCAACATGCCTGCCATGTCTTTATTTTCTTCGGCAATATCACCATTATCAGTATTCAAGGAGCCCACATTGCTTCTGACCACCCTCTTTTATCAAATATAATTGTGAACAAATTCGTTTTGATTTTGATACTCCATGCAAGTTATTTTTTTATATTCCCTTTTTGTAGCTCTTAGTATCTGTTTTGCACCCTTTGCAGTTCATTGATTCGTTTCCCATTGACTAGGATTTGTGCTATATTTGCATTTTTATTTGCTTTGTCTTTTAATTTTATGTCACAATATGGGGTACAGTAGCTGAGTGGCTGTGGTACTGGAATAGCAACCCAGAGATAAGATTCAAATACCAGATGGCAAGTTGTATAATTTGTGGGTTAGCCCTTGTTGGATTGTTGGAAAAACCCACGATCCACTAATGTCTTTCAGAGAAGGAAACCTCTTCCAGCCTGCCCATGACTTCAGTATCACTGTGACTGTTAATGTCCTGAAGGTAACTGAGCATGGGCTATAAATAGTGCCTTGCCAGCATTGCCCACATTACGCGAACAAAGAAAAAATGTTGCTGAAAACAGAGAAGCTTTTTGTCTTGCCCTCATCAGGACAATTCGCAAGAATACGAATGTAAGGGAAGCAACAAATTTATACTATATGAGAAGAGAGTGCTGATTGGTTGGCAAGTGGACTCTGATTGATAGAGGCATTGCCATGGAGAATGCACCAGTTGATGGTGACAGTTAACTGCCAAGCTTTGTTTGAAATTTAAACAAGGCAGCTTGACTCTGGTCAAGATATTGCCCTGAGGAATGATCCAGCGAATGGCTCTCACTTATTTTGTTTAGCTGAAAAGGGAACTTGTTCTCACATTGAACAACTTCTCCTTCAACTCCACACACTTCCTTCAAGTAAAAGGTGTTGCTGTGGGTACCCGCATGGGTCCTAGTTATGCCTGTCTTTTTGTGGGATATGTCGAGCATTCCTTGTTCCAGTCCTACTCAGGCTCCCTCCCCCAACTCTTTTTCCGGTACATTGATGACTGTATCTATGCTGTTTCCTGCTCCTGCCCCGAACTGGAAAACTTTATCAACTTTGCTTCTAATTTCCACCCTTCCCTCACCTTTACATGGTCCATCTCTGACACTTCCCTTCCCTTCCTCGACTTCTCTGCATCTTTGGGCATAGGCTGTCTGCTAATATCCATTATAAACCCACTGACTCCCACAGCTACCTCGACTACACTTCTTCAGACCCTGCCTCCTGTAAGGACTCCATTCCATTCTCCCAGTTTCTCCGTCTCTGACGCATCTGCTCTGATGATGCTGCCTTCCATGACAGCGCTTCTGATATGTCTTCCTTTTTCCTCAGCCGAGGAATCCCCCCCACTGTGGTTGATAGGGCCCTCAACTGTGTCAGGCCAATTTCCCGCACCTCTACCCTCACCCCTTTCCCTCCCTCCCAGAACCGCGACAGGGTTCCCCTTGTCCTCACATTCCACCCCATCAGCCTGCATATCCAAAGAATCATCCTCTGCCATTTCTGCCACCTCCAGCGTGATGCCACTACCAAACGCATCTTCTCCTCCCTTCCCCTGTCAGCATTCCGAAGGGATCGTTCCCTCTGTGACACCCTGGTCCACACCTCCATTACCCCCACCAATTCGTTCCCTTCCCACGGCACGTTCCCCTGCAATCACAGGGGATGTAATACCTGCCCATGTACCTCCTCTCTCCTCACTATTCCAGGCCCCAAACACTCCTTTCAGGTGAAGCAGCGATTTACTTGTACTTCTTTCAATGTAGCATACTCTATTCGCTGCTCACAATGTGGTCTCCTCTACATTGGGGAGACCAAGCGCAGACTGGGTGACCGCTTTGCGGAACACCTCCGCTCAGTCCAAAAGCATGACCCCGAGCTTCCGGTTGCTTGCCATTTCAACACTCCCCCTGCTGTCATGCTCACATCTCTGTCCTGGGATTGCTGCAGTGTTCCAGTGAACATCAACGCAAGCTCGAGGAACAGCATCTCATTTACCGATTAGGCACACTACAGTCTGCCGGACTGAACATTGAGTTCAATAATTTCAGAGCATGACGGTCCCCCATTTTACTTGAATTTTTAGTTATTTTTCTCTTTTTTTTTGTGTTTATTTTATTTTATCTTAGTTTGTTCAGTTTGCCTACCCACTTTTTTTTCATGTTTGTGCTTGTGACTGTTCAGTTTTCAGTCCATTAACACCCCATCTTTACTAATGCTTTGTCTTTCAACATAATATTAACATATTGTTTGCCTTTGCTTCATGACCTTCTGGTCGGTTATTCTCTGTGACCTTATCCTATCTACACCTCCTTTGTTATCTCTTGCCCCACCCCCACTTGCTTAAAACCTTTCACATTTCTATTTATCTGCTGGTTCTGAAGAAGGGTCACTGACTTGAAACGTTAACTCTGCTTCTCTTTCCACAGATGCTGCCAGACCTGCTGCGTATTTCCAGCATGTCTTGTTTTTATTTCAGATTTCCAGCATCCGCGTATTTTGCTTTTATTACAATGTGCGTACATGTTCTTTCTGTCTGCAAAGAACAGGGCCCTGTGTATTAATATATGTAGCTTCCAGTACGCGCAAATGCTGTCAGTGATAGTTATTGCAAGAATCACCAGGTTTTTGGAACCACGTATATAGGTTCACGTGATAGAATTGTGTAGATACTTCATTAATATTGTTACGACTGAGGCCGGAGCAATACACCGTCAATTCAGTCCCATCACTCCACAGGTCGCAGCATATTATTAACGTTATCCCATCCAACCAGAAAACAGCCAAATTAAACCCGCTAGTAACCCCAAAGAATACAACAGACCAAACCAGGTATCTTTAGACAACAACAAATTAACTAATATTAAAAAAACCTAAATCTTAAACATTATTAAGATAAACCTATATATAAAGACCTTATAACTTGTTACTTTAACCTGACTCCCCCATTCACACACACACATTCAAAACTAACAGTTAACTGGTTTTAAAAATGGTGTTTTTTAAAAAAAAAGCAGTTTCTTAAGAATAAATAAATAAGTAAGTCTTTGTGGGTCGTGTTCCTGATGGGTGAGGTATCCAAGTGTGAAAATAATCAAATGCCTTTAGAAGTCTTCACACGGATTTGATGACCGACAGTCTCTCAGTCGAAACTTTACTCCAGCAATACAAATGGTCTCTTCAAAGGGTTATTTCCTCCTTAGGCAATCAACTCAGCCTGTAACTCCTTGTAGAATTTTTGCTGAGAAATAGACAGCTCTTTTCTTCAGTAACACGCTTTGCTGGTGATTCTCTCAAAACTGTTTCAGACTGGTTTTTGCCAGTTTTACACATAGTCAAATCGAAACATTATACCATGTGACCTCTCTCTCCTGCTGTGGCCTAGGTAACAAGTGCAGCTGGCACACTGTGCCTCAGAAATCCAAAAGCATCTCTTAAAGGTGCACTGTTTTAATCGGAGGAGAAAAAAAAACGATTCCGTGACAATATGCAAAAAGGTTTTACATTTGTGTGCACATCTGATAAATTAAACCAGTTGAATGATTAAAATTAAGACTTATTAGCATTTTGTTACGTCCAAGGCGGGAGGAGTGCACTGTCTTTTCTTGTTCCACTTCTCCACAGGTCACAAAATTGTTATGACCAGGTGAGAAAGGGGTCAAGGGGTTCCCTCTCAGCCTTTGCCTGGCTAACCATAATAGGGTTTAATATTAAAAACACCGTGTTTTTAGCTCCCACTCAGTGAATCCTTGTTCACTGCTTTCCAATTGTAAGGCAAAGAAATCAATCAGACAGGTTTTCTTAGATTTAAACAAGAAAGGTGGAAGTTTATTAATCTTAAACTCTAGTTCAGTTAACGACTATGAATATGTGGCGCGAACACACTAGCTTGCATACGCGATAAACACACAAGCAGATAGAGACAGAAGTAGAAAGAATAAAGGGGAAAAGTTTGAGGCAATAGCTGGGTTCTATTTACGATCCTTTGAGTTCGATGTGGAGTCTTTGGTTGCAGGTAAGTATTGCCATTTCGTTGGGGCCCAGTGCACACTTTAAAACTTGTTTTGATGTAGGAGTCTTTTCTCTCTTGAGGTTTAAGTGACTTCAGTGGATCCGGAGATTAGTGAGAGCCAGACAGGAGAGAGGCTCATTTTATTTAGTTTAATTTTTTTTTAAATTTAGAGCTACAGCACTGAAACGGGCCCTTCGGCCCACCGAGTCTGTGCCGACCATCAACCACCTATTTATACTAATCCTACACTAATTCCATATTCCTACCATATCCCCACCTGTCCCTATATTTCCCTACCACCTACCTATACTAGGGGCAATTTTTTATAATGGCCTATTTACCTATCAACCTGCAAGTCTTTGGCATGTGGGAGGAAACCGGAGCACCCGGAGGAAACCCACGCAGACACAGGGAGAACTTGCAAACTCCACACAGGCAGTACCCGGAATTGAACCCGGGTCGCTGGAGCTGTGAGGCTGCGGTGCTAACCACTGCGCCACTGTGCCGCCCATGTTCCAAGTTCATTTGCAATCTGCAGTCTGACCTAAGCTGTCCTGTGAGCAGTTCAAAACCAGACCTGGGCCAGCAGGTTAGTCATGTGACGCGCTTTTTAAACAACTCTTGCGTTTGTGGATTCCAAAGCTCTTGGTGTTGGGGGGAGGGTGTAGTGCTGTCTCTTAGACCGACAAGATGGGATCACCATTGCCCAGACCAATCTCTGTTAATTGAATCAGTGAGCAGTTCCCATTGTCTTTTCCTAGGCCACTGTCCCTTAGAATGCAATTTTTTTGCCTGCCACTGCTGATCTCTTTAAACAAGTCATCGCTCCACTCCAGTAACAGTTTAAAATTAATGTTCACATGACAAAATTAATATGCCTCATTCTTGGCAGGTGGGGGGTCTTCATGACACCTCCACACCCAGTGGAGTGAAATGCGATTTTTTTTAAAAGAGCATTTAATTAAAAGGGAACAGAGAGAAAAGTAGGTACAGGAAAACACACATGCATCTCTCATTCATTCAGGAATCCTAAAAATTGTTAAAGCCTGTCTTTTCTTGGTAACAGTGCGGCTTTAAACTGCCCTTTTTGGCAACCCAATAAACAGGTGGTTTTTGGGGAAGTTATTCAGTATGCACATTTCCAGGACTGCCTAGGGTGTCTTTGTTCTTGTTGATGTCTTCAGGGGGAGGGTTAGATTTAATTAGCCCTAGGTTAGAGTTCAGCTCATGGGCAGCAGCAGTGGCTGGAACCACTCTGAATGCTCTTTCAGTGCTTTGATGAGTCATGCAAGGACTTTTCACCTTAGGGGATGGTTGGCTCCCTTTTATCCTGACTGTGGGGCAATATTATTTGCTAATCTTCCCATTGTCCTTTGGGACACTCCTGCTTGCAAGTATTTGTCCAGATTCTACTGCAATCCCCTGCGGAACCTCGACTAGGTGAGGCATCACCCTCACAGTTTCTCTGCGCTCTTGAGAACTTTTTCTTTGTCTCTGCAGGTTCCTGTACATGCTGACAGCAACTCTGGTAGGGTGCTTCTAGTGTCTGCATTAACATAGGAGGATGTGGGGTCGCACATTTCAAACATTTCAGGGTTAGCTGACCGGACAGTAGGGGTTTTCATCCGGGATTCCTCCCGGACTTCCGTTAACCTGCCCTCTTGGTCCCTTTTTCCCCTTTCCTTTCTAACCTTTTGCCAGCCTTGTGCCTGCCTGTCCCCTCTTGTTCTCGACAGGGGTCCCTTACAGTTCACCAGCCCTCTGCTGGAGGGTCCTCCAAACAGGATACAGGACTTAGGGGTGCAGATTTCACTGTAGGTTGGGGTTTCCCCTCAACCTGGCACATGTGGAAGCTCCTACAGTACTCCACCACATCTTTGTGGAGTTTTGGCCAGTCAAACTGCTATCTTATGTGGGCTTTGGTATTTCGTATACTGACATGTACAGCCACTGTAATCACGTGGGCCATTCTTAATATTTCTCTCTGGCACCTCTGCGACAGCAGTAACTGGTGAACCACTGTCCACCCCTTGCTCTCAGGTCTGTGAGGAGAACTAGACTTCCTCATCAGTTCCTCATTCTTTAAATAGTGGCAGTCAGGGACTCTGCTTCAATTTCAGACTGGGCAGCCTGTGCTAACTCTCTCAATACTGGGTCAGCTCACTGAGCCTCAGTTAGGGAAGGTCCATTTAACTCGTTCCCTGGGTTTTCTAACTTTCCAAAGAAAGTCTCAGAGAGACAGACCTCATGGTCATCTGCCTGCAGTTCCAATTCAGTCTCCTGTGGGGGAGCTGGTTTGATCATGGCCTGGTCCACTACACATGCAGGGAAACGTCGCCTGCCACTGCCCTGTTTCTCTGACCTCTTGCGGTCTTTGTTTCTCTACTGGGGAAGCTACCACCTTCATCCCTGCCAGATCATTACCTAGAAGCAGGTCAAGCCCATCCACAGGCAAATTAGGGAAAATCCCTACAGTCACCGGTCCCGATACTATGTTGCACTCCAAGTGCACCTGGTATAAAGGTACAGGCATACACTGCTCTCCAATACCATTCACCACCATTCTGGTGTTCACTGCATCTCTGGGGAAAAGGTCAGGCCTTTTCCCAGTCTAAGAGATTTAGTGGCCCCTGTGTCTCTGAGGATTACTATGAGCTTGTTTGCCCCACTTGAGGGGCAGGGGGTTACTCACCCTTCAGACACAAAACCCTGATAACCCTCAGGAATCCTATTAAGTTTTCTTGCACTTGCAGCAGTAAGCCTCCTGGGTCTTAATAATTACTAATTCTCTCTCCCCTCTCTTTTTCTTCACGTTCCTTCTGGAAGGCTCTCTCTCTCTTTCTCCAGTCTCTTTCTTTCTCTTTCCCTGTCTTCTAATTCAAGTTTCCTCTGTTCCAATTGCAGCTTTGCTCGCTATACCCTGTCAGGGTCTACTTCTAACCCGGTATCATCTGCTTCAGATTCAAGGGAAAAATGACCATCGTCTTAGGAGTTCAGACTTACTAGCCTTGGCATGGACAGTGATCCCAAGTTACTTCACCCTGGTTTGGGGAGCTACCGTCCTCAGTCACAGACATGTTAGTATTCTGGCACACACAACCACAAGAAAACCTGTATTGAAATCTTTTCTCATTTTTGATTGGGATCAATTTGGCTTCCCACTTCCAGTTTCTCGTTTGCGTGTGGGTCAAATCCAGGATGCTAGCTTCCAAATTTCTGTTACGACCAGGTGAGAAAGGGGTCTAGGGGTTCCATTTTACCAGGTTTCTTTAATAAACAACAAAATTATCAGTTTATTATGAAACAAGACTTAACCAGTAATGTAACAAAGTATTAACACACAGATTGAAATACGAAAGTTCCCTTTTTAAATTCCCCAATTACACACACACTGGACAAAATACAGAAATTCTCTCTGCAGAGATCTATTAAAAAAGGACGACTTTGGCCAAATACTTGCTAATTCTTGATGAAAAAAAGAGAAGATATGGAAGTCAGTTGTCCCTTTTTTGATCTGGCGTCCGGGTATACAGAGACGGGTCACTGGGATCGTTTCAGAAGCAGTTTGTTCTGGAGATGTCGAGAATTATTTTAGTAGGCTATCTAGGAGAAATGTAGCATCAGGGTTTTCTGCCAGCACACACTTGAATCGCGTGATTTTTTCCCAGCTTCTCAGGAGCTATACAGCACCAGGGATTTTAGTGCTCCCACACTGGATCTTTGCAGGATTTCTTCAAAGATGTGGTGAAAGAGGTGAGCTGGGTGATTTCTTTTCCCAGGAGCGGTGGCCACTCCTGAACTGCACCCAGCCAGGAGCGGCAAGACGGAAGAAGCCCCGGAATAGAGATTACTATGTGGGGCCTCACCAGGGTTAATTGGCTGGGGCCAGACGAGTGGGATGGGGTTTGCTCGAGAAAACAGATGGAGGTGTTGCACCAGGGATGGCTTGTACTGTGGTGGGGGGGGGGGGTGGGGGGGGTGCCGTCTGTGGGGCACAGATTGCCCGATCAGGAGGGACAGCACCCCCCCCCCCCCCAGCCCACAGCCTGCAAGGAGGCCACCAGGTTTAACTGGGCAGCCTCCCTAGGTGATGAAATGACCGTCCACCGCTGGTAATAAACATATGGTTTGCAAGATAACTTTGTGGGAAAATTCTGTACAACAGAAATAAGGCGTAAGCTATCATTTTTCTGGTGAGGTATGTGTATCAAGAATACGTGAGTAGGAAATGGGGTAGAGAATGAAAATGTTTAATCAAAATGTTGATTGTAAGATTTCATACATTATAGGGCTGCCAGTGGTGCTGTATTGCACTGTTGCTATCACTCTTAACTAAAATTTCTTCAGCAGTTATGCTTTTACGTTGTCATAATGTATACTGTGGGTAAGCACAATACTGATGTATCACAATTTATTTTAATCTTCCCTGAAATTTTTTTTTAAAAGTCGTATTTCTACTTTACTCATTTTAATTTTTGTCTTCGCATAACTGTCATCATTCCTAGATCAAAATAAAAGCAAAATACTGTGGATGCTGGAAATTTGAAATAAAAACAAGAAATGCTGGAACCACTCAGCAGGTCTGGCAGCATCTGTGGAAAGAGAAGCAGAGTTAACGTTTCGGGTCACTGTTGAAGTGTAGGTAAATATGGCAGCTGATTTATGCACAGCAAGATCCCACAAACAGCAATGAGATAATGACCAGATAATCTGTTTTAGTGGTGTGGGCAAAGCATTGATTGACACTTTTATTTGGTGAAAAAGAATATTATCATTCCTTGTTTGAGTTGAAGTTGTTGGAAGATAGCATTGCTGAGGTGTGTGGTTAGTAATTCTGACTTGAGCATTATGTCATAATCTCTCCATTTGATTGTTCAGTATGAGTCAGCATTTCCAGGAAATTAAGAGGTTTGTTAGTGTGGGTTATGCATTCATGCAACTTAGATTGCTGTCTGCATAAATACGCTAATGAAAAACTGACTCAAAGTTTTATGTACAGAATTAGGAATGTGCGCTCACACACAAACATCACATATTTTGCAGAACTTAGAATCCGATCAGCATAGAGTTGGCTCTACCAAAGTTCTCAGAGAGGTGAGACTTTGTGATTGGATCACTGACTTTGTGTTCTGCACTCAATATTGAAAGCTAAAATAGGAAATGAAAAGAGCATAATATTTGTAGCACTAAATCTTTTAAATCTGAAACACTATGCTAAATTTGTCCGTTATAAATCAAAAAGGTTAGATGCTTCCCATCTTTACTGCACACATTCCCTGTCCTGAGAATGTCTGTTTCCAGCATTTTCTGTTTTTATATCATATTTCCAGCATCTGCAGTGTTTTGATTTTGCATGCATTTTATATTTATTGACACAGTTGTAGGTATTCAGCCAATACTTTGTACTTTGAAGAATGAGCTAGTTTGTTGTCAGTGATGTTAGATATCTCCTCATATTAATTGATGTAACTTTGGGTGGGTTATTGCTTTCCACAGGACTCTGTTATCTACTGTTCTAATCTGCCTCTTTTGATGGGACATGTTTTGTTTGGGTGGGGAATGTGGGGTAGGAAGTTGTGTAATGTATATGTGCAAGAAATCGTTTACACAGTGACTATACTTTTTGAAGTTGAGGTGGAATCTAAACCTTGCTCACTTTGACTGGTATGCTCCTTGTGGTATGAGTGGACTTAGCTTCTACGTTGAGCAGTTTCTTTCCTGGGTTTATCCATAGGTAAACACAGGGTTCTGCAATACAGGACAGTGGTGATTGCTGTTGTATTCTCGTGAAAGCATGTTCCAAAAGTGCCTAATTTGTCAGTCATGCCATAGTGCTTCCAGCGTTCCTTTAGCTGGGAACAGTGGAATAAATATTTAAGAGCAATGTGTATTCCAAGTGGATTAGTAATGTTTAGCTTTAGTTAAGAAAAATCTTGTTATAATTTGCTTTGTGCTATTTATCGGTTACTTCTGTTTTTTTTTTAAAAAAACAGCAAGAAGATATCTGACACAAAGTACAAGGGAAAGTTGTTGATTTCAATTTGCGGTGTATTGTTGAATAAGTACAGAATAAGCCAGTATGCCTGAAATGTAGCATGACTAGCTATGCAAATATAAGATTGGCATTGCAAGGGAGAGAACGGTTCATTTCTTAAGACTAGATTTCAGATGGAATGCTTCTTCATTGATTTCTTTCTTTCTTCCAAGTTTCTATGTTTATAGCTCTACTTAATTTTGGTAGTATAAGATAAGGAGGCCCAAAAGAAAGAAAAAGAAAGAAATATATCCCTAACGTCAGCGCTGTCTGCATCCTGACCACTCATAACTATCTGATTCATTTTAACTCCGAAACAGTTTCACTTCTGGCGAAACATGAATTTTTATGGCAATGGCCCAAGAATGAATTCCATAATTTCTTAACATTATATGAAAAATTATGGCTTATAGAACAAAAATTTCATATGTACATTGAGATGCACGAGAGTTTTATGAAAATTGTTGTATAAAAGAACCTTCTGATAGTAAATGTAGAAAAGCTTCTGAGCAATAACATATCCTGCTAAATGTAAGACTTTGCTGGCTTGTGCATCACATTTCAGGTGTGAGACTGTGCAAGGTTGGGCTGACCTATACATTTTATACCATAATTGACATGCAAAAGCCCTAATTTCCTGTGCAGTTTGGTTTGCAAATGATCGTGTAGACTTTTTTGATTATGCGTATGGGTGTCTAGATTCTCCGATACTTTGTTGATTTGTTTCTGATTTATGGAGAAGTCAGGCACTACCCTGTGTTTGTTCAAAAGAATGTGTCCATTTACAGAAATTTAAGTGAAGGGGACTATTTGAAGAAATACAAGTCAATATAACGACTTTTTAATTTTTTTTGTGCTCATCAAGTTGATGGATGTTGATGTTGGGAAATTAAACTTTTCTCATTTCAGGCACCCAGTGTCAACATCTAGCACACTCAGGTCAGGTATAAAGCTCCTGTACTCTGCTCAATGTGCTTTAACCTCTGCTTCAGAAGATCACCCCCAACTACACGGTTATAATTTTTTTTTCCATTTCCTACGCTGGCCATCCTGTGGACTCTTCTGAGTGATTAGTCATCGTCGGCTGTCCCTTGAATCGAGGATAACACCTACTCAGGGTCACGCGTTTCTGCCTTGGGTCTTCAGGTGACTGAACAGGCCAATTCTCGACACGTAGATCTTTGGGTACATGGGGCGGCAAGTCCCACAAGGTAGTGGGATACAGAGTGCAGGATTTGCTTCCTTTTCTTTCCTTCTCTGCCGCCGCTCTGCTTCATTAAGGCGTTTGGACTCAAAGCATGATGCAGCTTGATGGACAAGTTGTCACCATTTTGAATGATTGTTAGCAAGCTCCTCCCAGTTATCAATGTCAATGCTGCTGTGCTTCAAAGAGAGCTTCAGAGTGTCTTTGAAGCATTTTCTTTGTCCTCCCCTGGAACGCTTGCTATTTGAGAGTTGAGAAATCAGGATCTGGCGGGGAAAACAGTTTTCGGCCATCTGGACATGGTGTCCAGTCCATCGAAATTGATTTTGCAGGAGTTTTGCCTGAATGCTTGTGGAGCTGGCTTCAAGAAGGACACTAGTGTTCATTCAACAGTCCTCCCAATGAATCTGGAGGATGCGGCAGAGACATTGCTGATGGAATTTCTCTACTGCTCTTATGTGTCGCTGATGCATAATGCAGGTCTCACTGCAATACAGAAATGTGGCAACGACAACTACTCTGTACACTAGGACTTTTGTTGACTTGCGGAAGTCATTGTTGTCAAACACTTGCTGCCATATGTTATAGAAGACTGAGCTGGCGCAGCTGATCTGTTGTTGGACCTCCTCATCGACTGCCTTCTGAGAGAGATGGCTGCCAGGGTATGGGAAGTGCTCAACATATTCCAGAGTGTTTCCTTCAACATACGTAGGAGGTAAAATATTTGGCTGACCAGGTGTGGGTTGATATGAGTTTTGTTTTGACAGCATTCAAGGACAGGCCGAGTCTCTTGTATGCAGAATTGAAGAGATCGAGAGCGGCTTGCAAATCTGGTGCAGAGTGTACAATGACACTGCAATCATCTGCAAACTGTAGATCATGTATGTCTATGTTGGTCAGTTTAGTTTTGGCATGGAGGTGACTGAGGTTAAAGAGTTTTCCATCTAGTCGGTATTTAATAGTCTCACCAGAGCGCAGTTGATCTTTGATGAAGTGGGGGAGGCAGAAAACAGGTAACTATAGGCCAGTTAGCTTGATGTTTGTCATGGAGAAGGTGTTAGAATCGATCATTAAGGAGGCTATAGCTGGGCACTTACAAAAACTCAAGGTAATCGGGAATAGTCATCATGGTCTTGTCATGTTTAACCAATTTATTGGAGTTCTTTGAAGGAGTAACATACGCTGTTGATAAAGAGGAACCCGTTGACGCATGGTACTTGGATTTCCAGAACGCTTTTGACAAGGTGCCAAATAAAAGGTTATTCTGCAAAGTAGGAGCTCATGGTATAGGAGGTAACATATTAGCATGGATAGAAGATTGGCTGGCTGGCTGCATAAATGGGTCCTTTTCAGAATGTGACGAGTGGAGTTTTGCAGGGGTCCATGCAGGGGCCTCAACTTTTTATAATTTATATCAATGACTTAGATGAGGGGAGCGATGGCATGGTAGCTGAATTTGTCGATGAGACAAAGGTAAGTTGGAAGCTATGTTGTGAAGAGAACATAAGGAGGTTGCAGACTGATTTCGATAGGTTTAGTGCGTGGGCAAAAATCTGGCAGATGGAGTATAATGTGGGAAAATGTGAAGTTGTTCACTTCGGCAGGAAGAATAAAAAAGCAGAGTATTACTTAAATGGAGAACAATTGCAGAACTCCGAGGTGCAGAGGGTTCTAGGTGTTCTAGTGCATGAATCACAAAAAGTTATTATGCAGGTACAGCAAGTAATAAAGAAGGCTAATGGAATGCTATCCTTTATTAGGAGAGGAATAGAAAATAAAAGTAAGGATGTTCTTCATTTAAACAGGGCATTGGTGAGACCACATCTCGAATACTGTGTCCAGTTTTGATCATCTTATTTCAGGAAGGATGTGAATGCAATGGAGGCGGTTCAGAGGAGGTTTACTAGATTGATACCTGGAATGAGTGGGTTGTCTTATGAGGAAAGGTTGGACAGACAGGGCTTGTTTTCACTGGAGTTTAGAAGACAGAGGGGAGACTTGATTGCAGTATATAAGATCCTGAACTGTCTTGACAAGGTGGATGTGGAAAGGATGTTTCCTCTTGTAGGGGAGTCCAGAACTAGGGGGGGGGCACTGTTTTAAAATTAGGGGTTGCCCTTTTAGGACAGAGATAAGGAGAAATTATTTCTCTAGGGTTGTGCGACTTTGAAAGTGGTGGAGGCGAGGTCATTGAATATCTTTAAGGCGGAGGTAGATAGATTCTTCTGAAGCACGGGATTCAAAGATTGTCGGGGTGGATGGGAGTGTGGAATTCGAGTCAGAAACAGATCAGCCATGATCTTATTGAATGGCAGAGCAGGCTAGAGGGGCCGAATGGCCTCCTTCTGTTCCTAATCCGTATGGTCCAAGTGAATAGCCACTGCCAGATTATAAATAGTATGGGGGCTATCACGCAGCCTTGCTTGACCCCGGTCCAGATTTTGAAGGTATCTGTTTCACATCTCCTGCTCAAAGACAATTGCAGTCTTATCAAGGGCCCCCCATTTTACTTTTATTTTTAGTTAATTTTTCTTTTTTCTTTTTTATTCTTTGTGTTTATTTTATTTTAGTTTGTTCAGTTTGTTTTTACTGTGCCTACTCACTTCTTTTTTCATGTTTGTGCTTGTTTTCAGTTTTCATTTCTTTTTTTCTTTCTTTTGGGCCTCCTTATCTCGAGAGACAATGGATACGCGCCTGGAGGTGGTCAGTGGTTTGTGAAGCAGCGCCTGGAGTGGCTATAAAGGCCAATTCTGGAGTGACAGGCTCTTCCACAGGTGCTGCAGAGAAATTTGTTTGTTGGGGCTGTTGCACAGTTGGCTCTCCCCTTGCGCCTCTGTCTTTTTTCCTGCCAACTACTAAGTCTCTTCGACTCGCCACAATTTAGCCCTGTCTTTATGGCTGCCCGCCAGCTCTGGCGAATGCTGGCAACTGACTCCCACGACTTGTGATCAATGTCACACGATTTCATGTCGCGTTTGCAGACGTCTTTATAACGGAGACATGGACGGCCGGTGGGTCTGATACCAGTGGCGAGCTCGCTGTACAATGTGTCTTTGGGGATCCTGCCATCTTCCATGCGGCTCACATGGCCAAGCCATCTCAAGCGCCGCTGACTCAGTAGTGTGTATAAGCTGGGGATGTTGGCCGCTTCAAGGACTTCTGTGTTGGAGATATAGTCCTGCCACCTGATGCCAAGTATTCTCCGAAGGCAGCGAAGATGGAATGAATTGAGACGTCGCTCTTGGCTGGCATACGTTGTCCAGGCCTCGCTGCCGTAGAGCAAGGTACTGAGGACACAGGCCTGATACACTCGGACTTTTGTGTTCTGTGTCAGTGCGCCATTTTCCCACACTCTCTTGGCCAGTCTGAACATAGCAGTGGAAGCCTTACCCATGCGCTTGTTGATTTCTGCATCTAGAGACAGGTTACTGGTGATAGTTGAGCCTAGGTAGGTGAACTCTTGAACCACTTCCAGAGCGTGGTCGCCAATATTGATGGATGGAGCATTTCTGACATCCTGCCCCATGATGTTCGTTTTCTTGAGGCTGATGGTTAGGCCAAATTCATTGCAGGCAGACGCAAACCTGTCGATGAGACTCTGCAGGCATTCTTCAGTGTGAGATGTTAAAGCAGCATCGTCAGCAAAGAGGAGTTCTCTGATGAGGACTTTCCGTACTTTGGACTTCGCTCTTAGACGGGCAAGGTTGAACAACCTGCCCCCTGATCTTGTGTGGAGGAAAATTCCTTCTTCAGAGGATTTGAACGCATGTGAAAGCAGCAGGGAGAAGAAAATCCCAAAAAGTGTGGGTGCGAGAACACAGCCCTGTTTCACACCACTCAGGATAGGAAAGGGCTCTGATGAGGAGCCACCATGTTGAATTGTGCCTTTCATATTGTCATGGAATGAGGTGATGATACTTAGTAGCTTTGGTGGACATCCGATCTTTTCTAGTAGTCTGAAGAGACCACGTCTGCTGACGAGGTCAAAGGCTTTGGTGAGATCAATGAAAGCAATGTAGAGGGGCATCTGTTGTTCACGGCATTTCTCCTGTATCTGACGAAGGGAGAACAGCATGTCAATAGTCGATCTCTCTGCACGAAAGCCACACTGTGCCTTAGGGTAGACGCGCTCGGCCAGCTTCTGGAGCCTGTTCAGAGCGACTCGAGCAAAGACTTTCCCCACTATGCTGAGCAGGGAGATTCCACGGTAGTTGTTGCAGTCACCGCGGTCACCTTTGTTTTTATAGAGGGTGATGATGTTGGCATCGCGCATGTCCTGGGGTACTGCTCCCTCGTCCCAGCACAGGCATAGCAGTTCATGTAGTGCTGAGAGTATAGCAGGCTTGGCACTCTTGATTATTTCAGGGGTAATGCTGTCCTTCCCAGGGGCTTTTCCGCTGGCTAGGGAATCAATGGCATCACTGAGTTCCGATTTGGTTGGCTGTATGTCCAGCTCATCCATGACTGGTAGAGGCTGGGCTGCATTGAGGGCAGTCTCAGTGACAGCATTCTCCCTGGAGTACAGTTCTAGGTAGTGCTCAACCCATCGGTCCATCTGTTTGCGTTGGTCAGTGATTATGTCCCCCGATTTAGATTTGAGGGGGGTGATCTTCTTGATGGTTGGCCCAAGAGCTCTCTTCATGCCATCATACATTCCTCTGATGTTTCCGGTGTCTGAGGCCAGCTGAATATGACTGCATAGGTGTTGCCAGTAGTCGTTTGCGCAACGCCTAGCTGTTCTTTGTGCAGTACTTCTGGCTGCTTTAAGTGCTGCGGATGTTAAATCGCTGGGGGCTTTCTTGTAGTTCAAAAGTGCAATGCGCTTAGCGGCTATGACAGGTTCCAGCTCTTCATTATGAGATTGAAACCAGTCTGCATTTCTCTTCGCACTTTTGCCGTAGGTGGTCAAAGCTGACTCATAGATGGCGTCTCTGATGTGGGCCCACTTGGTCTCAGCATCCCCTGTGGGAGTGTTTTGAAGGGCTGTTACAAGTGAATTTAGAAATTTTTGTAACAGCTGTGGGTGAGAAATTCTGCTCGTGTTGATGCGCGGGTGGCCCTTCTGCTTGGAATGATGCAACTTCTTTGGTCTGAGTCTAACCTTGCTGCACACCAGGGAGTGGTCGGTGTCGCAGTCCGCACTGTGGAAGCTGCGTGTGATTTGAACACTGTTTAAGGCGGCTCACCTTGTGACAATGAGGTCTAGCTGGTGCCAACGACGTGATCTTGGGTGCCTCCATGAAACCTGGTGACAGGGTTTAGTGTGAAAGAACGAGTTGGTGATGCAGAGGTTATGATAGGTACACAACTCAAGCAGTCTCTGCCCGTTCTCATTCATCCTTCCAACGCCATAGCGCCCAAGGCAGGAGGGCCATGAGTCATGGTCGGCCCCAACCCTGGCATTAAAGTCCCCCAGCAGGAATAGGTGTTCGGTGTTGGGGATGCTGCTAATGATGTTATGGAGTTGTTCATAGAACTGGTCTTTAGCTTCAGGTGCGGAACAGAGTGTTGGAGCATAGATGCTGAGTAGGTGTACTGGACCAGAGGTGGTGAGCAGTCGGATGGACAGTATGCGTTCCGAGCCATTTGAGGGAGGCTCTATCATGCTGAGCAAGGAGTTTCTGATGGCGAAGCCCACTCCATGCTGTCTTGGTTCTTCAGGATCCCTGCCCTGCCAGAAGAAGGTGTAGTCTTGCTCTGCTAGAGAGCCACTCGCGGGGAGGCGAGTCTCCTGAAGTGCTGCAATGTCCACATTGAGTCTACTGAGCTCGTTGTTAATGATGGCGGTCTTCCGAGAATCGTTGATTTGTGTAAGGTCTTCCGACAGGCCAGGACACATAGTTCTGACGTTCCAGCTTGCAAAGCGAAGGGCTGGTACCTTCTTTCCTTTTTTCATGTTGTTTGGTGCGGTGTATCAGTCCACCTTTCGGGCAATGACCCTGAGCTCCAAGCACCCATTGAAGCAGGCAGACTGTGGCGGGACAGAACCTTATTGACCGGGGGCTGCCCGGTTTGAGGCGGGCGGTAGCTGTCCAGTGAGGTGCAATGACCTCTCCCACCGACAAAGGCAACCCGTGGCGCCCAGTTTCTACGCCAATTTATCTGGACTTATAACCCGTAACTGCTGCCTTCCGTGTTGTTTCAGTCGCTGTGAGGCAACTATGGAGTGGCCTCTCCATGGCGCATGCCTGGGCAAATTTATGGAGGTTGAGAGTTGCCCAGTCGTCAAAACCCCCCTCTCGGCCTTTCTGGTGGGGTCCAAAGGAGTGCAGGACACGACGTTTGGCACCAGTATGGCTGCAGGAACTGCCGGAAACATGCCAAAGGTGACACATGACCGCCTACGGGGTTCCGCTCCGGATTTTCTGTTAGGGTTTACTCCCTTAGCCTTGGTCTCTCCCGAGACGCCCACAAGGCAGTGGGGTTGTTGGGGCCCCTACACAGGTGTAGGATGGTGCCGGTGGGAGGAGGGGATGCAAGGGGGAGGGGTAGAGGGAGGGGGTGGGGGGGGGGTGCAGGGGAAGGGGGTGCGGGGTGAAGATGGTGCGAGGGGGGGGCGGGCTGGGACGGGGTTGTGAGGGGGTGAGCTGAGAGGGTGGAGCAGGGAAGGGGACGGGGGTGGAAGGGGGGTAAAGGGGGGGGAGGGGGGGTGGAATCTGGTGCAGGTAATAAGCCATTTCCTCAGTGCCCACCATCGACGTCCGGAAAGCTCATCCACGTCCTTCGGGAGGTGAAGCATCATTTGGCAGACTTAGAGGTGATTACATTTGCTAAGGGTTTTTTTTTTTGCAGTGGTTTAAATAAAGGCATGCAGCATTGCCGACAGTGCGCTGCAGATGCTCTCCGAGCCATCTCCCGCGGGCGCTTTGAAGTTGCGGCCGGGGGGGCCGTTCGTGGATGTTTTGGGTGTTCGGGGCACCTTTTCACAGGACTTCTCTCGGGTCCCGCAGCTCCTTCTTCACCTCAATGGACTTACCGCATGCCGTGGCTGCAGACACTCTGGACTGTGAAGACAGCAGGATCGGAGATTAAAGTATCGGCAGCTGTTCTCGTCAGTTTCATCCGGATCAATTTCATTGAGAAAACAAAGAGCAGGTGTGGCTGGGGGAGGGCAGTGGGCCCAGGTAACATACACTAAACTAACTGTTAACTTTTAGATAGGGCTAAAATGAACTGATTTAAAGAGCCAGGGGAATTTAAACAGTTTAAGAGGGCAGATTGGGGGAGAAAACGTTAGGGATGGGATAAGATCATAAGATCATAAGAACTAGGAGCAGGAGTAGGCCGTCCGGCCCCTCGAGCCTGCTCCGCCATTCAATAAGATCATGGCTGATCTTTTCGTGGACTCAGATCCACTTACCCGCGCTCCCACCGTATCCCTTAATTCCTTTATAGTTCAAAAAGATATCTACCTTAGCTTTAAAGACGTTTACTGAAGAAGCGTCAACTACTTCACTGGGCAAGGAATTCCATAGATTAACAACCCTCTGGGTGAAGAAGCTCCTTCTTAATTCAGTCCTAAATCTGCTCCCTCTAATCTTGAGGCTATGCCCTCTTGTCCTAGCTTCACCTGCCAGTGGAAACATCCTCTCTACTTGTATCTTATCTATTCCCTTCATGATTTTATATGTTTCTATAAGATCCCCCCTCATTCTTCTGAACTCCAATGAATATAATCCCAATCTACTCAGTCTCTCCTCATAAGCCAACCCCCTCAACTCTGGAATCAACCTAGTGAACCTCCTCTGCACCCTCTCCAGTGCCAGTATATCCTTTCTAAAGTAAGGAGACCAAAACTGCACACAGTACTCCAGGTGCGGCCT
Source organism: Heterodontus francisci (assembly GCF_036365525.1). Lineage (NCBI taxonomy): Eukaryota > Metazoa > Chordata > Chondrichthyes > Heterodontiformes > Heterodontidae > Heterodontus > Heterodontus francisci. The sequence continues at coordinate 56,303,982 of NC_090394.1, forward strand.
CACCAGTACCTTATACAGCTGCAACATAACCTCTCTGCTTTTAAACTCAATCCCTTTAGCAATGAAGGACAAAATTCCATTTGCCTTCCTAATTACTTGCTGTACCTGCAGACCAACCTTCTGCGATTCATGCACAAGGACACCCAGGTCCCTCTGCATAGCAGCATGCTGCAACTTTTTACCATTCAAGTAATAATCCTTTTTACTGTTACTCCTACCGAAATGAATGACTTCACATTTATTAACATTGTATTCCATCTGCCAGACCTTTGCCCACTCACTCAATGTATCTATGTTCCTCTGCAAAGTTTCACAGTCATCTGCACACTTTGCTCTGCCACTCATCTTAGTGTCATCTGCAAACTTTGACAGCCTACACGTGGTTCCCAACTCCAAATCATCTATATAAATTGTAAATAATTGCGGTCCCAACACCGATCCCTGAGGCACACCTCTAGTGACTGATTGCCAACCAGAATAGCACTCATTTATCCCCACTCTCTGCTTCCTGTTAGTCAACCAATCCTCTATCCATGCTAATACTTTACCCCTAACGCCATGCATCCTTATCTTATGCAGCAGCCTCTTGTGCGGCACCTTGTCGAAGGCCTTTTGGAAATCTAGGTACACCACATCCACTGGGTCCCCATTGTCCACCTTGCTCGTAATGTCATCATAGAATTCCAAAAGATTTGTCAAGCATGACCTGCCCTTCATGAACCCATGCTGTGTCTGCCCAACGGGACAATTTCTATCGAGATGCCCTGCAATTTTTTCCTTGATAATAGACTCAAGCATCTTCCCCACTACAGAGGTTAAACTAACCGGTCTATAATTCCCCATCTTTTGTCTACCTCCTTTTTTAAACAGTGGCGTCACATCTGCTGTTTTCCAATCAACTGGGACTACCCCAGAATCCAGCGAATTTTGGAAAATTACCGTCAGTGCACCTGCTATTTCTCCCGCCATCTCTTTTAGTACCCTGGGATGCATTCCATCAGGGCCAGGAGACTTATCAATCCTTAGCTCCATTAGCTTGCCCAACACTACCTCTTCCGTAATAATGATTGTTTCCAGGTCCTCACCTACGTTCGTCTCTTTGTCAATTACTGGCATGTTATTAATGCCCTCCACTGTGAAGACCGATACAAAATACCTGTTCAATGCCTCGGCCATTTCATCATATCCCATAACTAAATTCCCCTTCTCATCCTCTAAAGGACCAACTTTGACTTTAGCCACTCTTTTTCGTTTTATATATTTATAGAAACTTTTGTTATGTCTTTATATTCTGTGCTAGTTTTTTCTCATGTTCCATCTTACTTTTCTTTATAGCTCTTTTTGTAGCTTTCTGTTGACCTTTAAAGTTTTCCCAATCTTCTAGTTTCATGCTGCTTTTGGCCACTTTGTATGCCTTCTCTTTCAATTTGATAGCCTCCCTTATTTCCTTAGACACCCATGGCAGATTACCCCTTTTCTTCCAGTCCTTCCTTTTCACTGGAATATACTTTTGCTGAGCACTTTGAAAAATTGCTTTGAAAGTCCTCCACTGCTCGTCAACTGTCCCACCGTAAAATCTTTGTTTCCAGTCCACTTTAGCCAAGTCCTCCCTCATTCTATTGTAGTCCCCCTTGTTCAAGCACAGGACCCTGGTATTGGATTTTATCTTCACACTCTCCATCTGTATTCTAAATTCAACCATACTGTGATCACTCCTTCCAAGAGGATCCCTAACTATGAGGTCATTAATTATTCCTGTCTCATTACACAGGACTAGATCTAGGATAGCTTGCTCCCTCGTCGGTTCCATTACATACTGTTCAAGAAAACTATCACGGATACACTCAACAAATTCCTCCTCAAGGCTACCCTGACTGAGCTGGTTCGACCAATCTACATGTAGATTAAAATCCCCCATGATAATTGCCGTACCATTTTTACAGGCATTAGTTATTTCTTTGTTTATTGCCCGCCCCAATGTGATATTATTTGGTGGCCTATAGACTACGCCTATCAATGACTTTTTCTTCTTAGAGTTTCTAATTTCCACCCAAATGGATTCAACCTCATTCTCCATAGAACCTATATCATCTCTCAGCACCGCCCTGATGTTGTCCTTGAGTATCAGAGCTGCACCATCTCCCTTACCTTCCTGTCTGTCCTTCCGAATAGTCTGGTACCCCTGGATATTTAACTCCCAGTCGTGACCAACCTGTAACCATGTCTCCGTAATGGCTACCAAATCATATTTATTCGCGATGATTTGTGCCGTTAACTCATCAACCTTGTTACGAATGCTACGAGCATTCAGGTAAAGTGCCTTTATGCTAGCTTTCTTACCCTCATGATTCCCAACATCTCTAATAATAACTCCTGAGTTATCCTTTCTTTCTGCTTCTTTCATCGTCTGCCTTGAACTTACACCCTCCTGCACACATGTTAGCCTGCTGCTTGCCTTTTTATTTATCATCATACTCCCTGTCGTTTTCCCTTTCCCTTCCCCCCGAGTCACTAGTTTAAAGTCCTAGAGACCACCCTATTTATCCGTTTCGCTAGAACACTGGTTCCAGATCGGTTCAGATGGAGACCGTCCCATCGGTACAGATCCCCCCGGTTCCAAAACTGATGCCAATGCCCCATGAAATGGAACCCCTCTTTCCCACACCACTCCCTTAGCCACGTGTTTACTTCCCTAATATTCTTATCCCTAAGCCAATTTGCACGTGGCTCGGGCAGTAATCCGGAGATTATGACCCTCGAGGACCTGTTCCTTAATTTCGTTCCTAGTGCTTTATAATCCCCAAACAGGTCCTCCATCCTAGCCTTGCCTATGTTGTTAGTCCCAACGTGGACCACAACAACTGGATCCTCCCCCTCCCGCTCCAATATCCTTTCAAGCCGGTCAGAGATGTCCTGCACCCTGGCACCGGGCAGATAACACACCATGCGGGACTCCCGATCCGGCTTGCAAAGGATACTATCTAAAACCCTAATTATAGAATCCCCTATAACTACCACTTGTCTTTTTGCTCCCCCCTCTTGAATGGCCTTCTGCACCATGGTGCCATGGTCAGTTGGCTCATCCTCCCCGCAGCCCTTTTCCTCATCCACACAGGGAGCAAGTATCTCGTACCTGTTGGATAAGGTCAAAGGCTGAGGCTGCTCCACTCCTGAACTCAGGATCCCCCTACCTGCCTCACTTGCAATCACACCCTGTTTTCAGTCCACTAGCACTCTATCTGTACTAATGCTTTGTCTTTCCGCACACCATTAACATATTGTTTGTCTTTGCTCCATGACCTTCTGGTCAGCTATTCTGTGACCTTGTCCTATCAACACCTCTTTTGTTATTATCTCTTGCCCCACCCCTGCTTTACTTGCTTAAAATCTTTTACATTTCTTATATCTGTCAGTTCTGAAGAAGGGCAACTGACCTGAAACGTTAACTCTACTTCTCTCTCCACAGATGCTGCCAGACCTGCTGAGTATTTCCGGCGTTGCTTGTTTTTATTGCAGTCATATCATCATGGAGCAATTGCAGGATTTTGATGAAGTTTGTTGGACATCCAAATCTTTGGAGCACAATCCACAGAGCCTCGTGATTTACTGAGTCACATGCTTTGGTCAGGTGGATGAAGTGAATGAAGAGTTCCTGGTGGTGTTAGTGACATTTTTCTTGGATTTATCTGGCAACAAAGATCATATCAGAGATTCCTCTGGAAAGTCTAAAGCCATGCTGTGTCTGGGAGGATTACCTTAGCTACAGAAAGTAAGTGATTTAGGAGAATGCTTGTCAGGATTTTCCCTGCTATGGACAAGAGGAAAATACCTCGATGGTTTCCACAGCATGATTTATCTCCCATCTTGAAAATAGTTAGTTGTCGCATTCCTGAAGTCAGCAGGAGGGGGAGTTCTTTTTCCTCCCAAATCCATAGGATGAGTGCGTGGAGTCTTGATGCCCACCAACTTTGAAGACATCAGCTGGAATACCATTGGGGCCGCAAGCTTTGTTGCTTTTCATCTGTTTGCTTGTTGCAGCTCTCCCATTGGATGTGGATAGTTTGGTAAACCAGTGCCCATTAAGGACTGGATTGCGAATGCCCAAACCCATTTCATGAAGCACTCAAAGCAGAGGAGACTTTTTCCCTACCAGTCTGCGTTTGGTTTGAATCCTGATCCCACAGATGAAAGTCCAATGCCTCACCCACAGTGCCACCTTCGAGTGACTCCATATGGCCTGTTAGCATCAGGATGGTATCCATTATTTCAAGTTAGTTATATGTGGTTAATGAAACTGCCTCAGATTTTGTAAACTTGTTTGAGTGCACAGAGACGCAGATTTATCTTGCGTCATCTACTCTTGACTCTTGAAGTTGATATACACAGTCCTTTTTTTCCATTTGCTCATGGGATGTGGGCGTCACTGGCTTGGCCAGCATTTATTGTCCAACCCTAATTGCCTTTGATAAGGTGGTGGTGAGTTGCCTTCTTGAACCGCTGCAGTCTTTGGGGTGTAGGTACACCAACAGTGCTGTTAGGAAGGGAGTTCCAGGATTTTGACCCAGTGATAGTGAAGGAATGGTGATATCGATCCACGTCGGGATGGTGTGTGGCTTGGAGCAGAACTTGCAAGTGGTGGTGTTCTCATGTATATGCTGCCCATGTCCTTCTAGGTGGTAGAGGTAATGGGTATGGAAGGTGCTGTCTAAGGAGCCTTGGTGAGTTGCTGTAGTGCATCTTGTGGATGGTACACACTGCTGCCACTGTGCGTTGGTGATGAAGGGAGTGAATGTTGAAGGTGGTGGATGGGGTGCCAGTCAAGTGGGCTGCTTTGTCCTGGATGGTGTCCAGCTTCTTGAGTGTTGTTGGAGCCACAGTCATCCAGGCAACTGGAGAGTATTCCAACACACTCCTGACTTGTGCCTTGTAGATGGTGGACAAGCATTGGGGAGACAGGAGGTGAGTTACTCACCATGGAATTCCTAGTCTCTGACCTGCTCTTATAGCCACAGCATTTATGTGGCTGGTCCAGTTCAGTTTCTGGTAACCCCAGGAGGTTGATGGTGGGGGATTCAGTGATGGTATGCTTTTGAACATCAAGGGGAGATGGTTAGATTCTCTCTTGTTGGAGATGATCATTGCCTGGCACTTGTGTGGCATGAATGTTACTTGTCACATATTAGCCCAAGCCTGGATGTTGACCGGGTCTTGCTGCATCTGGACACGGGCTGCTTCAGTATCTGAGGAATTGCGAATGGTTTTGAACATGGTGCATTCATCAGCAAACATCCCCACTTCTGACCTTATGATGGAGGGAAGGTCATTGATGAAGCAGCTGAAGATGGTTGGGTCGAAGACACTACCCTGAGGAACTCCTGCAGTGATGTCCTGACTGAGATGATTGACTTCCAATAACGACAACTATCTTCCTTTTTCTATGTATGACTCCAACCAGCAGAGAATTTTCCCCCTGATTCCCATTGACTCCAGTTTTGCTAGGGCTCCTTGATGCCATACTTGGTCAAATGCTGCTTTGATGTCAAGGGCAGTCACTCTCACCTCATCTCTGGAGTTCAGCTCTTTTGTCCATGTTTGTACCAAGGCTGCAATGAGGTCAGGAGCTGAATGGCCCTGGCAGAACCCAAACTGAGCGTCAGTGAGCAGTTTATTGCTGAGCAGGTGCCGCTTGATAGCACTGTTGACGACCCGTTCCATCACTACAGGGGAGGCGGTGGCATCGTGGTGACGTCACTGGACTAGTAATCCAGAGACCCAGGTTAATGCTCTGGGAACATGGGTTTGAATCCCACCACAGCAGATAGTGAAATTTGAATTCAAATAATAAATCTGGGATTAAAAGCTAGTCTATTGGTGACCATGAAACCATTGACGATTGTTGTAAAAACCCATCTGGTTCATGAATGTTCTTTGGGGTAGGAAATCTGCTGTCCTTACCTGGTTTGGCCTACAGGTGACTCTTAGATGCCCTCTGAAATGGCCTAGGAAGCCACTCAGTTGTATCAAACTGCTACGAAGTCTATGTGATGGAAGTCTGTCATAGAGAGATACTCTACTGGCTTTCAGCAGTCCACTATATTTCATAGTAACATTCATCTGGCGAGGGAAAAATGGGGAAGAAATATCTGCTAGAAGTTGTGAAGGCAGGTCAGAACAACACACCTTCTCACAGACATGACCTTAATTTATGTTTAATCCGCTGCCAGCTGCTGTTGTCAGTAGGAATTTTTCTCAACTTTTTAAATTGGGAATTATCTAGTTCCAGCTTGCTCCAACATCATTTTTTTTCTGCTCATGGAAGTTTTAGCTAATGAGGTATATACTCCTACTCCGGGTTTTTTTTGGCTTTGTTCAATTTGAAAATGCTGCATTGTATGCACCATTTATTCTTGAAGATTGGATAGCTTTGATCAGTAGTCCTCTGCTCACTAGAACCCAACCATTGGAATGGGGTCTGAATTGAAAATCTGAATGTTCTGGTAAGAAGGTGATTTTGTTTTTCCTTAGTCGTTAGAATATCTCTGGGTTAAAAAAAATTACATTCTTTGTTTTTAAGCTGCTCTAAGTCAGCTGATTCCAGTTGCCATGGAATTTCTTTTCTTGTTTTATTGCACTACTTTAGTGGACTATTTCCAAACCCATGGCACTTTATTCAGTGGCGCAGTGGTTAGCACCGCAGCCTCACGGCTCCAGCGACCCGGGTTCGGTTCTGAGTACTGCCTGTGCGGAGTTTGCAAGTTCTCCCTTTGACCGCGTGGGTTTCCGCCGGGTGCTCCAGTTTCCTCCCACAGCCAAAGACTTGCACGTTGATAGGTAAATTGGCCATTGTAAATTGCCCCTAGTGTAGGTAGGTAGTAGGAGAATTGCAGGGATGTGGTAGGGAATATGGGAGTAATGTAGGATTAGTATAAATGGGTGGTTGATGGTCAGCACAGACTCGGTGGGCCGAAGAGCCTGTTTCAGTGCTGTATCTCTCTATGACTAAATGTTGGTTGATGTTGTTCTTTGCTCTAATTATGTTTGCAGTATTCTACAAATGGTGCATTTTTGAAATTGATATTTTGGGAAAGGATTTGTGTATAATCTACAGCATAGTCGATTACACTGCTTTATCTATAATAAGACAGTTTCTCTCTCTCTGCATTTTCTAATTGGTCGGTGGTTTGATTTGGTGGGTGGGGCCTGGCTTGTTTCCTGGCACCTGGCTCTCATTGCTCACTGCCCTCGGTTCCTGGCCCCTGGCTCTCACCGTTCCCTGGCCTTGGTTCCTGGGTGCCGGCCCCCACTGCTCCCCAGTCTGGCCCCCATCTCGTGGGGCGGCCCCACCCCCACCCCGGCCTCGGATACTGGCTGCCTCTCACCAGCCTTGGTTACTGGGCTCTTCAGACGCCCCCATACCAATCCCCACCTGCTACTGTCATGGAAAGTGGAATGTCATGGGAGGGGGAGAGATGGGGAATGGCGTGGGAAGGGGGGAAATGGCAGTGGGAGGAATGGCATGGAAGGGGATGGTGGCAGGGGAGGGGTGTATGGCATGGGGGGTGGCATGGAAGGGGAGGAGCGACATATGGGGGCAGTGGCGGCCTGGGGGGGGGGTGGGGGGAGACAGCATGGAAGGGATGGAGGGGGTTGACGAGGAAGGGAGGGGGATGGCTTGGGGGGAGATAGGGAATGGGGGATAAGGAAGGGATGGCATAGGAAGACGGAGTAGGATGAGATGATGATACGAGAGGGATGAAAGGAATGTGATGGGTATGGCATGGGAAGGATGGAATGGCATGCGAAGGGGATGCAAAGAAGTACCGCTGCAATGATTTCATCGCAAATATTTTCTGGATCTCTGCTGGTATAGAAATAAAGATTAATAGAGTTTAGCAATGAAAGAAGGTTATTGTGCCAAGACAAAAAGTTATTAGGTTTAAAAAATGTTCCCTTCATAAAATTAAAATGATTATACTTGCTGATCTCACTTTTTAATATGTTCTGATTACCTGTCATTTTTGTGAATTTTATTCTCCCCCATGATAAGGACTCAAAACTTTTTGACCTTATTGAAAATGGAATAGTGTAGGTCAGATGGTTTCACAGGTCGGCGCAACATCGAGGGCCGAAGGGCCTGTACTGCGCTGTAATGTTCTAATTCTAATTCGAAAGCAAGGAATATCAGATCCCCTTCTGTAAACTGTGTTTAATGCAAATTGGACCAGAATATCCTAGAACAGCACATTTGGCCTGAATGCCAAACCATTGTGTGCCCTGGTCCTCCAGTTACAATTTTATGCTTCTGAACTTATCAGAATACGCCACAGCGAGGATAGCGGCACTTCAGAAGTGACGCAGCTAGTGGCCATTGATACACGTTTGCTATCAATTCCTATTTCGATCACTTGGACATCACATTATTTATAGATTTTTTTATTCGGGCTTTATAAAAATGCATATTTGACCTGTGCAAAGTTACCAGAAATTTATTAGGTTTTTTAATAGTGTTTAAAGTTGTATAAATTTAATTCCTGGTGTATTGTGGGAAGGTTGTGTGCCTGCAGGTGATACAATAGCTTTCCATCAGGGCTCACTGGATAGCCTTCTGGAGCAGGAACCTGAGCTGAGTTTCACAGGTGCACTGAGGCCATTCTCATTGCCATTAGTTGAGGCCAACTAACTCAGCACATACCAAGAATTGATCTTGGCACCTTCTAATTTGTATGATTCAGCAACACTTTGCCTTTATCAATTAAGCTATTAGTAAGATGTTTGTGTATCATTTTAGGTACAGTTTAGGTGCAATTTATCTTGCAAGACATGTAAAACAGAAAACGTAATAGGTAAAATTAAAATTTATTGAGTATTTGCCTGTCCCTGCCCTCTTCATAGCATTGCAGAATCTCTTCAATACTATGGTGGGAGGAGGAATGAGAGGTGAAGATAGATTTGTGTGCCACTGAAGAATGTCATGTGGCATTAACGTTATTTAGTAGGCCCACTTAAAATGCTATGTGCAATTTGTAAAATGCTATGTGCAATTTGTCTTGGTTAATATTTGGCCCTTGTTATGATTCTCAACAGGATTACTAGTTGCAGATAGAATTGTATTCCTTTAGCTGGACCATTGAACCTTGATGGAATGGAGATTGTTCACACCATTTAACTGTGCAGGTCCTGGGATGAGCAACAAAAAGTGCTGATATTCCCAGGTCACTGCCTAAGATACATACTGTAGAAAATGTTGCAGACATTTTTTTAACAAAACCCTTTCTTAAAGCATTCTGTCATACAAAAAATAGAGATACATAACGTTTTTACACTCGGCTGCGTTCCTTGTGAAGGAATACATCGTTTCTTTCTCTTCATTCACCTTGCCCTCCTTTGCAACGTGCAAAGAAGAGGTTGGCCATACTCCCAGTCTTCTAATTCCATTTTCAAGTCAGTCAGTCACAGAAATGGATTAGGAGCTTTGCATCAAATCTCTGCTTACCTCAGTGTTGTCCAATATGTTAGTGAACAGCCACATGTGGCTATTTGGGAATCGAGAGGTGGCAATTGCATTTCTGATAAATAAATAAAAATGCATTAATAAATCTGGAATAAACTGCTGGTCTCAGTAATGATGGTCGTGAAACAACCAGATTTTCATAAAAACCCATCTGGTTCACTAATGTCCTTCAGTGAGAAAATCTGCCAGTCTTACCTGGTCTGGCCTACGTATGACTCCAGCCCCACAGCAATGTGATTGACTCTTAACTGCCCCTTGAAATGGCCTAGCAAGGGAGTGAGGGTAGAAATATCTTATGTTTACCACCAGTTTTAGGTTTATGCTACTAAGGATAGTGAAATAAAAAGAGGTGGTGAGTGGCTGGGTGGTCATTTGTAAGCCATGAACAACCTGTCCGCACTGTGTGCTGTTGGAGGGCACAGAGTGTGAAGAAGGGAGTTTGGTAAGGAGGGGAACTATAAATTAATTCAGTAAATTTGACTGCACTCAGTCGGAGCAGCGCAAATTAGTGAGACCAGCGGGGCTATTAAGAGTGTGAATCAGCGAGACCAACAGGGCTCGCTGTCACCTTGTAACCAGTCGGAGCCCGCCTTCGGGAAGAGAAAAAAGAGATGTGACATCACAGGGAAGTAGGTAGGTGATGGGCTGGAGGATATTGCAGCTTAGGGACTGCATTTCAACAACTGGCAGACTAAAAAAGAGAAAAAAGTTAAGTATTAATAATAAGGAACAAGTGAGTAGCTGGTGAGTATTATCTTTTTTTTAAGTAAAGTTTATTTTAACAAGTGAACTGTAGTGATTAGTAGTAGGATTTATCAGTACTAATAAGTTTTTATTAATAGTTCTAAGGTGTTTTAGTGTTGGTAACATTTCTCTTGTTTAGCGGTAGCAAAAGGCCAACTAATAAATAAAGGTATGCTTCAACCTTGAGAGCGCACCTCCTGTGCTCTGTGGGAGCTCCAGGATGCTTCCCATATCCTGGATAACCATTTGTGCAGGAAGTGTCGTGAATTGAAGCAGCTTGAGCTCTGGGTTTTGGAACTTGAGCGGCAGCTGGTGACACTGCGGGGCATTCATGAGGATGAGAGCTATGTTTATAGACAGCTTAAGATTATGCAGGGAAAGAGGGAATGGGTGACTGCCAGGCAGTCAAAAAGAAACATGCAGGTAGTGTAGGAGACCTTTGATTGCATCTCACCCTCCCAACAGGAGGTCAGTTCTTAATGCTGATGAGACTGAAGGTTCATCTGGGCAGTGCAGCCAGAGCCAAGTCCATGGCACCACGGGCGGCTCAGCTGCACAGGGGGCTACAGGGAAGACTGGAAGAGCTATAGTGATAGGTGATTCAGTAGTCAGGGGAACAGACAGGCGTTTCTGTGGCCACAGAAATGAATCCAGGATGGTATGTTGCCTCCCTGGTGCCAGGGTCAAGGATGTCACTGAGCGGCTGCAGAGCATCCTGAAGGCGGAAGGTGAACAGCCAGCTGTTGTGGTCCACATCGGAACCACGACTTAGGTAGAAAGAGGGATGTGGTCCTGCAATCAGTATTTAGGGAGCTGGGTAAGAAGTTAGCAAGCAGGACCTCAAAAGTAGTAATCTCCGGATTAATCCCAGTGCTATGCGCAAGTGAGTGCAGGAATAGAAGGAAAGTATCACGCACAAGTGAGTACAGGAATAGAAGGATAAGACAGATGAATGTGTGGCTGGAAAAATGGTGCAGGAAGGAGGGCTTTAGATTCTTGGGACATTGGGACCAGCTCTGGAGGAGATGTGGCCTGTACAGGCCGGACGGGTTGCACCAGAACAGCCGGGATAAAGTTCCTTGTGGGACGTTTTGCTAATGCTGCTGGGGAGGGTTTAAACTAGTTTGGCAAGGGGATGGGGACCTAAGGGTAGCCTCAGTTGGGACAAAATCAGAAATGAAAATGGAAGGCAGAAAATTAATGGATGAGTCTGGAGAACCAAGGAAACAAAGGTTAGAAAATAAAAATAAGAGTTTGACAGTGCTCAATGCAAGGAATATAGCAAATAAAGCAGATGAGCTGAGGGCACGGATAGACATGTGGCAGTACGATATCATAGCTATTACAGGAACATGGCTTAAGGAGGGACAGGAATGGCAGCTCAACGTTCCTGGTTACAGGGTTTTCAGACGCGATAGGGAGGGGGATAAGAAAGGAGGGGGAGTGGCAATTTTGGTCAAAGAAATTATTACAACTATGAGAACGGATGATATGTTGGAAGGTTCATCAAATTTGGCCATATGGATTGAGCTAAGGAACAAAAAAGGGGCAATCACACTGCTGGGAGTGTACTGTAGACTTGAGGCCTGCTACCTGACCTGAACCCGATGGGACCTGACAACATGTGTCGGGTTCGGGTCAGGTTGGGCCCATCTTCCGGGGCCGGCTTTCGGGCTCCGCTCAGGTCGGGTTGGGCCAAGTCCAGGTCGAGTCGGGTCAGTTAAGTGCTCTGCTGTTAAGTATTAAAAATAAAAAACTTACCTGAGCTGGGAGTTCAGGATGAAACTGAGTCTGCGCAATGAGCGAGTGATGTCACTATGGCGTCATTGTGCACGCGCTGTAGCTTCTTGCAGGTTCGGTGTCAGGAAGGTAAGTAAAGGGATGGTCGGGTCGGGTCGAGTAGTGGCAGGTTCGGGTTGGATCAGGCTTGAGTCGGGTTGGGCTCGGGGCAAAATCGGAGGGGATCGGGCTTGGGTTGGGTTCTATTTCCCGACCTAAAGCAGTCCTCTACTGTAGACCCCCCAAACAGAGTGAGATAGAAAAGCAGATATGTAGGCAAATCTGAGACGTGCAAGAACAATAGAGCAGTAATAGTAGGGGATTTTAACTACCCCAATATTAACTGGGATCGTTTTTAGTGTGAAAGGAATTGAGGGAGCAGAATTGTTGAGGTGCATTGAGGAGATCTTTTTTAGCCAGTATGTAGCAAGTCCAAGAAGAGAGGGCGCAGTTTTAGGAAATGAAGATGTGCAGGGGGAAGGAGTGGCAGTGGGAGAGCATTTTGGTGGTAGTGATCATAATTCAGTCAGTTTTAACATGATTATGGAAAAGGACAAGGATAGAATGGAGTTGGAGTTCTCAATTTGGGCAAGGCCAATTTTACTAAGCTGAGGAGTGATTTAGCGAAAGTGGACTGGAAACAGCTACATGAAGGTAAATCAGTGTCAGAGCAGTGGGAGGCATTCAAAGGGGAAAGTTAGGGGTTCAGAGTAAACATGTTCCCACAAAGAAAAAGGGTGGGACGGCCAAATCTAGAACCCCATGGATGTCGAGGAGCTTACAGGGTAAGATAAGGCAGAAAAGGAAAGCTTGTGCCCGACGCAGAGAACTCAATATTACGGAAAGTCGAGAGGAGTATGGAAAGTGGAGGGGTGAAATCAAAAAGGAAATTAGGGAAGCAAAGAGAGGGCATGAAAGAATATTGGCAAGCAAAATCAAGGTGAACCCAAAGATGTTTTATTGATACTTTGCGTCTGTCTCCACAGAAGAGGGGGACAATGCAGATATTGTAGTTAAGGAAGAGGGGTGTGAAGTATTGGATGTGATCAACATAGGGAGAGAGGGCATATAATGGGATTAGCATCCTTGAAAGTTGATAAATTACCAAGACCAGATGAAATGTACCCCAGGCTGTTAAAAGAAGCAAGAGAAGATATAGTGGAAGGTCTGACCATCATTTTCCAGTCCTCACTGGATAAAGGTGTGGTGCTGGAGGATTGAAGGACTGCTAACATTGTACCTCTGTTTAAAAGAGGAAGCGAGGGATAGATTGAATAATTGCAGGCCAGTCAGTCTAACCTCAGTCATGGGCAAATTATTGGAATCCATCCTGAGAGACAGGATAAATTGTCACTTAGAAAGGCACAGATTAATCAAGGATAGTCAGCATGGATTTGTTAAGGGAAGATCTTGTCTGACCAGCTTGATCAAATTTTATGAAGAAGTAACAAGGAAGATAGATGAGGGTAGTGTAGTTGATGTGGTCTACATGGATCTTAGCAAGGCTTTTGACAAGGTTCCAGGTGGCAGACTGGTTAAAAAAATAAAATCCCATGGGATCCAGGGAAATGCTGCAAGGTGGATACAAAATAGGCTCAGTGGCAGGAAACAAAGGGTAATTGTTGCCGGGTGTTTTTGCGACTGCAGGGCTGTTTCCAGTGGTGTTCTGCAGGGCTCAGTACTGGGTCCCCTGCTTTTTGTGGTATATATTAATGATTTGGTTGTAAATGTGGGGGGCATGATCAAGAAATTTGCAGATGACGCAAAGATTGGCCATGTGGTAGATAGCGAGGAGGATAGCTATAGGCCGCAGCAAGATATTGATGGTCTGGTCAGATGGGCAGAAAAGTGGCAAATGGAATTCAAATCAGAGAAGTGTGAGGTGATGCCTTTGGGGAGGTCAAACAAGGCAAAGGAATACACGATTAATGGGAAATTACTAAGAGGTGTAGAGGAAGAGGGGACTTTGGAGTAAATGTCCACAGATCCCTGAAGTTAGCAGGACAGGTCAAGAAGGTGGTTAAGAAAGCATATGGAATCCTTTCCTTTATTAGCCGAGGTATAGAATATAAGAGCAGAGAGGTTATGCTGGAACTGTATAAATCATTGGTAAGGCCACAACTTGAGTACTGTGTGCAGTTCTGGTCAGCTCATTACAGAAAGGATGTAATTGCACTAGAGAGGTACAGAGGAGATTTACGAGGATCATGTCGGGACCAGAAAAATGCAGCTATGAGGAAAGATTGGATAAGCTGGGGTTGTTCTCCTTGGAACAGAGAAGGCTGAGGGGAGATCTGATTAAAATGTACAAAATTTTGAAGGCATGGATAGAGTGGAGGTGAAGGGTTTATTTACCTTAGCAGAGAGGTCAGTGACTAGGGGCCACAGATTTAAAGTGATTGGTATAAAGATTAGAGGGGAGATGAGGAAAAGCTTTTTCACCCAGAGGGTGGTGGGGGTCTGGAACTCACTGCCTGAAAGGGTAGTTGAGGCAGATATGCCTCAATTCATTCAAAAGAAGTCTGGATATGCACCTCAAGTGCCGCAATCTGCAGGGCTAAGGACCAAATGCTGGAAGGTGGTATTAGAATGGGTGGAACGTTTTTCAGCTGGCACAGACACGATGGGCTAAGTGGCCTCTTTCTGTGCCGTAAACATTCTATGATGTCTGGTGGTCATGAATGGTGCTTTATAAATGCAATTCTTTCTGTTTTCTTCAGTTAATTTTAGAGAGGTGTGCATGAATATTCCATCAAATGGGCACTCCTTTCATTCAGGAACCTCCGTATGCATTGCCAATTTCACCTGGGTGCTGGAATTTCCAGTGCCTGTGAACAAGTTCATTGCATTTTTGTCTGAGAGAGAGAGACAGAAGAAAATGGGTGCACATTAGGAGTTGCAGTTTCCATCCTGTTTCTCTGGAATTACACTTTTCAGGCAGAAAATATATAGTTAACTGAAGCATGAGTGCTGGTGTGAAAAATAAAAAAATGACTTCCTGTTTTGAACTTTTCAAATAGTTTAACTTATTTAGTAAGTTTCAAAGTTACCGATGTTTTGAATGAAGATCTTTTTGATATTGCTGAGGAGGACTGATGTTTACGTTGGGCTCAGCTAACCTCAGAGGTTGCCACTGGAAGCAGTGAGCCAGGCCTGGACCATGGCAAATGACCATCTGGTCAGGCGTTGATCATTGGAGACCCAAATGCATATCGACGGCTGTCACTGGGATCTTCCTAGAACAGTTAGTTCCAGGTAATGTTGAAGATCAGTTTGGGTATGCTTTCCAAGAAATGCAGCTACAGAGGCTTCCGATAGGCCTTACAGCAGAAATGCGGCAACAGGAGTTTCAGTTCCCACATATTCGATATGCAGGGTTTCTTCAAATACAGGAGGAGAGAGGAGACTGGTGCACTGGGTTTCTTTCAAAGGGAGAGAAAGAGATGAGCTGAGTTTCCTTGGCAGGCAAAAACCAACTGTCTTCCAAGCAGTTTACACTCCCAACACACTGTCCAAAGTGAAACCAAACAATGTCACAAGAGACAAGCCTCCTGACCCATATAAATCTTGACCTGTCACTTTTCAGTAAACATCTTCTCCAAGTCAAAACAACAAGCTCCCTGCTGGTATTTTGTCTGAAAACAGGTGCCTTCCAGTAAGGGCTTGTTTAAAAGCCAAGTCCAGGAACCTTCTGGTGACCTCTTTAAAAAAAAACGAACAAAGTTCAGCATTTCTTCAAGCTTCCAGATGATTTAGAGTCATATAGAGATACAGCACTGAAACAGGCCCTTCAGCCCACCGAGTCTGTGCTGACCAACAACCATTCATTTATACTAATCCTACATTAATCCCATATTCCCTACCACATCCCCACCATTCTCCTACCACCTACCTGCACTAGGGGCAATTTAAAATGGGCAATTTAATGTCCATAATTCAACTATAAGTCCTTAAAAACATATTTTACAAAAAATAGAAGCACTCTTGTAACAGTAGGCTTACAAAAATTACATTTGTGAGCCTGTACTTTGCATATCAGCTAAGATCTGGAATACTTCTACCCGCGGCAGTACATTTGTTACCTTGAGGTCAAGCTGCTGTTAGATTTATACTACGTCCAAGCCACTGTAAAGATCAACATTCATATTTTGGGTCACAGATTACCCAGGAGCATTGCCATGGGAGATCTAATTTTGTGTGTGTTGTTTGGGAGAGATATAAAAATTTTGAGTGCAGGTCACTTCAGAATGTTGCACTTCAGTAAATGTGCAAAAATGCTTTGGCATATCCTGACGCTGTGCAAAAGTGCTTATATAAATGCAATCTCTTTTTTTCTTTTAATGCATTGTGCAGTACATCGTATAATGCTCTTGTCGTTAACAGCATATCCTTCCTGTAAGCCACTTAAGAAGATGGGGTAATCTATATAATGTTTGCTTTTTTCCTAAATTTTTAAGCATATGGAACGATAGCATTAAGAAATCCTTTACCAATAATATATACCTCCTTGGAATGATAGAAAATGGTCAACATTTGTTTCTGATGCATAAAACTCCAATGTGAATTTGAGTTGTCATAAGGTTCCTAGTGTGGTGGTTTGGTCTTGTCCTTTCATGGAGTCTATCTGACCTAACTATATCTCTCATAGCTTTAGATTTACTACTTGACTTGAAACAGGCTCAGGTATACTTTCAAAATCTGAACGGGACAAAGGAAATTTAAATATGTGACTCTTAAATTCAAATGGAGCTGCCGATCGAGCTTATAGAATCATAGAATGGTTACAGCACAGAAGGAGACCATTCAGCCCATTGTGTCTGTGCTGGCTCTCTGCAAGAGCCTCCCTCCTTTTAGAAAAGCTTTTTCTCATAGCGCTGCAAATTTTTTCTCTTCAGGTAATTATCCAATTCTGTTTTGAAGGCCTTGATTGAATCTACCTCCACCACGCACTCAGGCAATGCATGCTGGATCCTAATCACTCGCGTCAAAAAAAAAAAGTTTTTCTTCATGTTGCCTTTGCTTCTTTTGCGAGTCACCTTAAATTGGTGTCCTCTGGATCTGGATGTTTCTGCTAATGGGAATAGTTTCTCCCTATCTACCCTGTTCAGACCCTTCATGATTATGAACACTTTGAACAAATCTTCTCTTAATCTTTTCTTTTCCATAGAGAACAGTCCCAGCTTCTCCACCCTATC
Organism: Heterodontus francisci; assembly: GCF_036365525.1. Lineage (NCBI taxonomy): Eukaryota > Metazoa > Chordata > Chondrichthyes > Heterodontiformes > Heterodontidae > Heterodontus > Heterodontus francisci. The sequence goes on from NC_090394.1 coordinate 56,321,211, forward strand.
TACGTAACTCAAGTTCCTCATCCCTGGAACCATTTTTGTGAATCTTTTCTGGACCCTGATGCCTTAACATCCTTCCTAAAGTGTGGTGCCCAGAACTGGACTCAATACTCCAGTTGAAGCCAAACTAGTGTTTTTATCATAACTTCCTTGTTCTCTTACTGTATTCCCCTATTTATAAAGCCCAGTTCCCTATGCTTTTTTAACCACTTTCTCGACCTGCCCTGCAGCCTACAATGATTTGGGCACATATACCCATAGGTTCTTCTGTTCCTGTACACTTAAATTTATATTGCTTCTCCTTGTTCTCCTTATCAGAATGAATCACTTGTCTGCATTACATTTCATCTGCCACTTGTCTGCCCATTCCACTAGCCTGTCTGTGTCCTCTTGAAGTTTATCACTATCCTCCTCACAGTTCACAATACTTCCAAGTTTTGTGTCATCTTCAAACGTTGAAATTGTGCACTGTACACCCAAGTCTAGATCATTAATATATATCAAGAAAAGCAGTGGACCCAACACCAATCCCTGGGGAACCCCAATATATACCTTCCTCCAGTCTGAAAAATAACTATTCACAACTACTCTCTCTTTCCTGTCACTCAGCCAATTTTGTATCCATGTTGCTACTGTCCCTTTTATTCCATGGGCTTTGACTTTGCTGACAAGCCTGTTACGTGGCACTTTTTCAGATGCCTTTTGGAAGTCCATGTACACCACATGAACCACATTACCCTCATCAACCCTCTCTGTTTTCTCATCGAAGAACTCAAGCAAGTTAGTTAAACACAATTTTCCCTTAACGAATCCATGCTGGCTTTCCTTAATTAATCCACATTTGTCTAAGTGACTATTAATTTTGTCCTGAATTATCATTTTCTAAAAGCTTTCCCACCACCGAGGTTAAACTGACTGGCCTGTCGTTGCTGGGCTTGACCTTAAAAGGGTGTAATATTTGCAATTCTCCAGTCCTCTGGCACCACCTCTGCATCTAAGGAGGATTGGAAGATTATCGCCAATACCTCCACAGTTTCCACCCTTACTTCCTTTAGTATCCTTGGTTGCATCTCATCCAATCCTGGTGACTTAGCAGCTTTACAGCCAGCCTTTCAATACCACCTCTTTATCAATTTTTAGCCCATCCTGTGTCTCCTCTTTCACTTGGGCAGCATCTTCTTCCTTGGTAAAGACAGATGCAACGTATTCTTTTAGTATAAAGACAAAATCCATACGATGCTTGGGTTGAATGGAATTGTTTGTTTCCTCTGATATCTGCTGCAGACATAATGTACTGGGGCTTTTGTGCATCAAAACAGATTGCATCATTTGTTCTAAATGAACCTGTTTTTATTCCATACTCAAAGACTGAGGAAAGTCAATCATGATGCATCAAAGATGTGGTTAACTTTTTTCACAACTGTCTTAAATCAATTTATTATAAATAAAGATGCATTTTTCTTTTTCAGACCCTGTGTTTTGGTATTATGTGAAAGAACATCTGAATAAACATGAACTACAGCGATACTACTCTTTAAAGAATATCACAACAGATATAGGACGGGGCAGAGCATGGCTTCGATCTGCACTCAATGAGCATTCACTCGAGCGATACATGCATATGCTTCTTGGTGATGGAAACCTTCTAAGGTAACAAGTGACAGAAAAGTTGTTACTTGTAACACAAGTGTATTCTCTGCAGTTTGAATATCCTCTATACTGTCAGTTGGCTACTAGGAGTAACCTACTTGAACAAAGCAGAAAATTAGGTATTCCAATATAGTGGGCTGAGTTTTTAGCACTCTTGCCACTGAATCACAAGGTTGTTGGTTCCATTCTAACAATGGACTTGAGCATATTTTCTAGGCTAATAATTAATTGCAGTGGTGAGGGACAGCAGCATTGTTGGAGCTTCTTTCGGTTGAAACATTAAATTGAGGCCTTGGCTTTTGATTAAGTTGATGACACAATTTAAAAGAATTGCAGGGATTTCTCTCATTTTCGTGGCCAACACTGCTCCTTAAAACAACAGCACCAAAAACAAATTAACCAGTTATTCATTCATTTCCTGCTTAATGGACAATAGCAGTTTACTTTCCTCTATTTTAACTAGGCTATGCTAACATAGAAAATTATATATTAATCTGAAGAAGCTGCATATATTAACATTTTAATCATGCTCCATCTTTCATTCCCCTGCCCCCATTCAAAGGGGGACCCCTTTATTAATTTTTAATAATCAACTCTGATTCTTGCTGATAGAGTGTCTCTGATTCACAATTTTGTACCTGCTGAAGGAACCTCCATTTAAAGCCTAGCTATTTCAACTCTACAAAATCAAATACAGAAATTTATGTTCTTTCAGTATTCTTTCCAGCAAATGTCACGACAATCAGGAGCTGATTTTTCTCTGTCCCTCTTCCCCAAGTTTAAGGATGCCAAGGTCAGTGCTGTTGCCTTGTGCCTCATTGCGATCAGCTAACGTCGCATAGACCAGGGATCAGATCTAGAACTTTGTTCTCCATTTATTCAGCTTTTCATTTGGCTGTTTATTTACCAAGTGAGCTATCACTGGAGCTCTGTAATTTTCAAAACATTGTCCGGAATTTTAAGGTGGGTGGGGGGGGGGGGGGGGGTGGAGTCCCGTCCACCGGCTGAAAAGTTGGTGGTGAGCCCGCCTCTGCCAGGCCTGGGGATCCAGACCGGATTTTATGCTCCCCAGGCCCTTAATTGGTCTTGGGCGTTGGGGGTGGTTGGGGCTTTGGGGGCGGTTGGGGCTTTGGGGGCTGCCCTCCGTGGCTGCCTAGTTTCATCAGGCAGGTTTTCTGAGGCCTCAGCCGCCCGCCAGCCTAATGTTAAATACCCATGGCGACAGGCAGAGGCCCTTAAATGGCAGATAATTGGCCACCTAAGGGCCTTGATTGGCCTGGGGCGGGTGGGCCGTTTCTCACTGCCACTGCTCCACGTAAATTGCCAGCAGAGGCTGGAGCGGGTCAGAAAGGGCCCCCCCAGCTTCTCACTCCATTTTACGCCCCCCGCCTCTGCCACCAGCCCGCTCTTTTTGGGGGTGTAAAGCTCTGGCCATTGTTCCACATAATTATTGGTACCTTTTTTGTTTTAAGTACCACATCCAATGATTGTTTCGGTTGCTTTTCTGCTTTATTGGATATAATTGGTTGTTTCCTTATATCAGTTAATTCATCCACACTTGGTACTCAGACAACTGTACCGTGGTTTGAGTGTTTTTCTTATCAGTAACTTGACTTGAAAAAATTTAACAAATTATAGATATAATATATTGCATTTCCTGTATATAGAATGTATGCGGTCATGTTTTTGTCATACTTCTTATTCCAGTTGTCTCCATTGTGAATGATTATGCCCACGTTAATAATGAAAAATTACTTTGTAAACTCATCACACTCTAATTACACAAATGGCATTGTGTCGAGTATGGATGTCTTTGGAGTCTCTTAAAAATTATAGAACCTCTGACTGCTATCTTGTTTTACCTCCCTGTAAATGTTTGGTTTCAGATTTCACTTTCTATGAACATTTTAAATTTAAAAAAAAATTAATTTTCTCCCTTTTGCAGACTCTTTCAGCCCCCTTATGTATCATCTCCTTTGTAATTAACAAGTAAATTGGCATTTTTTACTGATCTTTACTTCTGTGCATTTGCCTTCTCCTCATCTTAGATATGGGATTATTGTAGGGTTTGTATAAATGGGTGGTTGATGGTCGGCACCAACTCGGTGGGCCGAAGGGTCTGTTTCAGTGCTGTATCTCTCTATGACTGTATATCCTCTTGGTTGTACAGTCACAGTTGCTCTCACATTGCTGAGCACAATTGTCTGCTATATCAATTTTAGTTTGCAAATTTTTTTGATAAATAATTTCTGTGTGTAAAAAGCTGAATTCCCCACTTTCCACCCTGACCTAATTATTCCCTGCACCTGAACCCTGCTTCACCTGAAGGCAAAACATGGGGCTGGATTTTTAAAGCCGAGTGCGGGTATGAGCGCGATTTAAAGATCGTGTTCTCGGAGGTCAAAACTGGAACCTGCCGTCTCCGGAACCCAAAGCCATTTTTAAAGGGACGCTGGAAGGCAGGGAATGGCAACCCCGCATTCCTCCAGTTAATTGCCTGTTGAGCTCATTAACAGGCTTATCTGGGATTTTTAAAGGGAGGGAAGGCGGACAACACCATGTGGGGAACATGGTACGGTGTACAAGATGTGAACACTGCAGGGAACCATGAGGGCTATGGGAAGGGGTGATTAAAATAATGCCAAGGCACAACATTAAACTCAGCAGCTACAAGAGTGCCAAGACTAGCCATTGCTGGATCTGTGAGACTTGCTTTTCTTCGAGGTGTTTTAGGAATCGGAGAGAGAGGTGAGCCTGCTGGCATCACTTGGGCACCTGGGGTTGGCAGGGGAAGGCTTGGTGAACGAAGGAGTCCCAGCTGAGGGAGTTTGGATGGAACAGGCTTCTCTGACATTGGACAGAGCAGCCAGGATGAGCTTCAGTAAAAGAAACCTACTGGACAGCGGGCAGCCAGAGGAGCACAGCCAGGGATTGTAAGGGGAAGAAGGCGCTATCCAAGCTATCAGGTCTACTGTCCCAAGAGCCAGCTAACTGCAAATGACAGAACACCAGTGCTGTAGGAGGCTGTCCTTATCCAGGCAGATGGTGTTGGACCTTTTTTCTCTGATCCATAATGACTTGAGGCTTCGCGTCCCCCATGGCGGTTGCCTACCTGCAACATCAAGGTCACCATCAACCTGAATCTCTATGCAACTTGGTCGTTCCAGGGATCTTCTGTGGACCTAACATCTCGCTGTTGGCAGCCATTGGGCAGGTCATGGATGCCATATTCTGAAGGGGGAACTACATCCACTTTGATGCAGAGGACATTGGATTTTGCCTCCATCGTTGGATTTCCCCTGCTACTTTTCTTCTGCCTTTCTGATTGCTCTTCGCTTGTTGGGAAATGCCATAACTTGGGCGGCGCAGTGGTTAGCACCGCAGCCTCACAGCTCCAGCGACCCGGGTTCAGTTCTGGGTACTGCCTGTGCGGAGTTTGCAAGTTCTCCCTGTGTCTGCGTGGGTTTCCGCCGGGTGCTCCGGTTTCCTTCCACAGCCAAAGACTTGCAGGTTGATAGGTAAATTGGCCATTGTAAATTGCCCCTAGTGTAGGTAGGTGGTAGGAGAATGGTGGGGATGTGGTAGAGAATATGGAGTTAATGTAGGATTAGTATAAATGGATGGTTGTTGGTCGGCACAGACTCGGTGGGCCGAAGAGCCTGTTTCAGTGCTGTATCTCTAAAAAGAAAAATAAATAAAAACTCCAGTTTGTGTTCCTTAGAAGGCAGGCTAAAGTTGTAACTTCCATGTTGGAAACCATGCAAGTCTGATTTATAGTCTGTTCATAGTACTATAGGGGAATGTTGCAGTGTTGTCATTAATGTATTTTGGTTAAGCTATTTTGAATGCTATTGCACTGTGGTATTGGGGATTAGTTTTGAACATATATTTTTGATACTCAACTATTTGTTTCCAGGGCATTCATTAATTTGTATATCTATAATATATATCTATGTCAAAGCAGTTTTCATACAATGTTGCAAAACACAGTTGCCATTTTACTGACAATCAGATGTCTGAAGTGTCATCTCAGCTAAAGCACACGAACATTTTTGTCTTGTTTACCTGTAGAGCAACTAGTCCTGACTGGTAAGCAGTTGTGGAAATCAGAATCCATTTTAGATGAATACTGCATTGTACTAAAACAGGCTAGTTCCTTTTTAAGATATAAGTTTGTTCTGACTTAATGTTTTATGAACAGAGAAATAATTTTGCTTTTTTTCAATCTTGCGATTTTTAGTGTCTTCTATGAAGACTGGTCCTTTATGAGGGAGGAAGAGCGTGCAAGCATGCTTCCGACAATGGCAGCAGGTAAGACGCACTACCAGTAGTAGTTTTCATTTCTACTGGTCATGCTTAAAATATTTTTTGTATTAATGATGCACGCAAATGTAAAATTTTCTTGAAAGTAGTGTACATGAAGGTTATGAAAAAAAAGCCTGATTACATGTAAATGTTAGCAGGCTATGTTGGTAGCTGCAGAATCATTGTTTTAAAAAAAAACCTTGTTTGCAATGCGGTGAGTTTTAAATACTCCACAGGTTTCACCATTTGTTTCAAAGTGTTAAAATTTTATGCAGATCTTCAACTTAGTTATTTGTCTCAGCAAAATTGTTGACTGTTTACCAACTTTCCATTTATAACTTGTGTGTGTATAAACGTGCATTTGGGACCTGGGTGAAGTCTTTGCTGTGTGGAAACGTCTTTTGTGACACTGAAATGAGGAATACTTAATGTATTTGTACATGGGCTATAAAATGGTGTTAAGTGTTATAAGGCTTGACCAATAAAATCCTTGCTTTAAAAATTAAATCTTCATTTACATCCTCTGCGTATTATAAAAATAAGTGCAAATCACTAATGGACAATAACATTAAAAGATTTTACTTGGTGAATTGAAATCTGTCGTTTGCCATGTGACCCTTCCTTCCCACCCTCCATAAAAGGCATTTCTCAAGGTGTAGCCAATTTTTTTTCCTGGTGCCAGTTCAGACATTTTTCTGATTAGATATTGATTTAAGCTCTTGCAAATATCAGTGAGGAATTTGTTGATCACCTACAATGCCTTCCATGCTTGCAAGGGCATAACATTGATACTTGTACTTTAACTTCTCCCCAAAAGTCTATTAGGGTTACCCTGTCATGCTAGTGCTCGAATATTGAGCCCTAGTAGAATGAGCAAAATTCCTATTAAATATTTTGCTCAAGCTGCATTGCCCAGCATCTCTAAGTTCTGGGTCATGTGATTGCTTGATTGAAACCATTGGAGAAAATTGAATAAACTTAATCCTACTAGTTGTAGTGGTGTAGTAGTACAGTTGGCTTCAGTATCTTTGGGCTAGGGAGGAGGAATAGCTCCCATTTCTATTTTGTTTTCCGGTGACCCCTACTAAAACGTTCATGTCGGTGGACATTGAGTGATTAAAGAGCTTGGCTTTGATGGCCTTTCACAGGCTAGGCTTGCATATAGAACTGCCCATGGGCATGGTAATGGATGGTTACTAATGCCCTTAAACAAGGCTTCTAGAGAAAAGAGGGAAAAAGGTGAGAAAATTTATTTTAGAAAAAACTTGGGAACATCTGGAATCTACAATTCATATTTTGCAGCGCTGGAGTCAGAACTTTTGAAGGGAGTATAAGCACTGAAAATGTGAAATTTATTTCCTAGGCAGTCCTGTCTCGAAGGAAATTTTGATTTAAATAAAAAAAAAAAATCTTTTTGATGCAGCTTTCTGAAGGACTGTTTTTAGGTTGAAATTGACATCTACCAGGATCCCAGGTACTGATAATCAACAGCTGTGATAGGTAGCCCTTATATTTTCAAATCAATACCTTTTGAGTACCCTTCTTGAACATTGCCAAGTCATTATATGGTATTTGGGGCTCATTGCTGAAGATGAGCAGAGTCCACCAGATTCTCAAGTGGACTCCACCAACAACATAGTATCATCTGTGCAAAGAAGCACCTCAGTACTTGGAACTGTGCAGTACAGACATTTCATCCCTGTCTCTTATGCTGCTACCCATTGATGAAAACAGTAGAGAAACATTTTACTAATCTTTTGAAAGAAATATGTTCAGCAACTGAATCATCTACTCTTACATGGATCTTGGAGCTCAGCCACAAACCAAATAAATGTCATGATTTAGTCATGGACTTACATAGCATCCAATTATACCATGAAGGTAGAAAGAAGTATCTGGTTAAAAGCCTTTTGAAAATCTCTGAAAACTGACAGGATGCAGAGCTGGGCTGAGAAGTGGCAGATGGAGTTCAACCTGGAAAAGTGTGAAGTGATTCATTTTGGAAGGTCGAATTTGAATGCGGAATACAGGCTTAAAGACAGGATTCTTGGTAGTGTGGAGGAACAGAGGGATCTTGGGGTCCATGTCCATAGATCGCTCAAAGTTGCCACCCAAGTTGATAGGGTTGTTAAGAAGGCGTATGGTGTGTTGGCTTTCATTAACAGGGGGATTGAGTTTAAGAGCAGCGAGGTTATGCTGCAGCTCTATAAGGCCCTGTTTCGACCACACTTGGAATATTGTGTTCAGTTCTGGTCGCCTCATTATAGGAAGGATGTGGAAGCTTTAGAGAGGGTGCAGAGGAGATTTACCAGGATGCTGCCTGGACTGGAGGGCATGTCCTACGAAGAAAGATTGAGGGAGCTAGGGATTTTCTCATTGGAGCGAAGAAGGATGAGAGGTGACTTGATAGAGGGGCACAAGATGATGAGAGGCATAGATAAGAGTGGATAGTCAGAGACTTTTTCCCAGGGTGGAAAGGGCTATCACCAGGGGGCATAATTTTAAGGTGATTGGAGGAAGGTTTCGGGGAGATGTCAGAGGTAGGTTCTTTACACAGAGAGTGGTGGGTGCGTGGAATGCGCTGCCAGCGGTGGTAGTAGAAGCAGATACATTAGGGGAATTTAAGCGACTCTTGGATAGGTACATGGATGATAGTAGAATGAAGGGTAGGTAGTTAGTTTGATCTTAGAGTAGGTTAAAGGTTTGGCACAACATCGTGGGCCGAAGGGCCTGTACTGTGCTGTACTGTTCTATGTTCTAAGTAAGGGGGTTCTCCTAAACCATGCATTACTCTGCAATGTCATATAAATTTACAATCTTACCTACATATTCTTCATGAGAGAAAGGTCTAGCATTTTTTTCTGACACTGCTTGCAACTAACATACGTGCCATAGCAATTTTGCAGAATCACACAATTGTTACATCGTGAGTACCGATTTAAGAACCACTGTGATTCATGAGGCTTGTCAGTATCCTCCTTTTGTGTAGAAACTGCACTTGCACTCTGGAATTTTGGGGTATGCACACCGCAAGCAGAATCCTATTCAATCTCTGAAGAAGTGGCTCCAGAGGCAGTAGTGGTACTTGCCACTTAAAGACTATTACCTCTTCTTGCTTAAAACAGGCAAATGCTAACATTTAGCATATACATATCTAATATCTTATGCCAACAAGTGGATAGAAACTTGCGAACTAGTTTCAATTTACTTGACTATTAACATGAAATTTTGACAGTTGGTATGTGTAATTTGCAAAGTAGGGACTTAGGCCTGTGAGGTTTGACCAAGGGCTTCAGAAGACATAAAGATATCCTTGAGGTTCCCAAAGTTTACTTATTACGTACCCCCTTCCATATCTTCCAGCTGCCCATGTACAGGATTAGTATTTTAACCCCTTTATTGCGCAAGCATTGTAAAAAATGTGCAAATGACAATACACATATAAACAGCTTAAATAATGGCTTAATAGTTCTATGCGTCATTAATGTGACGGATGAATTTGTTTGTTCGAGCATAGGCACCTAGTGTTTGGTGTGATAGGCAACTGTTTGAGTTGTAAGTTGTTTTCTACACAAAGGCACTGATGCCACTGATTTCATTCCAGTGAATGATGAAAATCCACTTTCACACAAGTTGTAGCAAACAGTATCAAAACCTTGACACTCTTTCTGACAGTTCGCATTTGGACCCAAAATTCAGCCAATTGCTTTTGTTGGAACTCAGTCCTGAGTCAGCTGTTAGGTGAGATGTCCAAAAAGTTCTCTTGTTCTTTTATTGACAATTTTTTTTGTGCCGACCTATCATTGACTTTGCTCTATCAGTGCACATGCCGATACATTGTGATCAGACGATATTATATTGATTTATGTAGCTGTGAATCAACAGGAAAATCTCCTCAACTATTGTTCTGGTAGGCTACTTCTGGCAAGCCAAAATGTCCTCTTGTATTGCAACTTCGTGAATATACCTCACGCACACCAGAAGGTGAGCTAAGCCTCCCACGCTGCAGAATCCATCCAGCTGCAGAACAAAATACTGGCTGCTAATGACACGGTTCACTAAGTGAGTTAGGACATCATTGACCATGACATTAATTCGAAGTGACATTGTATTGTTTCGTTACGGCATTAACTGAATTAATATTTGGGCTTTCTCTCCAAGCAAAGTGCTTACCATATCTGCAGCTGCAGGTCGTCTACATTCCCCTGCTATGGTGCAAGGTTTCGTGAGCTTCACAGCTCTGTAACTCACAAAGTATGAGGCGTCAAGGGCCTTAATATTAACCTCAGAAGCAGCAGAGTGCAAAACTGTCTTGCTTGCCATTAGCTGCGCCCACGTCTGTTGAAAAATTATGGTGGTTTATCTTTGTGTTCGTGTTTTGTTTTCAATGGTAGAGGAAATGGTTTTAGGCTGTTATTCAACAGGACTTCACTATGTAATACACACTATGGCTATTCAGCAGCTCCAGTCCAAGTAAATCCCATTTCAATGTAGTTTGTGTCATATTTACGTCTTTTTGATATAGATCCTGTTTTGTGTCTGGTGTCAACATTTTGCTTCACAAGCTGAGATTTGCATGTTGAGTCAGTAGTCATTGTCTCACCACCGATATCAGCAAGTGCACTGGTACTGGCAAGATAAATTTCATTACTTCGCTTTTCATCACAGTGTCCTTAATACTGCCTGTCATTAGCCATCTGTCCACTTTTCACTGTTACATCCTAGCAGATATTGTACGACATATACAACCAAATACAAGCCCAACTGAGTTCTGATCTCAGTTAGACTGGACAGTTGCTGGGTAACTGAAACCATGCTGTGGTGTGTGTGATGATTGGAGGTGAGGGCTCTGCATGTCATTGTCTTTGTGTATCTGTATGCTCATCGGTACAACTTGAAATAAATTAACTACTGCCTATAACAAATTCCTGCAGGGCTTTAAGGCTTCGTCTGAGTAGCCTATTATGTAAATGCTACAAATAAATAAAATAATAAATAAAATCCACCATCGGACAATTTCCTCCAGCGTACCTCCCAGAAATGTATGCCTACCACAGTTTGGGAATGCTGGTTTTAGGCAAAGCCAGCCAGTGAACCTTGGTTTGTGCTACAGCCTGCTTGCTGTTGCAACTTGTGTTAAGTGACTGATTCCCATTCTTAAAGTATGACATGAGCAGTTTGTTTGGGCCTAGGTCTTTAAATTTGTCAATCTTCTATGTAATTGTACTAGATCGCATTCTGATTTTCATTTGTTCTCATGGTGGGCAACACAGGTGAGGCCACATTTCTTGCCCATTCCTGGTTGCCCATAGAAAGGGATGGTGGACCCTCTCCTTGAACTGCTGCAGGCAGTGTACTGATCATGTTTCAACAATGATGGTAAGTAGGGATTGCAAGATTTTGGCTGGAATTTTATGTCCCCTGGGGTAGTGGGGGGCGCATGTAAAATTGTGTGTGTGGGGGGAGAGGGGGGTGACTTTCTTGTTGCCTTCCCGCCCAGGCTGCAATTTTACGAGTGGTGGGGGAGGTGACAAATGGTCCTCCTGCCCCAGCCCAATTGAGGCCCTTAAGCGGCCAAATAATTACCATTTAAGGGCCTACTCCTGCCGCCACTTGTACATTACCAGTGATGGATGGTCACTTCTTCAGCTGTGCAGGCCGCCTAGTAATACCTGGCAGCCTCCTTGTAGGCCTGGGGGTGAGGGGGGGGGCCTCCTGATCGGGCACCCTGTGCCCCATGGAGGTACCTCCCCCCACCCCCAGCAGCTCATGCTGCCCCAACAGGTGCACCCAACCCGCCCTGCCTCAGAGGGGCGGAAGTCCCGCCCGAGGCCAATTAAGGGCGTGGGCCATTTAAAGTCTCTGTGTGGCTCTCAGGCCCAGTGAAGGCGGGCTCACCCCTGTCTTTTAAGCTGCTGGGTGGGGCCTCCGTTGCAACGTAAAATTTCAGCCTTTGACTCAGTATTGATGAACTAACAGTGGTAAATGTCCAAGTTAGGATTGTGTGACTTAGAGGGGTATTTTGAGTTCATGGCATTCCCATGACCTTGCTGCTCTTGTCCTTGGTTGTAGACGCTATGGGTTGGGAGGTGGTATGGAAGGGTTAAGTTACTGTAGGGCATCCTGCAGAAAATACATACTGCAGCCATAGTGCACTAGTTGAATGAGGGTGGGGAAGGTGTTCAATATTGATCAGCAGCCCTGCTCATGGACTATAGGAAGGATGTGATTGCACTGGAGAGGGTGCAGAGGAGATTCACTAGGATGTTGCCTGGGCGGGAGCATTTCTGCTATGAATAGATACTGGACAGGCTAGGGTTGTTTTCCTGAGAGCAGAAAAGTCTGAGGGGGGACCTGATTGAGGTATACAAAATTATGAGAGGCACAGATTCGGGTAGATAGGAAGAAACTTTTTCTCTTAGTGAAGGTGTCAATAACCAGGGGGCATAGATTTAAGGTAAGGGACAGGAGGTTTAGAGGGGATTTGAGGAAAAAAATTTTGGGTGGTTGGAATTTGGAACACACTGCCGGAAGGGGTGGTAGAGGCAGAAACCCTCAACATTCAACAAGTATTTAGATGAGCACTTGAAATGCCATAGCATACAAGGCTATGGGCCAAGTGCTGGAAAATGGGATTAGAATAGGTAAAAACAAGAAATGCTGGAACCACTCAGCAGGTCTGGCAGCATCTGTGGAAAGAGAAGCAGAGTTAACGGTTTGGGTCAGTGACCCTTTTTCGGAACTGGAATAGATAGGTGCTTGATGGCCGTAACAAACACGATGGACCCAAGGGCCTGTTTCTGTGCTGTATAACTCTATGACTCTAGCTTTCTGCTCTGTCTTGGTGTTGAGTTGTGTGTTGTGGCTGCACCACTCCAGTTGAATGGTGAATATTCCATCATATTCTTGTGTTAGTTTTTGGTAAAAACTATGAAATAGTTATTACACTCTGAATTTTCCTATTTTAGTTGTACATTTTTCCTAACCATTTTCCCCCTTCCCTGATCTTTTGATCTCTTAATAATTCAGGGAATTCTAAAAGAGGTGTTGCAGAGACAGCGGATGCACTGGTTGTGATCTTCCAAAATTCCTCAGATTCTGGAACGGTCCCAGTGGATTGGTAGGTGGCAAATGTAACACTGCTATTCAACAAAGGAGGGTTTGCGAATACAGGAACTACAGGTCATTTAGCCTGACATCATCATCATCTTCTTTGGCCTCCTTGTCTCAAGAGACAATGGGTAAGCGCCTGGAGGTGGTCAGTGGTTTGTGAAGCAGCGCCTGGAGTGGCTATAAAGGCCAATTCTGGAGTGACAGACTCTTCCACAGGTGCTGCAGATAAAACTGGTTGTCGAGGTTGTTACACAGTTGGCTCTCTCCTTGCACTTCTGTCTTTTTTCCTGGCAACAGCTAAGTCTCTTCGACTTGCCATTCTTTAGCCCCACCTTTATGGCTGTCCGCCAGCTCTGGCGATCACTGGCAACTGACTCCCACGACTTGTGATCAATGTCACAGGACTTCATGTCGCGTTTGCAGACGTCTTTAAAGCGGAGACATGGACGGCCGGTGGGTCTGATACCGGTAACGAGCTCGCTGTACAATGCGTCCTTAGGGATCCTGCCATCTTCCATGCGGCACACATGGCCAAGCCATCTCAAGCGCCGCTGACTCAGTAGGGTGTATATGCTGGGGATGTTGGCCGCCTCGAGGACTTCTGCGTTGGAGATACGGTCCTGCCACCTGATGCCAAGGATTCTCCGGAGGCAGCGAAAATGGAATGAATTGAGATGTCACTCTTGGCTGACATACGTTGTCTAGGCCTTGCTGCTGTAGAGCAAGGTACAAAGGACGCAGGCTTGATACACTCGGACTTTTGTGTTCCGTGTCAGTGCGCTGTTTTCCCACACTCTCTTGGCCAGTCTGGACATAGCAGCGGACGCCTTTCCCATGCGCTTGTTGATTTCTGCATCAAGAGATAGGTTACTGGTGACAGTTGAGTCTGGGTAGGTGAACTCTTGAACCACTTTCAGAGCGTTGTCGCCGATATTGATGGATGGAGCATTTCTGACGTCCTGTCCCATGATGTTCATTTTCTTGAGGCTGATGGCTGGCAAAACTCGTTGCAGGCAGTTGAAATCCTTTCGATGAGTCTCTGCAGATACTCTTCTATGTGGGATGTTAATGCAGCATCGTCAGCAGAGAGGCGTTCCCTGATGAAGACCTTCCGTGCTTTGGTCTTCGCTCTTAGATGGGCAAGGTTGAACAACCTGCCATCTAATCTTGTGTGGAGGAAAATTCCTTCCTGTGAAGACTTGAACGCATGTTTTTTTAGTTTTTAGTTTTAGAGATACAGCACTGAAACAGGCCCTTCGGCCCACCGAGTCTGTGCCGACCATCAACCACCCATTTATACTAATCCTACACTAATCCCATATTCCTATCACATCCCCACCTGTCCCTATATATTTCCCTACCACCTACCTATACTAGGGGCAATTTATAATGGCCAATTAACCTATCAACCTGCAAGTCTTTGGCATGTGGGAGGAAACCGGAGCACCCGGAGGAAACCCACGCAGACACAGGGAGAACTTGCAAACTCCGCACAGGCAGTACCCAGAATCGAACCCGGGTCCCTGGAGCTGTGAGGCTGCGGTGCTAACCACTGCGCCGCCCCTGTGCAGCTGTGCCCTGCGCCACTGTGCAGCAGGGAGAGGAAGATCCCAAACAGTGTAGGTGCGTGAACACAGCCCTGTTTCATGCCACTCAGGATAGGAAAGGGGTCTGATGAGGCACCGCTATGCTGAATTGTGCCTTTCATATTATCTTGGAATGAGGTGATGATACTTAGTAGCTTTGGTGGACGTCCGATCTTTGCTAGTAGTCTGAAGAGACCACGTCTGCTGATGAGGTCAAAGGCTTTGGTGAGATCTATGAAAGAAACATAGAGGGGCATCTGTTGTTCGTGGCATTTCTCCTGTAGCTGGCGAAGGGAGAACAGCATGTCAATGGTGGATCTCTCTGCTCGAAAGCCACACTGTGCCTCAGGGTAGACACACTCAGCCAGCTTCTGGAGCCTGTTTAAAACGACTCGAGTGAAGACCTTCCCCACTATGCTGAGCAGGGCAATCCCACAGTAGTTGTTGCAGTCACCGCAGTCACCCTTGTTCTTATAGAGGGTGATGATATTGGCATCGCGCATGTCCTGTGGTACTGCTCCCTCATCCCAGCACAGGCAAAGTAGTTCATGGAGTGCTGAGAGTATAGCAGGCTTGGCACTCTTGATTATTTCAGGGGTAATGCCGTCCTTCCCAGCGGCTTTTCCACTGGCTAGAGAATCAATGGCATCACTGAGTTCCGATTTTGTTGGCTGTTCGTCCAGCTCATCCATGACTGGCAGAGACTGGGCTGCATTGAGGGCGATCTCAGTGACAACATTCTCCCTTGAGTACAGTTCCAGGTAGTGCTCCACCCAGCGGTCCATTGGCTTGCGTTGGTCAGTGATTGTGTCCCCTGATTTAGACTTGAGGGGGGTGATCTTCTTGATGGTTGGCCCAAAAGCTCTCTTAATGCCATCATACATTCCTCTAATGTTTCCGGTGTCGGAGGCCAGCTGAATATGACTGCATCGGTGTTGCCAGTAGTCACTTGCACAGCGCCTGGCTGTTCTTTGTGCAGCGCTTCTGGCTACTTTAAATGCTATGGATGTTAACTCACTGGGGGCTTTCTTGTAGTTCAACAGTGCAATGTGCTTAGCGGCTATGACAGGTTCCAGCTCCTCAAAGTGAGATTGAAACCAGTCTGCATTCTGCTGCTCATGTTTGCCATAGGTGGTCATTGCTGAGTTATAGATGGCGGCTCTGATGTGGGCCTACTTGGTCTCAGCATCCCCTGTAGGAGTGTTTTGAAGGGCTTTTTCAAGTGAATTTAGAAACTTATGTAACAGCTGTGGATAAGAAATTCTGTTAGTGTTGATGCACGGGCGGTCCTTCTGCTTGGAGTGATGTAGCTGCTTTGGTTTGAGTCTAACTTTGCTGCATGCCAGGGAGTGGTCGGTGTCGCAGTACGTACTGTGGAAGCTGCGTGTGATTTGGACACTGTTTATAGAAGCTCGCCTTGTGACGATGAGGTCCAGCTGGTGCCAACGATGTGATCTTGGATGCCTCCATGAAACCTGGTGACAGGGTTTAGTATGAAAGAATGAGTTGGTGATGCAGAGGTTGTGATAGGTACACAACTCCAGCAGTCTCTGTCCATTCTCATTCATCCTTCCAATGCCATAGCGCCCAAGGCAGGAGGGCCATGAGTTCTGGTTGGCCCCAACCCTGGCATTAAAGTCCCCCAGCAGGAACAGATGTTCGGTATTGGGAATGCTACAAATTATATTATGGAGTTCCTCGTAGAACTGGTCTTTAACTTTAGGTGGGGAGCAGTGTTGGAGCATAAATGCTGAGTAGGTGTACTGGACCGGAGGCAGTGAGCAATCGGATGGACAGATTGCGTTCCGAGCCATTTGAAGGTGGCTGTATCGTGCTGAGCAAAGAGTTTCTGATGGCGAAGCCCACTCCATGCTGCCTT
This sequence comes from Heterodontus francisci, assembly GCF_036365525.1. Taxonomy (NCBI): domain Eukaryota; kingdom Metazoa; phylum Chordata; class Chondrichthyes; order Heterodontiformes; family Heterodontidae; genus Heterodontus; species Heterodontus francisci. Next base: position 56,337,741 of record NC_090394.1, read on the forward strand.
GGTTCTTCAGGTTCCCTACCCTGCCAGAAGAAGGTGTAGTCTTGCTCTCTTCGAGATCCGCTCACAGTGAGGCATGTCTCCTGAAGTGCTGCAATGTCCACACTGAGTCTGCTGAGCTCGTTGTTAATGATTGCAGTCTTCCGAGAATCGTTGATTTGTGTAAGGTCTACCGACAGGCCAGGACACATAGTGCTGCCGTTGCAATTTGCAAAACGAAGGGCTGGTACCTTCTTTTCTTTTTTTGTCGTCCTGTTTGGTGCGGTGTTACAGTCCACTTGTCGGGCAATGATCCTGAGCTCCAAGCGCCCATTGAAGCAGGTGGACTGTGGCGGGACAGAACCTTACTGACCGGGGGCTGCCCGGATTGAGGCGGTAGCTGTCCAGTGTGATGCGATGACCTCTCCCACCGACAAAGGCAACCCGTGGCGCCCAATCTCTATGCCAATTGAGCTGGACTTATAACCCGTAACTACTGCCTTCCGTGTTGTTTTGGTCGCTGTGAGGATGGAGTGACTATGGAGTGACCTCTGGGTCACATGCCTGGGCGGATGTATTGAAGTTGTGAGTTGCCCAAGCGACAAAATCCCCCTCTCTGCCTTCCGAGTGGGGTCCAAAGGAGTGCAGAGCACGATGTTTGGCACCGGTATGGCTGCAGGAACTGCCGGAAACATGCCAAAGGTGACACATGACTGCTTTCGGGGTTCCGCTCTGGATTTTCTGTTAGGGTTTACTCCCTTAGCCTTGGTCACTCCCGAGACGCCCACAAGGCAGTGGGGTTGTTAGCTGCTATCCCTGAGCAGGGGCCCTATCAAGTAAGCTGTGTGATTTCATGGAGAGAGAGGGAAGTGGGTGTGGGGGATGCCTGACATCAATCGTCAGGAAAATGCTGGAATCCATTATTAAGGAAGTGGTAATAGGGCAATTAGAAAATCATAACATAATTAGGCAGAGTCACCATGGTTTCATGAAAGGAACATTTTGATATATTATCTATTAGTTTTTTTACCATGTAACTACCAGGGTAGATAAAAGGGGAGCCAGTGGCTGTTGTATATTTTGATTTTCAAAAGGCATTTGATACGTTGCCACAAGAAAAGTTGTTGCAGGAGATAAGGGCACATGGGGTTGGAGTAACATATTAACATGGATAAAAGATTGGTTAAAGGACAGAAAACAGAGAGTAGGAATAAACGGGTTATTTTCAGGTTGCCAGGCTATTACTACTGGGGTGCCGCAATGACATTTGACAATCTTTGTTAATAACTTAGATAAAGGGACTGAGTATAATGTATCCGAGTTTGCTGATGGTATAAAGCAAGGTGGGACCGTAAGCTGTGAGGAGAACGCAGAGAGTCTGCAAAGGAATATAAATAGGTTAAGTGCGTGAGCAAGAAGGTGGCAGATGGAGAATCGAGGAAATGTGAGATTGTTTACTTTGATAGGGATAATAGAAAAATTGATCTTTTTTAAATGGTGAGAAACTATTGAATGTTGGCGTTCAGAGGGATTTGAGTGTCCTTGTACGAGAAACACAAAGTTAACATTCAGGTACAGCAAGCAAGTAGGAAGACAAATGATATGTTGGCCTTTATTGTAAGAAGTTTGAAGTATAAGAGTAAGGAAGTCTTGCTGCAGTTGTACAGAGCTTTGGTGAAACCACATCTGGAGTACTGCATACAAGTTTTGGTCTCTTTATTTAAGGAGGGATATACTTGCCTTAGAATGGGTGCAATAAAGGTTCACTGGATTCTGGTTCTGATGAAAGGTCACTGACGTGAAACGTTAACTGTTTCTCTCTCCACAGATGCTGCCAGACCTGCTGAGTATTTCTGGCACTATTTGTTTTTATTTCAGATTTCCAGCATCTGCAGTATCTTGCTTTTATTTTAGTTCACTAGATTGGTTCCTGGAATGAGAAGGTTGTCCTATGAGGAGAGATTGAGTAGAATGGATCTATATTCTCTGTAGTTTAGAAGAATGAGAGGATTTATTTCATTGAAATGTATATAATTCTGAGAGGGATTGCTAGGGTAAATGCTGAGAGGCTGTTTCCCCTGGCTGGAGAGTCTAGAACTGGTCTGAGGATGGCTATTTCAGATTGAGATAAGGAGCATTTTCTTCACTCAGCGTTGTGAATCTTGGGAATTCTCTACCCCAAAGGGCTTTGGATGCTCAGTCTTTGAGTATATTCAAGGCTGAGATTGATAGATTTTTGGATTCTAAAAGAATTAAGGGATATGGGGATCCTGTAGGGAGCTGGAGTTGAGATCTAGCATCAGCCATGATCTCATTAAATGGCAGAGCAGGCTTGAGGATTCATATGGCTTACTCCTGCTGCTATTTCTTATGTTCTTATGCATATGCTTGATATATTGGAAAGAATAGGAATTTAATACGTTCTTTAAATGATATTTGAACCTGTTTGGAACTATCCATTTAAAGTACATTATGCTCATTCCTTCACACAAGATTTCAACAGTGAGCTGTTTATTTTTTTTATTTAGCTTCTGCATATTTTTTCTAAACCACATTGTATCATAAGATAGAAATGCTACAAATAATTATGCATTGATAAATTATTTTCCATGGAAGCATATAATTTATAATACCTGGCATTTCTTTTTTGGTTACAGCAAGTGCAGAGGTTGATCCTCATTTTCTATTTAATAATTATTCATTTTGGCACTAATTTGTTGCTGTGTGAAAGCTGACAGTATTTCCAAGATGCATTCCCATTCAGAGCAGACAATTTAAGGTATTTAAATAGGTATGGTCGTGTGATCTTAGACGTGCTGTTGATGTTATTTGTATTTCCAGGAACCTTAGGTTACTTGGGGTCAGGAGGCTGCTTGCATATTGACTTGGAGAACAAACAATCTGTTCTCAAAGGATTTATCCTAGAATATGTTAAAACACACTGTTTTTAAAAGGGACTGAGGTTCTGGTCACTGTGTGCAGTGCGTCATTAGCTAGCAGTTAATAAGTATTTTACTTCATAAAAACTTCAGCTCAGTGATTTGTATTTAACAGTTCTGCCTTCGCCTGGAAGTTACAAATTAGTTTGTACTGAAAGTGCTGTTTTCTTTAAAAGGAATTTAAAAATTCAGTGGAAAATTATTTTTGTAAATTAATCTATTAATTTTGTTTATAGGGTTAAACTCTATCCTCTTTGCAATCAACATTGATAATCAGGATTTGAATGGACCTAACAAGCCTGTATCTGCAGTTGCAAACCTGTTAAAGGAGTCAACACAAAATGTCACATCCCTGTTAAAGGAATCCACACAGGGCGTCAGCACGCTCCTGAAAGAAATCACAACAGTTTCTGCTGTGCCAAGTTTCATGCGGCCTGAGTCTGACCGACTGCCGGTTCTGTGTAAAACCGCAAATCAAGGTAAGTTGCTCTCTGAAAAGCAAGAACACTAGAATACTTAAATTGTAATTGTAAAGGTAACAATAATTATTTCATTATTATTAATTATTCTTCAAAAAAGAAGAATTTTTTAGACATCTGTTAATGTCTGAGTGTCAAACAGTTGCTGAGTTATTCGTGTTTCCTTAGCTTGTAACCACATTCTTCTGGTCCTACAGACAAGAATTTTTCCAATTTCACTCCAGCGTTTCTTTCCAAAATGTAAAAAAAAATGGCCATGCCTTTCCTCTGGTCCCTTTGACCAATTTGAGTAATGCGAGTACAAATCCTGATTTTGGTAAATTGTTAGGTTTTCATTGATAGTACAGACCTGTTCTTGTGTTTGTGATGACCCAGGACTATGTGGAACTGGACAGATGTGATAGCAGACATTTTGATGGATCTGTTCAGTTTTTTACAAACTTGGTTACGCTATCTGTGTAGTCTTTTCTTTAAACCTTTTCTGTTGGAAGATAAAGTTGATAATATATGCCCTGGGGTGGAATATTGTCAGGCATTTTAGATTAGATTAGAGATACAGCACTGAAACAGGCCCTTCGGCCCACCGAGTCTGTGCCGAACATCAACCACCCATTTATACTAATCCTACACTAATCCCATATTCCTACCAAACATCCCCACCTGTCCCTATATTTCCCTACCACCTACCTATACTAGTGACAATTTATAATGGCCAATTTACCTATCAACCTGCAAGTCTTTTGGCTTGTGGGAGGAAACCGGAGCACCCGGAGAAAACCCACGCAGACACAGGGAGAACTTGCAAACTCCACACAGGCAGTACCCGGAATCGAACCCGGGTCCCTGGAGCTGTGAGGCTGCGGTGCTAACCACTGCGCCACTGTGCCGCCCATTCTTTCAATCTGCCATTTCTCCAGGGCTTCTGCCCACCTTCTGGATGAAGACTCAGAGTAATGTATCCAAGTTTGCTTATGATACAAAGCTCAGTGGAAAGGTAAGCTGCAGGGAGGATGTAGAGAGGCTGCAAAGAGATATCGACAGGTTAAGTGAGTGGGCAACAAGATGGCAAATGGAGTGTAATGTAGGGAAGTGTGAGGTTGTTTACTTTGGTCTTAAAAATAGAAAAGCAGAATATTTTTAAAAAGGTGTGAAACTGGTAAGTGTTGATGTTCAGAGAGACTCGGGAGTACTCGTACAAGGAACCAAGGAACGCACAAAGTTAACATGCAGGTGCAGCAGGCTGTTAGGAAGGCAAATGGCATGTTAGCCTTTATTGCAAGGGGATTGAAGTACAGGAATAAAGAAGTCTTACTAAAATTGTACGGGGCTTTGGTGAGACTGCACCTGGAATACTGCGTGCAGTTTTGGTCTCCACATTTAAGAAAGGATATACTTGCACTAGAAGCAGTGCAGTGAAGATTTACTAAATTGGTCCCTGGGATGAGGGGGTTGTCCTTTGATGAGAGGCTGAGTAAATTGGGCCTATATTCTCGGGAGTTTAGCAGAATGAGAGGCGATCTAATTGAGACATACAAGATTCTGAAAGGGCTTGATAGGGTAGAAGCTGAGAGATTGTTCCCACTGGTCAGGGAATCCAGAACACGGGGACACAATTTCAGGAGAAAGGGTCAATCATTCAGGACTGAGATGAGGAGAAATTACTTCACTCAAAGTGTTGTGAATCTTTGGAATTCTCTAACCCAGAGGGTTGTGGATGCTCCATCATTGAATACATTTAAGGCTGGGTTAGATAGATTTTTGGTCTCACAGGGAATCAAAGGGTATGGGGAGTGGGCAGGAAAGTGGAATTGAAACCCAAGATCAGCTATGATTGTATTGAATGGCGGAGCAGGCTCGATGGGCCATATGGTCTACTTCCGTTCCTATTTCTTGCGTTCTTGTGTTCTTCTGCTGAAATTATGGTGGGAGATTTTGAGAACCTCCCACAGAAGACTAATGCGTATTCATGGTGTACCTTATTTGCTGTTCATGATGCAGTCTCCTCTACACTGGGGAGACCAAATACACATTAGGTGATGACTTTTCTGAACACCTCCATTGAGTCCACAAGTGTGACCCTGAGCTGCTGGTTGCTTGCCGTTTTAATTCTCCACCCCACTCTGAACTCTCTGTCCTCGGCCTCTTATAAGGAAGCTCAAGGAACAGCACCTCATCTTTTGCTTAGGCACTTGCCAACCTTCTGGACTCGAGGTTGAATTCAATAATTTCAGATCATAGCCATTGCTTCCGTTTTTTTGGACAGCAGGTGCTGGTAATGATTCTGATTTTGCCATTTACAGTTTCTGTCGACCCATCTTTTGTTTCTCTACTTATCCCATACCACCTTCTTTTGCCTTGCACTAACATTCTTCTCTTCCAGCCAATCTCAGATATGCATCCCATCCCTGTCTATGTGCTGTCTTCAAACCTGTTACATATGTAACATTTTCCATTTCTGATGAAAGGTCACAACTCTGTTTCTCTTCTCAAGATGCTGCCTGACCTGCTGAGTATTTCTAGCATTTTCTGTTAATATTTCAAATTTCCAGCATCTGCAGTATTTTGCCTTTTGTATTAATTTTATTTACTTTTGCCTGCATTTCAGTGCTATAATGATTTTTGTGCTGCGGATAGTTGTTGCCAATCCCCACTTTTCAGGTTCAAGAGTTTTGCATTTGGAATTTCATTGCCTTGGTTGGATTGAATAAAAGAGGAAGACTTAAGTTAACGACTGTAGAATGATTCTCTTTATTCTTTGCAAGAAATTTATTCTCTGCAATAAAAAGCTCTCACTGAATGTAATCCCATCCCTATTAGCACTTTCTTTTTGAAACTGCTTGGAGTTTTTTACTTTCTGTGTATATTTCGTGGCACCGCCCATATTTTTGGTGTTTCAGTACGGACTACTTTTGCCAAAGAACCAAGACTGTGGCCAAGATGAGGCCTCAAATTTGGGAGGGTCGGTAAGGCTATCTGATCAAAATGATTGCATAACATACACATAAAAGTGGTCTTGTGCACTGGTGATTGCCTCCTGTTACCAGATAGTAAAATTAAGAACACTACTTCTATAGTAGTAATCTAAGACTGCTCAGATTTCAAGTATTTTGAGAGAACAATGTTGTTGTAGATATGAATATTTAAATGTGCATGGTAGCAGGGTGGTTATGTCACTGGGATAGTGATCCAGAAACCTGGACCAATTATCTAAAGACGAGTACAAATCGTACTACGACAGCTGGGGAATTTAAATTCAGTTAATAGATAAATTTGGAATAAAAAGCTAGTATCAGTAATGGTGACAAGTAACTACCACATTGTCATAACTAATTAACTTAAGCACAGCACACCATTTAGTGCTAGACTCTAGCCATTTCTGGTATTTCTAGCTTGGACTGGTAAAATGTGGCAATTTATTTTGGCTTCTGTTTTTCATTGCTAGATGGAAAAAATAAAAGAGAAAAAAAGAAAAAGAAAATGGTGCCAAATATCATTTCGTTTGACAGTGACAATGAGGAGGAGGAGCAAGCCTCTGTTGAGCGAGTGAAAAATTCAGATTTAACAAGAGAAAGCTCTGAGGAAAACTCAGAAAGATCTTCTTCAGCTGTTTCTTCAGCCATCGATTCTTCTGTGATTTTTGCTTCTTTTAGTCCAGATTTGAATGGAAAGGAATTCAACAGCAGTATCTTGAAAACTGTGGACGTTTGCCTAAATGGTGATTCTAATCACAAGAAGATAGATATGAAAAGTATTGATGATGACGATGATGATGAAGATGAAGATGTGGATGGAGAGCACATATATCAAAAGATCTCACAAAGTAAAGAGAATGAGGAGGACAGGCTTGTTTCTGAACAGTGAGTGTTTGGAATGCCTCTTTTGCCATTTATTTCTAAAGCTAAAAATGACACTGCTCTTTTGCAAAACACGATTAATGAGAATCATCTTTGATCATAGCTGGCGATTCTCTTTTAGGTGGTACTGTTGGAGGCCTGTGTTCAGGTTGTCAATCACTTTCTCACTGATAAAAATGATTTAAGGGAAGTGTTTGTACCTATCCCCAAAAATATTAGCAAAAAGCAGCTTTTTAACTTGTGAATAGTTTCTGTAAAACAGAATAATAGCTGTAAACACAGTTTTAGGTGCAACAGATCCTGGGACACTTAGTTCTTCCTTAAGTTCCACTAGACTGACATACTGTTCATGAACAGGAAAGTAGTTGATGGCTAAACAGAGTAGACAGATAATGTTTAATGCATGTTTATAGGTAAAAAACTCACGTATTTACTTTTCACATGTTTTTGCCTCGTCAGACCTACAGAGCTGGTTTTGTTAGGTTTTAGTAAATGGTTTGCCAAAGCTCTTGAATTTTTACCCCCTTCTTTCTAATGTTAGAGTTTTGGATATTTTGAAAAAAAGTCACATTTATTAAGGTGTTTATATAATTATGTAGACCACTAGCAGATCTGATGTGCTTTTGCTCTTGGTGAATCAGCAGTTTTATTAGAACAAGTAGTATTATCTGGGACAAAAACAAGAAATGCTGGATTCACTCAGCAGGTCTGGCAGCATCTGTGGAAAGAGAAGCAGAGTTAACGTTTCGGGTCAGTGACCCTTCTTCGGAAGTATTATCTGGGACACTGATTTATCAGCATTCAAAGTGATCCTGGGAATTGTGGAAAGAGGCCCATAGTTTGGCAATACAGGGATGGGGTGTCAGGGTCCAGAATTATTTTTAAGAGGGCGACCCAGTATTTGGGAGCATGGGGCTAGGTGTGCCCATGGTGTCTCCCGACTCTTCACCCCTCACCCCTGTACTTGCCCATCATCAAGTGCCTATCTTTATGTTTCTTCCTTAAAGCATTCATGCATAACTTTTCTGCTTAAAATTGAATGGATGGGAAAGCATTGCAAAATGTCTACATCTGCACGCCCATCATGCTCAAGAGTGTAGAATGGGAAACTTAGTGCATTATTAGTGAATTTGTTGACTTTTGCAGCCTTCAGTAAACATATTTCCACATAAAATAAACTCTCAAAATGCTCAAAAATTCATTGTTTATGTAATTTCCAAGTTTTTATATAAAAATATTAAGCTTCAAATATCATTCAGAAGAAGAATTTTGAACTGAATTTTTCAACAGCAATAAACAGCAACCATTCTGAATAAACAAAGAAACCACAATCATGCTTCTGTTCACAGGTGTTAGTTATGAGGCAATCATGACAGAAAAGAACAATTGTTTGTACTTTTATATGTTCTCTGTCGACACCCTGGTTTGCCTCTCCAGTATCTGTTTCAATGCCCCCATTTCCTCTGTGTTGTCAGACTGTTATCTGACATGCAGTCTTGGATAAGCCACAAGTTCCTCCGGTTGAACATTGAGAAGACCGTAGTCATCATCTTTGGCCCCCGTCACAACTCTGTAAACTGCCCACTGATTCTCCCCCTCTTGGAAACTATCTCCGGTTAAAAGATACTGTTGATAATCTCAGTGTCCCATTTGACCCTGAACGGACCTTCATACCCCATATCCTCTCCATGACTTTAATATCAGCCCATCTGCTGCTGAAACTTACATCTGTGCATTTGTCACTCCAGATTTGTCTCTTCCATGCTGTATTGACCAGCATTCTGCCTTCTTCCCTTCTGCTCCATAAACTTCAGCTCATCCAAAATCTGCTGCTCATATCTAATTCTGCAAAAGGTTCTGCTCACTCATCACACCTATCCTTAATGACCTACATTGCCTCCTGGTCCCCAAAAGCCTCAAATTTAAAATTCTGGTCCTCACATTTAAGTTCCTCATGCCCCTGTTCCGGCCTATCCTCCTTCAGCCCAAAGCAACCCCCAGAATCCTACATTCCTCTTCTAATTCTCCCCTTTGCCCCACCATTGGCAGTCCAGGCCTTACAGTCTAGAATTCCCTCCCTAAACCTCTCCACCCTCCTCATTCATCTGCTATAAGAACTTCCTTTAACCCTACCTCTGACCAGGCTTTTGGTCACCCCTATGAATATCATCATCTTTGGCTTGGCATCCATTTTTGTCTGATTGTGCCTCTGGGACACTTTTCCACATTGAAGATGATATATAAATGCAAGTTGTTAGGAAGATGGTGAAGAAAGCTTGAGAAAAATCATGAGATTTGTAATGTATCAGCGATTAGTATTGGTGTTAATAATTGCTCTATATAGAATCACAGAATAATATAGTGCCGAAGAGGCCCTTCGGCCCATCAAGTCTGCACTGATGCATTAAAGAAACCTGACCTGTCTACCTAATCCCATTTGCCAGCACTTGGCCCATAGCCTTGAATGTTATGACGTGCCAAGTGTTCATCCAGGTACTTTTTAAAGGATGTGAGGCAACCCGCCTCTACCACCCTCCTAGGCAGTGCATTCCAGACTGTCACCACCCTCTGGGTAAAAAAGTTCTTCCTTAAATCCCCCTTAAACCTCCTGCCCCTCACCTTAAACTTGTGTCCCCTCGTAACTGACCCTTCAACAAACGGGAACAGCTGCTCCATATCCACCCTGTCAATGCCCCTCATAATCTTGTACACCTCGATCAGGTCACCCCTCAGTCTTCTCTGCTCCAGCGAAAACAACCCAAGCCTATCCAATCTCTCTTCATAGCTTAAATGTTCCATCCCAGGCACCATCCTGATGAATCGCCTCTGCACCCCCTCCAGTGCAAGCACATCCTTCCTATAATGTGGCGACCAGAATTGCACACCTGTGGCCTTACCAAAGTTCGATACAACTCCAACATGACCTGTCTGCTTTTGTAATCTATGCCTCGATTGATAAAGGCAAGTGCCGCATATGCCTTTTTCACCACCCTATTAACCTGCCCTTCTGCCTTCAGAGATCTGTGGACAAACACGCCAAGGTCCCTTTGTTCCTCAGAAGTTCCCAGTGTCAGGCCATTCATTGAATACTTTCGTGTCACATTACTCCTTCCAAAGAGCATCACCTCACACTTTTCAGGGTTAAATTCCATCTGCCACTTTTCTGCCCATTTGACCATCCCGTCTATATCTTCCTGTACCCCAAGACACTCAACCTCACTGTTAACCACTCGACCAATCTTTGTGTCATCCGCGAACTTTCTGATCCTACCCCCCACATAGTCATCTATGTCGTTTATGTAAATGACAAACAATAGGGGACCCAGCACAGATCCCTGTGGTACGCCACTGGACACTGGCCTAAGCCAATTTTGAATCCACCTTATCAAGTTACCCTGTATCCCCTCTGCATTTGCTTTCTTGATAAGTCTCCCATGTGGGACCTTGTCAAAGGCTTTGCTGAAATCCATGTAAACTACATCAACTGCACGACCCTCATCTACACACCTGGTCACATGCTCAAAAAAGTCAATCAAATTTGTTTGGCATGAGCTCCCTCTGATAAAGCCATGCTGACTAGGTTGGATATACTTTGGCAGGGACTGTTATTTCCATACCTGTGTATCACATTTTTATTTTCAATGATTTAATTCAAAAGAAAGGCATTTCAAACATAGATGTATATTTTAAAATGAGGCTTGAAAAACACATCAAAATTTAAGAAAATATTGACAACATTTTATTGAAACAATGGGTGGTATTTTATGCTCTCCCCCATGGCGAGTTTGGAGGTGGGGAGGGAATTTAATTGGGCGGGATGGTGGTAGAAGCGGACTCCGCCTCCACCCGTTTATGTCCGTGGCAGGAAGGTCCTTGGAGGCCTTCCCGCCCCCCGCCAATTGAGGCCCTTAAGGGGCAATTCATGACTAATTAATGGCTCCTTCCTGCCACCACTGGTATTAACAAAGGAATTCAGTGCCTGATCGAGGGACCCGGCATCGGGAAGTGGGGGGCCACTCCTCTGCCCTTGCTGCCAACCCCCCTACACCTCCCTCTCCCGCGACTCCCA